>NC_143553.1:158667500-159010000 GCF_054136105.1 Typopeltis vanoorti | reverse complement strand
GTACTTAATCCCTCATTAGGAGGACTCAACCAGTCCTAAGAGGCGGTCGAGGAAAGGGGGAAACGACACACGAATAAAATAAAACTAGAAAAAGTGAAGTGTGTGCAGATGCTTCACACACATGTTGCTAAATACACTCGATAATTCTGCATAAAAGAAAATGTGAAGAACAAAACAAAATCATAATATTTGGTAGAGAACCAGTGAGATGTAAATTGGAGATCAAAGGGAGGGTAACTGAACTAGTCAGTAAGATAAAATATTTAGGAACAGAACTAACTAATTACAAAATGAAGCGCAAGAATAGGCAATAAAAGCTAGTAAAATTCCAGCATACACAAGATGTTCGAGCTGCTGCTAACATAAACAAGTACAGAAAGTACAAAAATTAGACATGAAAGCATTAAAAAAAAAAAAAACTGAAGGTGAAACAAAATTAGGAACCCATAAATCAGAGAAAGTGTAGCATTCGGCCAATAAATGAGTATTGAAAGGCGAAAAGCACATAGAAAGCATGCAAGATAATAGATGGACAAAGAAAGTAAAAACTTGGATGGATACCAAAGGAAAAAAGAAAGGCGGAAGAAGACCGAGACGAAGATGGAGGGATGGTGCTGGAAGCAACGGCACCACAAGCAACTAGGCTTAATAATGAAATAAGAAGAAACGAACGTACAAAATTAATTGAAAATATTTTTCGATAAAAGGGATTTTAAAAAAATCGGAAGATTAATAACAGTTTAAATAAAAGATAAAATTAAATTAACAATCACCAAGAAATCTGTCGAACCTCATCAGTTAACTACCTTAAACCATGGGCATAGTTTTCGCCTTTAAAAAAAATCCAGCTGCTGAGGGGGAGTTTTCTGTTAGCATAGCATACTTTTCAGCACAGGGATTCGAACGTGATAAACTTGACCACTCTGGTAATGACGCCACACTCCCGCATGCCTCAGTTCATCACTTGTAACTAATTTTCGCAATTCTTTTGGGAAATTCCTCGGCGTATAGTCAGCGCACGCGCACGGCGTACATTAAAATACTTTTTATCTAATGAATTAAAATTTATCCCAATAATTATTTTTTTTAAAAAAAAGGATAAACTTGTGTGATAAAAAATCAATACTTTTAAGACGCTTTATGCGATGGGCGTTGAGTGGAAGTTCCCTGATTCTGCTTGCGCGATTCCATGCGACTGGACCTCGCTGGCGTGATTGTCTTCTTCCTTTCTAAAAGAGCCTTGAAAGAAAATCGTGATTTAACTGGGCAACATAAAAACGGCATTTGGAAGGTGTGTGTGTGGGGAGGGGGGGGAGGGGGGCAGAGAAGTGATGGAATGAATGCATCTACGCAGAAAGAAAAAAGTACTTCTAGGACGGGTTGCTGAAAACGTTAAGTTTGTACAGCTTCAATGTGGATATTTCTTTGGGCAGATCTCGTATTTTTCTCCAAATAAATATCTGCGTGGAAGTGTGATAAAAAAAAATGAAAACAATAAACTTTTTTTCCTTTTCTCACACGTGATGGCTCGACTGATGAACGGGGCGGAACAGGAAATGTCGAGAGATACTGATGGGGATTTTTCGTGTGGTCATCTCTGCATGAACGGAACTAAGATTTTTTTTTTTTTTAAATGTTTTTAGGGAACCTGATGTGTTACTGATTTAGCACTTTTTTTTTTTTTTTTAAGTTGATCGCTAAGGTGCGATCCGTGGAAGTGACATTTTAGAAGAGTCCGTGTCGTGATGCCGTATCTGCATATTTCATGTCGCGACGAAACAAAGGAACCACGCGACCAAATCGGCATTGATTTTAAAGCACGGGACTGAATAGGTGAGCTCCGACCACACCCAGTGTCACACGAGCATCTGCCCCGGACTGGTTTTTTATCGACGTCCGTAATCTTATTAATCCTCCGCGTCAGCATATCCGAGCCGAGCAGACATTCTTGCTCGCCCTCTGCTCCACCCTAGCTTCGCCATTCCCACGACGTCACCTAGTGACAGGTTTCGTCGCGAGCAGTTAAATGGACCGAACACACACACACACACACACACACCGACGGTCCTACTTAAATGCGTCGTGTAAACAGCTTTTCCGAGAAAGAACGCGACAGATCTCGACGAATACGTTCGGGACGATTACCTCAAATCTCGCTAAATTACGCCAAGCCACACGTTCTGATATAATTCGATTATCGCAATTCTGATGTGTCTTTTTTCAAATGAATGACTTCCTCCGAGCAACGAAGAAAGAACACGGAAGGAATGACCGAAGTTGCAGCATCTGTGCTCCCCACTCTCAGTTAGGTGAAAGAGAGTGCAGCATAAGCTGGTAGAAGTCGTCCATGATTGACACAAACTCTTGAAGGGGATGGTTGGAGAGGGGAAGAGGAGTGAAGAATGTTACGTAACATATAGTTGACACTGTTCCAAGAATATTTCTAGCTTTTTCTAATAAAATGCATGAAATGTGTTCGATGCAGCGAATCCATTCTAAATGCAAGAATCTTCATTGCATACTAATATTTGTGAATTATGAAACTGTTCATAGAATGAAACTATTCAAAGAATGAAAATAAAAAGATTACCAAAACAAGTCTTACGTACAAGCCACTTGGAAAAAGAAAACCAGGACGTCCTCTTAAAAGATCAACGATGACTTCTAAGGCCGAAACAGGCCACGCTAAGCCTAAATCCTTGATATGCATGATTGATGATGATGATGATGAAGAACGAAATAAAAAGCATATTAAGAGACTGGCAGGTAATAAATACAAGGATGCTGTCATACTAATTCAAAAGGCAGAAAGAAAACCAAAGAGAAATATTCTCAGATACACCCGAAAAATAAAGAAATAAAATTAAAAGGACTCCAATTACCTGCTGCAGGAAGG
This sequence comes from Typopeltis vanoorti, assembly GCF_054136105.1. NCBI lineage: Eukaryota > Metazoa > Arthropoda > Arachnida > Uropygi > Thelyphonidae > Typopeltis > Typopeltis vanoorti. The sequence goes on along the minus strand of NC_143553.1, from coordinate 159,007,104 downwards.
AACAAGTCATTTGAGCAGGAGGACCTCCACGATTCGGCAAATATTTGCTGTTTGGTATCTTCCTCTTCTTTGGTACATCAATCCGAAGATTGGTTAGTTATAGCAGCACATCATAACATCCCGTCTTGTGACTTCATTTTTATCTCTTCATAACTCTTAGCCCCGGTTAGCATCATTATGTTATTTATATATGAAATTCTTGGTCTGCCTCGTGGCCTCTTTTCTTCTACAGTGTCCTCCATTATTTCTGTAATCAGTCCCCCATGTCTCAAGTGGTGTCCAGTTAGGCTTTTTCTTCTCTTATTGATGTGTTTCATTAATGACCGCTCTTCATGAACTATAATTCAGAACTTCTTCACTACTTTTGTTTTTTGTCCAACTAATTTTCATCATCTTTCTAGCAACAAAGTTCAAATGCCTCCAACTTTTTGATGTCTTGCAACCATATAATGCAATAATACTCCATATGTATATTTTTTTCACTAGCTTTTTTTTTTTTGAGCTGGGTGTCCTTTACTGGTAAGAATGTTTCTTCTGTTGCAGAATGCTTTTTTTTGGCCAAGATTATTCGTGCTTTAATATTTGATTGGTTTTTTTCCATCTTGTTTGTATCACTAACCTCGATTTCACATTACGAACCAAAAAAAAAAAAAAAATCAGTGGAGGTGCAATTTCAAACGGTTCTTCGACAACTAGGTACACATTCCGCTTTGCAATTCTGATGTTTTGAAGTTAACTTTCCCTACTGAAAGTGAGACGCATTGAAATGAATAAGCATTTCTATGAAGTAAACTTTAAAAAAAAGAAAGGTGAAGAAGGCCCCGCGTACTCTGATAAAACGCAATTCGCTTGTGTCATTAGGGCAGGCAGCAAAGAAGCAAGAGTCGACACTTTCGTGTCCTGTAAGGAGGTCAGCGTGAAGGACCCGCCAGATTTTCAGGGTTTTATTAATTCCTCTTCCGATAATGATGAATGCATTGGAGTGTTCCTGTGGCTGCTCACACTTGAGATTTTTTTACAATCCGCTTCAAAATGTGTTCTATTTTTAACTCCGCTCTTTCCATCTCCATGCTCCAGCTAATTGGAATTTAATCGCACGTAATTACAAGTACATCATTAATATTTATAGCAGCGATTAAAGTTACAAAACTTTGTGTAAGTTTTTAATTGGCCGAGTAATTAATTAGAGTGCTTTTTGCAAATTGCCAGACGAATATTTGCAGGTACGAAGGATCATAAAAATCGCAGTGGAGGAAGTGGACCGGAAGACCAAATTATGCCAGAGTGCACCTCGTGGAAGTTTTGCAGCCAAGTGGAGTTCGCAAGATCGAAGCATTTATCGTTGTCTCGGTTATGAGGAGAGAAGGGTGGTGGTGGGGGGGTAGTTCTATTGTTTCATTAGGACAATCATTAAACAACGAACACAAAGGTTCAGGTGTGGAAGTCCACTGATGTAGTATTGTGCAAGATCGATACTCTTCAAATGATATACACGAGCTTTTTCTGTAAAATAAAGAAAAAAATAAACGAACTGCAGCAAGAAATGTCCCATCAGTTATGCAAAAACGATGCTTACTTGGATCGATATTGTTGTGCAACACAAGATATAAGGCCAGGCGTTAGGTGTTCAGGTTGAATTATACCAAAGAACCAGAAATATGAAGTTCGCACGTGTGTATGTGTGTGAGGTTTAGATCGTCTTGTAGTCTCACCCCAGAGGTTCTAACCGCAAATTTTTATTTAAGTTAAGGGATATTATATCCCATATTGTTTCTTAGCCGAATAAGAAACTCAAAGAGTTTCATGCCGAATATAGAAACTATATAAAGTTCGGCGATTCCAAGCGCAAGCAAATACCTGGATAGTGCAGCAACTGACCCTTAAGGTAATGCAAGTTGAGGCAACTCATGTAAAAGGTGGAGCAAGTTCCGATCACTATTCTTGATATTTACCCATAACGTGAACTTAACTCCTAGGAGCTGTATTATTGTTCAACATTATGAGAGAAGGTCACTACCCAGACCGGTTTCGACCTTTTTTGAGGTCTCATCAGCGAGTAGATAGACCATGTTAATACCAAGTTTGTAGCGAACAGAACTTACATCCCTTTAATGAGAATTGCCAAGAGGAGCAATTCTCATTAAAGGGATGTAAGTTCTGTTCGCTACAAACTTGGTATTAACATGGTCTACCTACTCACTGATGAGACCTCAAAAAAGGTCGAAACCGGTCTGGGTAGTGACCTTCTCTCATAATGTTGAACAATAATACAGCTCCTAGGAGTTAAGTTCACGTTATGGGTAAATATCAAGAATAGTGATCGGAACTTGCTCCACCTTTTACATGAGTTGCCTCAACTTGCATTACCTTAAGGGTCAGTTGCTGCACTATCCAGGTATTTGCTTGCGCTTGGAATCGCCGAACTTTATATAGTTTCTATATTCGGCATGAAACTCTTTGAGTTTCTTATTCGGCTAAGAAACAATATGGGATATAATATCCCTTAACTTAAATAAGTTCTTGTCGCCGAATTGAAGCCTTTGACTCTTCATTATAATTATTAGCAAATTTTTATATTTTTTTATGTGAATCCCTCCCACGTGGTGTGTGGGATTCACGGAAGAGGAAATTCTTGTCGTACCTAAAGACCTTCGCAAACATCCATGCCCACGGTGGAATTCGAACCCACCAGCTTGCCGAACAGAGAGCGATCACGCTGTCCACTCGACCAACCAGACCTGCAGATATATGCCATGAAGAGCGATTAACGCTTCTTTGTTCGAAGGCGGCAGTAGGCGGTTACCAGCTGTTCGCAATAAGGTCTCGCTTCTGATATCAGAAACACTAATACTGTATGTCGGAAGAAACCTGCTCCCTCGGCGAAATATTCACTTCAGTCATTCACTTTCGGCAGAAGGGCAATAATGCATAAGAATTGACGTATTTACCAATAAATAAAAAATAAAAAAAATAACCACAATAAAGCAGTTAAAGAGCTTCGTTAATTGAAAATCGGCAGTTCTCTTTGCCAGCTGCATATTTTTCGAACAGAATCCCACGCCTTGTTTCTGATGTCGGAACTAAAGCTTTGGCCGCATTAGCATATTAAATCGGTTTGAGAGCTTTTACTGTGACGGTGTAATTACGACATCATGATAGAAATATTTGAAGGTGTACGCTTACTCTTAGAATTTCAGAAATTATACTAAAAGTATTTCTTCTTCTTCTTCTACGGTTAGGCCTAGTGGCCTGTTACAGAGCTATCTTAAGCCGTTCTAAGTCGTACCCGTCCCGAGGATAAGGTGGTTAGCCCTATGCCTCCCGGTATATTCTATGGCTGCAGCTGCATGTTTTCACGGGGCTGGTTTACCTGCTTGAGGGAGAAAAAACTCTAGATAAACTGGGGGAGAAAATACTCTGCTGTCCACGCCCAAGACCGGCTAACTTGGCTACGTCTCAGAAATATCCTTAAGCTCCTCACGTCGGCGATGGGAATCGAACTCGGGACACTCCATCTCCAGGCATATGGTTGCGAAGCGCACAGCCGCTAGGCTAACCGCGTGGACCTAAAAGTATTTCAAAAGTTAAATTAACGGGCATAAGTAAAATATTCCGAGAGAAATAAACAATTTACCAGTGTAAAATAATTTTACGCTGGTAAATTGTGTAAAAGTCGACGCATGACGTCACATCCATTTCAAAACTTGTAGATGTAAATTAATGAATCAGCGTTCTCGCAATCCATTTATTTGACGAATATTTTGAAAACTTGTAATTCCTTAATCAGTTAAGATCTCCTCTCAAACCAATCCCGAGAAAACCCTTTTCAGTTCCCAATTACGACTTAATCTTACCGGCTGACCTTCAGACCCTGGCGGAAGGCCAGCCGGTGCGTTTTCACTTGCTATAATTTTGTCTCCGGTGCGGTCTCAATCGGAGCGACTGTCAGCATATTAATGAGCGAGTGGCAAAAAGCATCTGCACATTAAAACAGTCGCGTGACGTAACATAACTCCTCCACGTGACAGAACGGTGCGCAACATCAGAGCTCGCAGTCGATATTTTTAATTCTTGCGGCAAACACAAAATCGAGGGAGAGCGACGTGCGGAGTAATCACTTTGTGTTCTACGCCCCGAGTGGCTTAACCTCGAAGGCGCGGGTCGCAGTGGAAGCTTTGGAAAGTGGACCAACTGAAATTCAATTCTTAGGATTTAGGAGAGGATTTCGCTCCTGCGAGCTTGCAAAGAAAAACAGAAAAACTCATTCACGAGACAACACTCCCCATCCCCGCTTCCACCTCGGTTCTCCTACGCTTTTTTTATTTTTATTTTTTGGACACAGACTTCGTGTAATGATTAAACAACATTTTCTTTTTGAAAAAAAAAAAAAAAAAAAAAAACATTTTAAAACTTTTTTTGGCATTCTTTCTCTCTTTGCTGATGCTAAAGCAATGGATGTTTTCATTTTTTAAGAGCATCTACGAAAACCAATCGCATTTCAGTCGTCGTTGAAAAGAAAACTTCCTAACCTCACTTGAGCGATAAGGCGGTGCTTTTTTTTTTTTCCCCAGTTTCTTCAACTAGAGACAATTGAAAAGAGTTAAAAAACATGATGGATGGATAGTGTAAGCACAGCTGTTTTTATCGAGTGATGGTTCTCACACACTGTTTAAATTCTATCACATTTTACGTTTCGGTAATTTCAAATACACAGCGAAACCTGAATCGAGAAGATTGTTTAGCCGAAAACAATGCGACGAAAAGAATTGGTGTTTGTGTGTGGAGGGGAGGGGGTAGTCGCTGAGATCTTGATATTGTACGTCAACAAACTATTGCTCTAGCGACGTTCCATCTGAGCAGTTGCGGCTGAGCAGCAGGGGCGCGTGCGTGATACTGTATGAGGAGAAAAGCAACCCCGATGACAAACAAGGACAAATACCGAATGGAAAGCTTATATTAGTGAAGACCACTTGCTCGTGGAGTGACATTCCAGTTTAAAATGTGAATCCCACTCAAGAAGGGTTGCAAACCTGTAATACATTAGGACCGTGTGTTTGCTAATAACCCTACCCTGCAGACCAAACATGGAATTTTTTTCATAGCCTCCAATAAATGAAGCGGTAGTCTTAGATCGGTCGACGAAATTCATCTATCAACTAAACGATATCCAAAACCACCCAAACCATGATGCAGTTAGAATTCACACACTGCTGATTAGAGAGGTATCCATTCTGCCAACAAGTTTGGCTTCATCCTTCTTGACATCTTTTAACATTTGAAATTATTATTCTTTCGTATGATGACACAACCGTGAGGCCCCTTTTACGGGAAGTACGGCACCATCTCAATCCCCCCTTAATTTTATCCGAGCTCGGGACCGGCATAGCTGAAGAATCAGGCATATGGCTGGATCTTAAGTATTCCTGATTGTAATCCGAGTGTGTTCACGGGGCCGGTTTGCCTGTTCTGGTGAACGAAAAACCCTTCTACCTCCGTATGAGACCGGCTAACTCAACTTTCGTCCCAAGAGACCAGATAAAAGTTCCTCACGTCACTGACGGGAATCGAACCCAGGTCTTTCCGACCAAAGGGCTTCGTCTGTACCGAATGAGCTACGGAGGCTCACAACATTTCAAATGTCTGCTATGCATATTTCATCCAAAATATAATGTTAACCATCTTCTTCTAGGTACGATCTCTAGCATTTATTGTAGAACGTGTGTTTCATTTTAAATAGAGCCACCACTATGAACCGTTCCAGTTAATATGCGAATCTTTGCTGAAACGTGTCACAATAGCGAGAAACACTTCTACTCATCGCCCATAAGTAGCTGAGTAAAATCGGTCTCGGGACTTTATTGCCACAGCCCGTACACTGAAACTTTCTTGCGATGGCGCAAAAAAAAAAAAAAAAGAAAACAAAGCTACATAAAGTTGGCGAAGCGTTTTAAAATTGTAAACACCACCGAGATTAGAAAGCAAAAAGGAAACAGAATAATTGAATGCTAGTGACAATTAATAAAGCCCCTTAAGCTACACTGCTCATTTTTAGGATGGGGAAAATGCCTTTTTTTAATTATTATTATTCATTAGAAACGGCGAGCCTGAAATGAAGCAACGTGGCGCTTGTGAAATCTTTTGCGAGTGAATAATTGAAGGTTCCTTGACACAGTAATGGAGACAAAGAGTCATCAAAGCAGTGGCCATCTGCAGCATGTCACAACAAGAGGGCCTCAAGTTCGTTTCCGAGGGAGAGAAATTCCACTCGAATCCATTTACGTATTCATGACAGCGTATTTAACATCCCCCGAACAAGACATTAGCATACCTGCAGTATGAATTAACGCAAGAGGCAGTGATTATTATGTTAAACGCTTCGCGGAGATTTATGACGAAGGCCATTGGTTACAACACAATTCTGCCTCGTTCTGAGGACTCTTCGGAGACCGGCATTATTAGCTTAGCGGCCGAAGAGTTCCATCCGAACGGCACCGACACTCTAAGCCGTGACTGATCGCTTTATAGCTAATGGGGCATCTTTGCAATATCTTTCCAATTATCACTGCAACGAAGATGACGTCCACGTCTCATTCTGCATCAGGAATTACATTTTAAATATTCACAGCATCCTATTTTACACTTCATCCTGCACATAACGAGTGTGAATAACGCCGCTTTCATCAGCATTTTTAAGCACTCCGTTTAAAGCTAGAGAATTCACTGTGGTCTTCGAGACATTTGATTCGTCGAAGTGGTTCAACGAGTCTTAGGGAGTGATCTAATTACAAATTTAAGGACTCCTTAAGATTTGGTTTGTAGCAGGAATCAATTACTATCAATTACGCAGGAAGAAAGCTCGTTGCATATGAACGAGGAGAGGACACTACGGTATCCACCGTTTGAACGACCTTCCAAGTCGCATTAAACGAGACAAAATCTAATGAATACTGTCCAAAGTGAGTCAGTACTTGGAGCCGGGATCATCTTCATGGTTCTTTGTTCACATGCAGTCCGTCAAACAGACTACGTCATTATGAAGCAAAATGATACAGTTCGCCAACGAACATTAACTGAATCACGGGTTTTTTATTCACGGAAGGAGATTTAAATTACCACAAAGCAATGGAACCCGCTTTTAGTTTGCCGGATGAAAGTTTTCATTACTGGGCAAACAAAAGCGACTCCACAGCGGACTCGGAGAAGTGATCCTTGAGCTGGAAAAGACGTGTGTTAGATTCTCTTCGCTGACCAATCGGAATAAAATAGCTTTTTCGATTGAAGGTGAGAGCGATTTCAGAAGCGGGCTGGAAGAGAAACGGAAAGATATTTCAACCGCAGCTTGTTACTCCTACTATACATACAAATCGACCGCAGAACATGTGCAGTTAGCAGACACGATATACTTTGCCTCATGGGTTATTCCATTCAATCCCAAAACACTGTCTGAAGAGGTTGCTTTCCATGATTCTATTTAGGTATCCCGACGCATTTGTCGAGTAAGTGTGTGTGTGTGGGGGGGGGGGGGGGTACTGAAAACCCACACATTTTAGTGGAACAAAAGTGTCAGGGATTCCAAATGTGAATACGTTGTGATCCTGACTTCAGATTTCGTGAAGGACTATTCGTTTTCTTCAAGCAGGTCATCATAACGGAGTGTGTGGGGGGGGGGGGGGGGGGCGTGTACTTGAAAATTGTCCGAAAATGCGTAGCAGAAAATTACGTCTTCCTTCGAACAACACAAAGATGCCTCTTTCTGCATGATCATATTTAACTAGCTTTGGATTTCTTCTTTTTTTTCTTCGGGGGGGGGGGCATACATAGAAGTTCGCACATCAAAAGTAGGCAAAAGAAAGTAGGCTGAGATGAATTCGTCACATTATACATGCCACGAAACAGTCCGCGCGGTTAGCCTAGTGGCTGTACGCTTCGCATGCCTGGGGAAGGAGTGTCCCAGGTTCGATTCCCGTCTGTGACGTGAGGAGCTGAAGGATCTTCCTCAGGCATAGCCAAGTTAGCCGGTCTTGGGCGCGGGCAGTAGGGTTTTTTCCGCCAGTTTATCTGGCGTTTTTCATCCCGCAAACAAGCAAACCGGTCCCGTAAACATACGCCTCTACAGTCAAAAATATACCCCCCCCCTCCCCTAGCGGCAGACCAGGCGACAGGTCGGTTGGGAGTAGTACTAACAAGAAGTCGCATCTAAGTAACACGCGGACCCTGCATAGGAAGCGGGAATAACGCGTAGTGAAAGAAGAAGATACACGCCACGAAACACCTGCCGAAAGAGTGAGAACCAACCTGATATTTGAAAGCCACTACAATTCAGCATTTTGACTGAAAGCCCTGCGATTACAATTCTGGAATGTCACAGTAAAACATTGTATTTGCACGTTCGAGGTCCATTTCGATCTGTGCTCTACCACAGCTCTTTCTAGGTTCATTACTGTAACCTAAAACTACATATTATGCCTGAGCATCCAAAACTTTTGGAAAAGGTGTGTGTGTGGGGGGGAGTGCATTTAAGATTTGTTGTGCAATCCGTTAATCACAAATGCCTTTTCGAAGCGCGAAATCCACTCGGAAAGCAATTTGAGATTAGTCTTACCAGAGTGCTCAGTTACACAGAAATTAATTCAAGAGCAATGCGAATAGGCGATATATCCTCGGATTCGTCGTGAAAAGAGTCCCCCCCCCCCTTTGTGGGAGTAGAGCCATAAAATAATTCGATCGTTTCTGGGAGGAGCTGATTCCGACGAGGCCTTAAAACTGCGTTTGGAATTAAAAGTGGGGAATATTGCGGAAATCAATCTACGGAAAGTGGGCGAATGAACTGCCTTAATGCAATTAAAGACGGAATGGAAGAAATCAAAAGAATTACGGGAAGAGCTCCATAGCGTCGCTGTACTCGGCAGTGATACTTTAAGGTAGCGAAACATTGTTTAAGTGTCGCAGGAAATTAAGTGCGACTGTGACTGCTTTCGCGTAACAAATGGCACAAGTCAGTTAAGCAATTAAGGATTTACAGAATTCATTTGGAGGACTTGTTGGTAAATTGAACAACAAACTTTTACGACAGAATTCATCAGAAAGAAACCTTTGAAACTGAAGAGCAGTGGAGCGCGTCACTGGCAAATAGGAACGTCCAGAACTCTATACACCGTTATTACTTTTTTTTTTTTTTTTGTCATCTATACTGTGAATGGGCAGCGCCGTTTTTGTTTTTTTTTCGAACAAAAGTGGCTCCTAGCAAAGCATTCGGCTGAAAGCAATTTTGAATAGCAACCTGAAAAGGAGTCCCTTGATGAAAGGAGCAGTGAATCCTCTTCATGTCGGATGATAAGGACACAAGTTGGTTCATTAAGAAGTATCTGGCAGTTTTAAGAAGGCTTAACAGAAGTCCCAATTAAATGTGCGAAAGGTTTTCGAGTAACATCGCCAGAAATCTCACCGAAGGAATCGAAATCTCCAGAAAAAATCTGGTGGATTAAATGGGCCATTCACCAAGTGGATTCTTAGGCAGAGTATGAATCCAACTGCATTTAATACATTCGCTTCGTCATGCGAAGGAAGAGGAAATATGCTTGCACTTGAGATCAGAAAATGCGTGTCTCATGCTGCTACCTTCTTTCCGGTAGGTGGCGTCATGAGGTGTTTCCAAATACGGTGGTCACCACTTCGGTCAGCAGTTTCTCTACAAACAAGTCGAATGCGGAGATTTTCGATTAGGCCCGCCACTGAAAGGGCGAATGGCGGGTCATCCTGTGGTTTAGTTGGAATTACGACCGAAGCAACTAATGATCGCGGTTCAAGACCAAATCGTCCTTCTCTAAGCGTTAGCCGAGATGAAGCTGCAAATGCGTAAGCACCCGTAACAGTTGCTTTTTTCCGTTCGTATGAAAGTTACTTTAGAACTCTGAATGGACCAATTTTACTCGAATTTGGTTATTTTGAATCCTTACAAAAAAATGTTGACGCAATCAATTTCCGTTTCGATCCGATCATTTGCAGGTACACATAAAGGGATAAAAGAAATGTATCGAAATTATAGATTGAAAGTAATTCCACTCTGCGTGGCTGGATGGAATTTAACAACGATTTGGGATTTACAACACACACACACAAATAGAATTCAATTGTGACTTCAATCTGTGCATTTTACAGACAACATGATTCCAACTGATATTACTAATTCCGTCTCAGAATTTAATGAAATCTGGTATTTAGGATCTATATTAAAAGTAATGATCTCAAATATGATTTCAATCGACAAAATTAAGCAAAATAAAATTATATCTCTCGAGCACATAAACCAACAAATAAGAAAATAACCGCAGATTATCAAAAAAGAGTACACTTTGTATTGTATTGTATGCATGTATAATGACGTCACTCGTTGTCATGACCACACATCAGGCAAATTCTGGTATGTGTATCAGGGAGAATTCTGTTTTGCTTATTTTTGTCATTAAAAGGTTCAAGCTCCCCGGAAAAAAAAAAGAATAAATAAATAAAATAAAATATCATTTCAAATAGTTTTACCAAGCAGTTTTGAGCCAACGACTAATTCAAATATATTGTGCACCGTATTCACTTCACCGGCATTACTCCATTCAAAGAATAGTGAAGATAGATAGTACTTTAGAAAATAAGTTAAATGGCGTCTATGATATATGAACTTGTATTATACAAGTCGATCCGCTTTATGATTTTTTTTTTTTACCAAGCAGTTTACCAAGTAGATAATCTGGAAATATTGAAATCGAGATACTGAAACTTCCACGAAAATTCTAATCAATTTGAAACCGTATTTGTACGCAAAGATTTCGAGTAATCACGTGTAGAAAAGGATGATGAAACATTTTAAAATGATAATATTTTTCACTAAAGTTGGACTCTTGCTATTCTCAGAACGATTCGAATTTATAATAAAAATCCAACGCAGTAATTCCCATTGTAAAACCATCCCGAGATTAAAAGGTGATCAATGAAATTCGTTGTGATTCCATTTTAATTGCAAAGGGCGAAATGATAATAAAAATTCTTCTTTCGTCTGAGGAAATTTAATAAAATTTGCCACTTAAGTTATCTAATAAAATCTGTTGTTGCAATCGGACGGTTTTTAAGGAAAAAATTAAACGAATTTATGTCCGCTGTTCTCATAATGAAGGTAGCATGCATTGTCACAAGTGTTGCACAGCAGACAAATTGCTTTAAATGAGACTTAAAATGCGCCATTTTATGGCTGTCTATAATTTCTTTATTATGGATGATCTCGGTCTGCTCTTAGGGAAGCTTTTTACTCCGAAGATCCTACCTAACCTTGGAATCTCGTATTCGACTGTGCTGAAAGGATATGGTCGCAAACGACAGCAGACTTCTCACTGCCCTTGTGGATAAGACGATGGTTTTTTTTTTCTTTCTCTTTGTTAGTGACGTGTATTTGAATAAAATTTGGCGAATTTTTACTACGAGTGCTAACGGAAAAACACCTATCGACAACGAACACGCTGGTTGACGAAGGTGAAAACAGATAACTCGCGGTTGAGAAATCCTTCGCCTCTACGGTTGAACAACCAACGCAGATTAAATCTGTAGGCGAACTATTTTTTTGCTCGCAAAAGTACTATTTAAAGTGCACCGCTGCGAGCGCAAAGGATGAAGCGGCCAACTTTGTCAAACCGCAGTCGCGAAACGAATGGCAGCAAAGAGCGCATAAAAGCAGAAAGTACGAAGAACAAATGGAGCGTGACAGACATGTCTGGAAGCACAGATGAAATAACATATTATCGGCAAATAAAGGGGAGGAAAAAAGCAGATGAATCGATTCGGGAGAATGTCCGTTCGGTACATCTACGAAACAAAAGAGGTTGCGGGGGGGGGGGGCTGAGAATAGAGGAAGGGAGAGCAACTCTGCGATACAAACTCGAAGAGGAGAAGCTGAAAAACGATCGTTCATAGAACAACCAGAAAAAGAGAAGAAGCGAAAAAAAAAAAAAAACATACACTGAGCAAATGGAAATGCATTTTAATAAATATTTTACGATAAAGAAACCAGCATTTGTCAATGCGGGCAGTCAAACACACCGAAATGTGATTCGCATTGATTTTTAAGAAACTGACCTAATGGATTCGGCACGATGCAGCTCGGCATAACAAAAATACGCAGCAGAGAATACTGAAGGAACTATTATTCGAACAGATTTCAATCAAAGCAGAGAGAGAGAGAGAGAGAGAGCATCGAAAGGTTGACGTATGACAGAAGACGGGGGATATTTTCTGCAGCGACGCTCGGAAACAAAACCGATCCCTCAGTGGCAGCTCGACATGGCTGACCCAGTCAGCGAATCAATCACGATAAAAAAATCCGTTTTTTAGACGCTAAAATGGTCTCCCATGTACGGATGACTTGGGCGTATTTCCATTTGCACGCATCGATCTCATCCGCCTGAATTCTCCGACCACTCGGCGGCAACGCATCGAGAGCCTGATTTGGGCCAGGAGGAGTCGATCGCGATTTACACCGAGTTAATTTCCCTCTTTCACGCAATTCCTCGTCCATCCCAGTGAAATATGCGGGGGATTTGGACGATTATTTTTGACCAGGAACGCCTAATAATCTCTTTAGTGGGTGGGGAGAAGATTCATCTACGGATGACCTCTCTCTCTCTCTCTCTCAAAAAAAAAAAAAAAAAAAGTTTCCTCTTTAACCATTACAAAAAAGACGTCCCAATACTTAGTGCTGATTCTAGTACAGCAGCCAAGTGGCGTTTATTAGTAAATTTTGACATGGAGAATCCACAGTAAAAAAAAAAAAAAAAAGTTTTGGTAAATCAACTGAACGATTTGATTTAGCATGTTACATACGCATAGCTCAAATGCATATCGTAGGCGATAAAAAAAAACAACAACAACAAAAAAAAACGTGTTACTCGTTGCATTTGTGCTTTCACTTTCCAAGCATGAGTGCATGATAACATGAGCGTGCCGTTCTGATGAAATGCTGCTGGTAAATTATCACGTCATATTCTTCTTCTTCAACCTTCTGGTTCTGTCCACTGCTGAACGAAGGTCTCCCCATGATTTTCCAGATCACTCGGTTTTCTGCTTCTCCCATCCATCTCATTCCTGCAATTTGTTCCAGTTCATCTCTCCACCTTCTTCTCGGTCTTCCTCTTTGTCTCGCTCCATCCATTGGTCTCCACTCTGTTGTTTTTCAAGTCCATCTCCCGTCACCGCATCTGGCAATATGGCCAGCCCATCTCCACTTAGCCTGTTTAATGTAATTTACAATATGCATGACACCTGTTTGAGATCTTATCCAGATATTTGTCGTCCTATCTCTTAATGTTATTTTTAGCATACTTCTTTCTATGCGATGTTGTGTTGTTCTCAGCTTTTTGTTTAGGTCCAGGTCTGTTAAAGTCCATGTTTCTCCTCCATATGTTAGGACAGGAAGTACGCACTGGTCGAAAGCTTTCCTTTTTAGACTCATAGGGATGTCACTTCTGAATATATCTCTCATTTTCCCATAAGCCATCCATCCAAGGTGAATTCTTCATTCAATCTCTTTTCTTTGGCACTCTTCAAAGGATAACAATTGGCCCAAATATATATATGAAGTAACTTGTTCTATTTCATGGTTTTCAACTTTGATAGTTCTATGGTTTATGTATTTATTCATCATTATTTTGGTTTTTTCTCTATTTATTTTTAATCCAATTTCTCTGGAGGCTTCATTTAGCTGATTTAGCCTTTCTTCCTGATCTTCAAGATTATCTGCTATCAGGACAATATCATCTGCAAATTTCAGATGATGCAGCCTTCTCCATTTATGTTTATTCCTTTTGTTTCCCAATCAAGGCTTCTAAAGACTTCCTCTAGTGCAGCTGTAAATAATTTGTGAGATATGGTATCGCCTTGCCGGATGCCTTTTTGTATTGGGAACTTTTCACTGTTTTTATGTAATTTAATTACAAAAGTTGCATTATTGTAAATATGTTTTAGTGTTTCAATATATGGTTTCTCAGTTCCCTGGGTTTCAAGTGCTTTTAGTGTTGCAGATGTTTTAACTGAACCAAATGCTTTTTCATAGTCTATATAGGCCAGACATAAGGGTTTATTGTATTCAATTGATTTTTCAATGAGCTGTCTTAATGTGTGAATATGGTCTAAAGTATTGTCATATTACTAGCATAATAATCTATTAGCTTTACTGATTTTTGTAGCAGCTATTTATATGCATGAATAACTAACTATCTGTGGTCATTAAAGGGCCAACCATCATTTCTGTCCTAATTTTTTTTTTTCATTAATGTTGAATAACCTTTAATGAAGCAGTCACATGCTGAAGAGTTTTACTATAAATTCAATAACAAAAGATATTTTAATCTTGCACTGAAGTCTATGATTAATACTCAGACACTGATCACCAAATAAATGAAGAAATCAATGCGAACAGTGATTCATTTTATGGTTTGACCTAAATCAGCGGCTTATGAGCAACACTTATACAGCAGATACTTTAAAAATGTGACCTCTTTCTGTAGAAGTTTGAATCATAAGTTATCTTGCCCATAGAGACGCTCCTGGGGAAATAACTTCAATATTTTAATACGGCAGAAAAGCTCTCCTGAAAGCACTTTTTATTTAACTGCGAATGACTATTGATGAGGCTGCACTTGGAAAGAGCTTTCTCAATTTTAACTGCTATATCGTGAACGGTTAGTAGCGATTGCATATTCAAATGAAATAAGAACGAAGGTTGCTATTTGTGAGATCCGAGATTATAACAACGGTTTCGTTTGCGATGTTTTATTAAAAGCGAATGACAGTATTTGCTAACATTGTTGTTTACTCGAGGATTACAAGTCCCATTTCAAGGCAAACAAATGAAAGATAAACTCTTAATGTGTTTTTCATTTTTTTTCCCCGGTAGGGAGCAATAACTGGCAGTTGTAGCATTGCAAACACAGTCTCTCCTGTCGTGTCCATGGGTGATTCTTGTGATCCTAGAATGCCACACCAAGATGATGTTTATCAGCAGATGGTCCACGTTTAAGGAGAAAATGCCTGTCACTGATCATAAACTGGTGAATCGAACAGTTGAACATGGACGGACGACCAATTACTTCCATTTCGTTATTATTTCGCCTTACAATTCTGGGACTGCAGAATCTGCCTTTTGGAATCGCAGGGTTGATACCGTCCGAAAAATACGACAACACATTAAGGATTTGTCTTTCATTTTTATGTGAAATTTTTATAGGAATTCAAATATGGAAAAAAATTTTAATCAATCCTCGTATTTTGAACTTAAAATTAAAGAAGTTAATCAACCCTGAAATGCGGAATATAAATTTGCATAACATTAATTATTTTGTTCCACAACCTAATTAATGTTATGCAACTTTCTCTGTACATATTAGCATGTCTTCTGTGATTTTATTATATTATATTATAATAATATAATAGTATATAATATGTATATTATCTAAGGGCCTCCGTAGCTCAGTGGGTAAAGACAAAGCCCTTTGGTCGGAAAGACCTGGGCTCGATTCCCGTCCATGACGTGAGCTCCATCTGGTCTCTTCTCGTGAACACACACAGCTACAGTCATAAAAGATACTACGGCAAGGAAGGCAACGGGAAACCACTTTACCTCATAATCATCTACCTAGTAATCAGCTGC
The DNA here is from genome assembly GCF_054136105.1 of Typopeltis vanoorti. Taxonomy (NCBI): domain Eukaryota; kingdom Metazoa; phylum Arthropoda; class Arachnida; order Uropygi; family Thelyphonidae; genus Typopeltis; species Typopeltis vanoorti. The sequence goes on along the minus strand of NC_143553.1, from coordinate 158,991,419 downwards.
ACCCCTCTCAAAAGAGAGAGAGAAAGCCACAAAATTAGCATATTATATAAATGCGCATACATGTATGATATAATGATGATGTATTACGTAACATTGTGCATATCGTACCTGGACGAGCTGTTGCTCTTAGGTTACGCATATGATTATTCAAAATTGTACTATATGAAGCTTAGAATAAGGAACTCCTATCTACCATATATATATATATATATATATATATTATATATATATATATATATTTACAGAGTAATTGGCATGTTTATTATTATTAACTGACTTAAACACCGAGGAAAAAAAAAAAGATTTAATAAGGTTTCACTACTAGTTTCATCGGAAATGCCGACTTCGTCAGGTGAATACAGTACCATGGAGAAAACAACATCTTAAAACTATATTGTACTTTAGACAAAACAGAGTTTAGAACAAGTAGTAGTTGTGTTTGAAATTGAGTCCGAGCGTTAGTTCTGGCGTGAAGCACTGTGCGTGTGAATGATATCATGAGTGCACCAAAACTGGATTACAGCGCTATGTGAATCGAGCAGGCTGTAACTGAGATTGCTGTTAAGATGGGCAGGGTCGAGAGCTATTTCTTTGGATTCCAAGATACTCTTTCTAATTCATTGGAGCATTTATGGATGTTTAAAGTTGAGTTCCAGTCTATCTGACGTTGTCGTGCGGCAGCTTTGGTATTCGTGAGGACTTCAAGGATCTTCCTCAGCCATAGCCAAGTTAGCCGGTCTTGGACGCGGGCAGCAGGGTTTTTGCCCCAGTTTAGCTTGGGTTTTTCATCCCGCCAAGCAGGCAAACACGGACCCTATAGTCCGTGTGTGTTCACGGGAACACACACGGACTACAGTCATGAATACCTCCATTAGGGATGCAGCAGAGGAGTGGCGTGCCGGCTGCATTATTTCGCCGTGACTCCTCATTAGGAGGAGACCCAACCCGTCTGTAACAGACGGAAGGGATATATATATATATATATATATTCAAGAAAGGTGTATGTATTTGTTCATTGACAAAGTATGCTCAAGCCCACATTGCTAACTTAAAGCATTGGCAACGTGGGTCATTTTGCTCTGCGAGTATTCTGAAATTCTTAATTCTAAAATAGGATTGTCGTTTATGTTTAAGCTGTAAAAGTTTGAAGATAATTATTTTTACTTTTACTCAGGGAAGCGCGGGCCTGCTTGTCGCGTGATTAGAGTATCCACCCTCCAACCAATAAATAGACTGCAGGTTCGAATCCTGCCCATCGGATTGGATGCTTGTGATTGTCTTTAGGTGGGAGAGGAATTTCTGCGCCCGATGTGAGTCCAATGCTCCGCTTTTTGGAAGCCCAAAGTGGCTTGAAAAAGTTCCATGTTTAGTCTGTAGAGCAGGGTTTTCGGATTATGTTAAAAATACAAATAAATAAAATAAAGTTAATTAAATATAACATTAAAAAACTTATAAACATGTTTATTAAGTTTGCGGAGACCTTATAATATAATACCAGCAAAACCAGACTTTCTTCATCATGTTGGTGACAACTGAAATAGTGTAGAGAAAGAAGCAGCAGAAATGGAATGTCTGAGTTAAAGGAAGAGCACAGAATTGGTAGAGAAGGACAGATCAGTAAGCAAACCTAATTCCTTTCATCACCGCTAAGTCAAGGATTCTCTTCATTAAAAAAAGTGAAATAACAAACGAAGGTTTTTTGAAGGGTGTAAAGATCATCTAAAATTACTGCCACATAACGGAAGCCATCTTCACTAATACTTTCTTTCCATTTCTCTTTGCTTAAAATCTCGTATAATATTGCTGGTATTTTAGTTGACAAACAAAACAAATAAATCTTGAAAATCATATTCTTGAGCTAAGTCACCTATATTCTGTTTCATCAGAATATAGGTGGCTTAGCTCAAGCTTATTAAAACGACCACATACATGACAAAAATGCTTCGGATGATCCATTTTGACAAGTGTGGCGATGATCCTCTTTGAAATATTTCTTACTGTGGCAAAAACGCTGTTGCAACGACGTATAAGAAACTTTATTCAGTAACACAGTGGTCATTGTGTATGTGATTAAATATATCATATGTTTGCAGCATCCACGTGCACCTCTATGTCTGCGAAGAAGGGAAGAACAGAGAAAAGAAAAGTGTGATATTTAAAAGTTAAAAACTTTTTCCACAAAAAAAAATCTCCAAGTAAGTCTCGTAGCTCGAAATTTCAGAGAAAGCGTGAATGACCGGACAGTTACTTTAGTAACTTGAATTACTGTTTGGCGTTCTTATCTAAGATTGCAATTGCCTCTTCATACTCCCCGCGATTAAGATCTTTAGGTGAGCTTAGTGAAGCTGAGGTCAATGTCTCTTCGAGTTAATCCACACGCTTGCATGCGTTTCAGGGCTTACGTTAATTGCATATTAGTTACTTCGAGACAGAGAGACAGAGAGGGAGAGAGAAAGAGAATGTTGGAAGATATAAGAGGCCCAGTTTGCAAAGATGCCTACTTAAGATAAACAGAATTCAGGAAATCACTGACACGAGTAACTGTAAATGTCTCTTTCCCTTGTTTATCAAGTAATGAAAACCATGAAATTTGACAACTTAAGAACTCAAGCGGAAACTGTGCTCCGCTGACCGAAACATAATTCTGTGACGCTTTACGGACTCCTGAACTCGTGTATTACAGTTCTCCTTTGCAATGAATGTGGAACTGTTTTCAGTAACACGTTTAAGGTTGGGCTCGTCGGCATCAACTCAATTGTGAGTTAAAGATCTCAACATTCAGCAGCTCCACCAGATGGTACAGCAACACATTGAGAAGCTTCGTCACAACAGCGAGTAATCCAGAGTTACGATGAGGGGCAATTATTACAGAGATTTCCATAACAAGCGTCAACGAGATGGGTCTAATTATGCTTTCAGTTTTTACAGAACCTTTCTAATTATTCCAAGTCCAAAGGAATTAAAGAGCGAAGGAATGCTGTTGAAAATAAGTGATTTCGTAGAAATTTTCTGTCTTTCGAAGTGCTGAAATTTAACCGAAACTTTTTCTGATCAAGCCAGAATGATTTCCAATTAATTTCGCAAATCCATTGCAACCGGTTGGCCATCATTCATCATTCTGTTTGACGTTATTCTCACACTGAAGTTAGTTTCGTTCAATGCGATATTTTATTTTTGTGTCAATACAATGTGTAATGGGCTTTCTCCAAACAGCTTTGATTATCCTGCATTGTCCGAGGTTGAGGGTCGCGTTTGTCCTCATTAATTTTTTCATTGTTTGTTGGGTTTCTAGTTCTTTAAGCATGCATGTTCACCGATGCATTAATCCCGACTCTGATTATATTATTATAGACATATTTTGCTTCTCTTATCTTCTTGCTTGATCCTATACAGTGATCTTAAAAGTGACCAAACAAATGACGTCCCCGAATCGACAAGAATTCAGCTTTTAGGAGAAGCAGTCAAAGAACAGTTCCGTTGGGGCAGTCATTACTTGTTTTGTGCATAACGGCATCCACCTAAATTTGTGGTGATTTCCTGTTTGCCAGAATGCTGTACTGATGAGGAATGTGGATAGCAATGGATATTTTGTATTCCTAATATTCTCGTAGCTATCACGACAAGCAATTGGAATTTCAGTACGAAATTCTAACACTGAAATCTAACATTGAAATGTAAATGTTCGCTATTAAAAAAAAAAGAAAGAAAAGAAAAGAAAGAAAGAAAGAAAGAAAAAGGCATTTTCCACAGAAAGAGGTGCAAACATTGCTTTGCAAATACAAATTGACATTTGGCATGAATCACATTAATAATCCAGTGAAATTGGGATATGCATATTTATATTTCATCTTCCTACGTTCTCGTATTAGGCCTAATGATCTGTTGCGGCCAATCACGCCTAATTGGCAACTTAAGTTTTTTTTTTTGTACACTTTTTTGCTAATATTTACTAACTACCGCTAAATTACGAGTGTTTCTGGCTGTTGGAAAGTGAGCAGAGGATGTCTCGAACATTAAATTTGTAATTAGAGTTGGTGTGAGTATTGCGGCAGCTATTAGCAATTAGATGAACTGCTTATTGCAACATATTTGTTATCTGGATGCAGCGTTGCCAATTTAGCTTTTTTTTCCTTCCCTAGCTCCAAAAATTTTAATCTAGCACCTAGCTCCAAATCTAGCTCATTCAGAACTAGTTTCAGCTCTTTTTAGTTGTTTTTATAACTTACTGTTAAAGAAATTATTTTAAAAGTTTTCCAGATATTTGCATTTGATAAGGAACTGTATTGTACGTTTGGTGCGAGCATCGTACACGTTTCAAACGCATGATGACGTCAGTCCGTTATGTGGTCCAACAATCTGCCATTTTGTCGTCTTAAAGTTGATAGCACCGCTACAAGTTAGTCTTTGCACAGTGTTCTGATTGGTAGTTACGATAGTGAGTGGGAAGCTTTCAAAGACATCGCAATTCGTTGCAGTAAAGAGTTGTATACCCTTCTTCAAAAATAAGCAAAGAGAAAAATAAAGCTTACAAGCAAAAATTTAGTAGGAAGTGGTTGCAAATGGGAATGTTTAGTAAATGGTTGTGTGAAGTTCCTGGTGACGTTACAAAAGGCCACTGTAAGTTTTGCAGATGTGATATAGCTGCTAAATAGTGTCAGCTTGTCAAGCATAGCGAAACTAAGAAACATCTTCTTGCTGCAATTTCATATAATAAAATGGCTGTTCCTATTACAAATATGCTTGTGAAAAAGTCTGATAAGACTGCGAACTTTGAAGGTAGGTTAGCATTATTTCTTTGTTGTCACTCATCATTCAACAGTTGCGATCATTCATATTTTTCAACAAACAGTGCAATTAGAGACAACTAACTAATGAATCGCATCCCCTCTCCAACAGAAACTGCTGTATAGACCAAGCAAAACCATGTTGCCGGTGGAACATATGGTTTTAATTAATGAATGCGTTTATTTTTTTAATTAATTAATTAGGGGATACTTGGTAATAATGTAAATTTAAGAAGGGGTACGCGGTGTTGGATCCTACTTCTTGTCAATCCTTACTTTGGATCCGACATGATTACTATTACGATGTTCTTAACTAATTGATACGCTGTAAGTTGATTTCTAATTCAAATATAAAGAAAATTTATATTTAAAGACTGTGCCACTTTATATCTGAATTAGTTCAAGAATTGAAGATAAACCAACTCACAACTATCTCTCCTTTATATGATGTTATTATATATACTGGCCGAGTATATTTAACTTACTCAATTTACCCGCTTTGGTTCGAATATTTTATGAATGGTGCAGTAAAAGAGATTCAGGCAAAATACAACTTTTGATTAACAAAACCAAACATTTAATTTTAAAATCACAAATTTTACACTTAACTTCAAATCACTAATTATGTTATTAGAAACACTTCGGACTTCCTGGCAATACAGTCATGCAAACTCAGACAATGGTAATTCTGCTATCTCTACTTCACAGTCTTCTCACAGTTCCTTAAATTCCAAATACAATAAAATTTTCAGTAACATTTCTTCACAAACAATCACTTTTAATTTTACACTTCGACTAATTCTCCACAATAGTTACTGTTAGTATCAGGGAATTCTAAGATGAAACTCACACACTTCTCTGTATAGAATACTAAAGGTTGGAATAATCTTACCGATAATCTTTTCTTCTTCATTTACTTATACGTAAACACTTTTTATAACTGTAAACACTTTGAACAGTAAACAGCACTCATTAAAATAATTCTTCTAAGCAATAACTGAATTAATCATCGGTCACAATACACATAAACAAACGTTGTTGCATAAAGTACTACTGATCACTCATGAAATAAAGCAATACAATAATTCCTTAACTTTAGGTTTTATATGCATAGTTGTTCATCCCTCCGGCATTCAATTAATTCTTTAAGCACTATACTTCTGAATACAACTATCGTTAAACTTCAATTTTCACAGCCTCTACTTATTCTCTATACTTCAAGTAGACTATACTTCAAGGTTCCGTATGTCTTTGAAAGGTCGGTGCTGAAACTAAATCTCAACTCAAGTGTCTCTAGTCTATTTAATAGTCTCTCAGCCTTTTTTTCGTAGCTATAATTGTTGATCTACAACTTATTAGCTAACCGCCTCTCGACTAGTAGACTTTATTTAGCTGCTTGAGTGACATGCCGACTCGCTATTATCGCACTGTGATTTTCGAATGCCGAATGCTCCGATTCCAACCTAATGCCAATCTCTCTCTCTCTTATAAATCTCTAATGCTCTCTCTTTTTGACCATTGACCATTGACATTACTGACAGGATGGGTGAAGCACAAGTGCTTTTCATATTCCCCTTTATCTGTAATGAGAGTTGTTTGGGAATGGGAGATTTGTGAGCAATTAAGCTCGCCCTCTGAGGGCAGTAGTGTTAGCTATGATCGGTTGAGAGAAGAATAGCCTTCGGTCTTTTGTGTTTGTAGTAATCAGTCTCATTGTAATTGACAGCTTGCACGATTAGTGGGTTTGAATGTGAACTTGACTTCACGAAGAATTTTTCTGCAAGATCACGAAGAAGGGAGGAGATGTATGGAGTGCCGGTTTCTCGGTGAATTTGTGAATTTCTGATGAACCACGGTGCATCCAGGATCATCCTAAGGCATTTGTTTTGGATTCTCTGTAATTTTAAAATGTTTGATCTTGAAGTGTGACTCCATGCTGGTGAGGCGTAGGTAATGACTGGACGTATTACCATCCGGAAAAGAAGCAATTTATTATGTAAGTTCAATTTGCTCTTGCGGTTTATCAATGGGTAGAGCTGAGCTATGACTTTGGAAGATTTGGAGCAAATGAGATTGATGTGTTTGTTGAAAAGGAGTTTATTATCCATCAATACCCCAAGATATTTGGTCTCTGATTGCCATGGGATCTTTTGACCAGAGAGCAGGATGTCTTCTTTGTTGAAGATCTTTCTTCTTGAAAACATCATGGCTGAGCTTTTGAGGGGGTTTGCTTGAATTCTCCAGTTGGTGAACCAGTTTGCTAGCTCATTGATACTCATTGGAGTCTAGTGATTGTTAGGTGAGGGCTGAGCGATCTAGCTAGAATAGCGGTGTCGTCAGCATAAAGAGCCGTAGTAGTTGTTTTTGGAATGAGAGGAATATCTGCCATGTAAGTTGTGAAAAGTATTGGGGCCAGAAGAGAACCTTGAGGTACTCCCGCCAGGATTTTGCGCCTTGAAGAAACAATTCCATTGAGTTTTACTTACATGTATCTTTCATTGATATATGAATATATGAGTTTCACTAGTTTAATTGGGATATTGTTTTCAATTAGTTTGAAGATAAGGCCTTGATGCCAGACCTTATCAAAGGCCTTGGCAACATCCAAAAATATACAACAGCAGTATGAAGGTGCCAGTTAAAGCCATGAGTGATATGTTCTGTTAGTCGGTGATTTTGTTGCACCATGTTGTGAGCTTTGCGAAACCCAAATTGCTCATTTGGGATTATTTTCTGTTGGTCCACTGCTGATTGTAGTCTTGATAGGATGACCTTTTCTATTAATTTGCCAAGACAGGAAAGAAGACTGATGGGCCTGTAGCTTTGGGGAAGTTGTGGGTTATTACCAGGTTTTTTCAGAGATATAATGTCCGCGATTTTCCAATCAGAGGGAAAGTATTGGAATCTTAAAATGGAATTGGTAATATTAACTAGATGAATTATGGCTTTCCGTGGGAGTAGCTTTATTATTCTATTGGTAATGCCGTCAGGGCCGGGGGCCTTTTTATTCTTCAGATGGGAAATGATATTTATTATTTCTGTTGGAGATGTGGGGGTGATGGTTTCTGAATCATCCTTAGGCTGACTTAGTGCATTTCTAACTTTACAATGAACTTTGTAAATAAGATTGATATTTAAGTTTGCATAAGATGGGTTGCATTGATTTTCCAGATTGTCAATTAGGGCTTTTACTTTTTCTTCATCTGTGTGTGCAATTCCAAGATTGGTCTTTAAAGGGGGAAGTGGTTGTCTTTTGGTACGAAGAGATTTTACAAACTTCCACAAGGAGTTATCTTCTGGGTTGATTTCCTTCAGTTTGGTTTCCCATTTGGAGTTCCTGTGGACCTGGAGGACTTCTCGAACCTGTCTGTTCAAAGTGTTTAAGGTTGCTTTGTCCTGCGGGGCTCTGGTGTTGTGATATCGCTTTCTGGCCTTGTTTTTGGCCCTAATTAGGTCCATTATCTCTTCTGGGATCCAGTTAGGCATCAAGAAGTGTGGAAGACAGTGGTTTGAGTGACTGATGCTGTTGCTGTGTTGATTTGCCTAGTTAAATTGTTTACAGCTTGATCTATTTCTTCTTTTTTACGAATGACAGGGGGAGGACCGATGTGGATTGGAAGAACCTTAGAGAGCTTGTCCCATGGTATGAAAGAATGATGGGGAGAGAGCTGGTCTTGAAGTCCTAACCTGAGTAGGATGGGATTATGATCTGAGTTAAGCTCTTCTACTGTCTCCAGCTGGTATTGATATTTGATGTTTCTGAGGATAACTATGACTAATACATCAGAACTTCCTGATGGGCTGTAGTGGGTCCAGCTACTATTGATGAGTTGAGTAATGTGTAGTTGTATAAGGTACGGCCTTTGGCGTTGATTGACGAACTGAACCAGGCCGTATGTTTGGAGTTAAGATCTCCAGCTATAATTATGGAATCCGTGGAGCCGAGGATGGAGTCTAAGTCTGCTGTCAATAGTGGAATACTGGGTGGATTGTACGCTGCGTAGATTTTGAGTTTGCCAGCGTTATTAGTGTGCACCTCCATACCCATCACCTCAAGGTTTAGAGTTTGGGGGTTGGTCAGCGAGTTGTGGCTTAAATAATTTTTGATAAAAATAGCTGTTCCACCTCCACTAGAGTTAAGGCTGTCTGTCCTGTATAAAATATAACCTTAGTTTTGGATTGTTTGATGGTCTGAGGTGGGATTCACTGATCAAGATTATGTCTGGATTGTATCTTTTTGCAAATTCTTGCAGCTCGAGAATTTTGTTTGTTAAGCCATTGGCATTCCATGCTGTTATCATGAGAGAATTTGGTTTAAATTTTTTAAACATTATAGAGAGCTGTTAATTTGGATTGGGTTTCTAGGTAGAATCTTTTTCTGGAGGATGGTGAGGTGCTTGCTTTGCTGAATTCATGCAGCATTGTTGTAAGTGACGAGGTTAAAGCTGATGTGAGATTAGAGCTTGTTCGCTCTTGCGATGAAGAAGTCTGGGTTCTTACCGCTTCCGCATATGATTTGGACATGGTTGAGGATCGAGTGCCTTCCTGTGTTGTCGAATGTGAGGTATTATGATCTGGAGGGCGAACTGCTTGGATGTGCATTGTGTCATTCCTTGGAGGAACGTGGTTACTTCTTAATGATCCACGGTTTTTTGGATGGAAAAGGCAACCCTTGTAATTAGAGGGGTGTGGTCCTCTACAGTTGGCACAACAGGCAGGTGTCGATCTGGGTTTGGTGCAGGAGTTGGTTTGATGACCCTCACCACATTTTAGGCATCTATATGCAGTTCTGCACAGTTTTTGGGCATGCCCGAACCTCTGGCATCTGTGGCACTGCCCTGCCGATGCCTTCTTCCTTAGAGGTTCGGTTGTGATTTTAAGCTTACAGATGTCCGTTACTTCATAGATGCTTTTTTGTGTGTTGGAGATTTTGACCAACACCAATGGCATTGATGTTTTATCTGACCTCAACATTCTACTGACTTTGGTTGGAGTCAGTCCTTGATTGATGAGGTCAGCTGTGATCTCATCAGTTGTGATGCCTTGAGCCACTCCTCTTAGAACTACCTTTAAGTTCTTCTCGCTTGCTAGCGCAAAGGTGTGGAAGGGCAGTTTGGAGTTGTCAAACATTTTCGTCATCAAGCGATAATCAGTGACAGTGGTAGGGTGGATCTTTACACCCTCTTCAGTATTTCTTTCCCAGGAAAAATTGATATTTTGTTCTCCTAGGGATCTTGAGACTGAGGTCCATTTGTCTTTATCTCGAAGGATAACTGGAGGGACCTTTTCTTTTCTGTCTTGGGAGATCTGATTTTGTTGAGTTGTTACATTATCTTCCAATTCACCTCCCGATGTTCTGCGTCTTTTATTAGATTGTTCCTCATGAGAACAATCGAACTGTCGGGGAATCTTTGTAGGTAGAACAGGTGTAATGTCCTCTTCTATGTCCAAATCATCATCTTCAGTGTCATTTACTTGAATGAAGAGATTCAAGCAACCAGGATAGTCTGTATCAAATTTCTTAAGGATGAATTTGAGAATGTCAAGTGACATATCTTTGTTTAGCTGTTGAATGGCGTCCTTGATATCGTTTACATTCTCCATTCTTGTGTACGAAATATTAAGATATATTTCGGATAGGTATGATGGCGAATAGAAGGGCTAGGGCCAGAAAATTGTATCAAAAGTTAAATTCTTACCTTCTATTCCGCAAACAAAGCAGATTCACAATATCTAAAACTCACTAATCACCACTGAAATCAAAAAACATTCTTCGCAACAACAACCATCATGCGAGACTACTATGGGAGCCACCATTTTTTTTTTTTTTTCCAGCGTTCCTCGCTTTTTATATCCGTTTTTCTCGCCTAAATTCTTCTCGTGATCTCTTTAACTAATTCCTTTTTAGTAAACTTTCAGCTTTCTCCCCACGTTCTGTTCCAAAAACGTGCTCGTTCACTTACATACATTTCCATGACAACCAAACAAAATATAATAAAATCGAGGTATTGCATAACGCTAAACTTCTACAACCAGGAACAAAATAAGAATATTTAGATTTCAATTAATGCCCAGTTAAATTATCAAATACAAGTTCTTATAATATTAACATAGTAATAATTAAAATAGCTTAATAATATTTAATACAGTCTTATCACTATTAATACATATATCTTTGATTAAATAATTAGATATTAGACAAAATTAAAGTAGTTATATGAATATTAAAATGTAAAATAAGTTGTTTACATTAAATAATATTTACAAGTCTAGCCTTTGTGATGGAAGATCATGTTAGATTCTGAAGCAAATAATAATTACTCTAATCTGTACATAATCAGAATCCAACAAAGGCTTACCCTTCCTTTGAAAAATATCTGAAGTTTGAGAAACACTGATCTAGTAGATCTTTGCAAAAATATCATCCCAGACAGTCTAATTATGTCAAAGGTAAAAATGTACCGAACTAAGTGCTCTGCAATTGTAAAGAATATTCTAAGTGAGCATTTTGAAGATCTAATTGCGGACATTGGAGTAATGTCTAGCTGCTAATAGACGAATCGAATGATATCACAGTGAATAAGATTTTAGCAATGGCCATCATTTATTATAGCAAGAAATTCAATAAAATTATGCATACATTTCTGAGCATGGTGGTTCTAGAAAAATGTGACGCTAGTGGTATTGTGGCTGTACTGAAAAAAGAGCTCTTGACCAAGAAACTGGACATTAAAAATCTCACTGAAATTGGTACAGACAACGCCAATGTTATGGTTGGTGTCAATAATGGCATTTATGAACAACTAAAGGCATATATTCCCTCCTTAATTTTAATTAGATGTGTTTGTCCTTCATTACAACTGACAATGTCTCACTCTTGTGCAGAATCTCTCCCAAAAAAATTAGAATTTTTAGTTTCCGAAACGTATAAGTGGTTTTCAATTTTCTTCAAGACAAGCAGCATACAAAGAGCTGTATCAAACTATCAACGAAAATGATGCTCCTCTGAAAATTGTAAGCAATTGTGCAACAAGGTGGCTCTCCATTGAACCTGCAGAAGACAGAATTCTCAGCCAGTGGTTGGAATTAAAAACTCACTTCGAAGTAGTCAGTGTGACTGAGAAATGTGACAAAGCTTAAATTTTGTGGGAGATATACTGTACATAGATGAAAGAAATCTGTTGTACCTTTACCTTTATTTTTGCATCCTGTTCTAGTTCAAGTTTAGCAAGTTAACAAAATTTTCGAATATAACAGTGCAGATAAGATGATATTATTTAACACTTTCATTGCCAAGCTGAAAATTGGAATTTCGTGTGGTGGCCAAAATTTTTTAATTTTTTTATTTAGTTAGCGACGTCAACGCGATAACGCGTGATCGGCCGTTTGGTGAGAACTCGCATCGCGTGATTGACAATGAACGTGTTAAAGACCTTTCTCGCTTGATTCGCTCTATTGCTAATATGTTAGTGGTACCATCATCCACAGTCTACCCTCTAGAATCAGAGATTGATGACTATTTGGATCCCAATCCAAATCTGTAACCATATTTTGGTTACAGATTTGAAAGAAAAATTTCAGAGTTGATGATACAAAAAAAAAAAAAATAGCGCAAAATGATGAGCGAAATCTTAGAAGTAGAGTAAGACAGTTTCTCTTCAAATAGCTTAAGCAAAGATTGTTTGAAAACTTGAATATTTTAAGAATGATGTCTTCTTTTTCTGTTGAGAATACCCTAAAACATATAAAAGAACCTGTTACTCCCATCTTACAAATAATGCTGAAAACAGAAAATGATGTTGCTGCTGCTGAATACCAGTACAATACCATCCACTTATATAAATGGACAAATATAGAAAACACTGAGCTATTCTGGACTGAAGTACGAGAATATAGAGATGCATCCGAAATGAATCCATTTAAGGAAATTGCTCAGTGTGCAATAAATTTATTAATACAGCCAAATTCTAATGCCGAAATTGAACGAATTTTTAGTTCCATGAATGTAGTTAAAACTAAATTAAGAAACAAGATGGAATTGCCAATGCCAGAGTCAAGTATGGCCTCAGGGGTAACAACAAGTGCTGTACAGACTATCATTTACCAGCATCAACACTGAGTAATATTGGAACGATGGCCACATATAATAAAGCTGAAAATCTAAGTGAAAAAGTGGGTGAATTAAGCGCCCACATTGAAGATGTATTTAGTCACTTATATGCAAGTATCACTTCAATTTGAATAAAGTAAGTAACTTAAAAGTATCAGCTACTACTTTTAAAATTTTAACTCCTTTTTTAGCTTTTTTTTTTTTTTTTTTTTTAAGATTTAGCTGTTTTTAGTAATTTTCATTTGGCAACACTATCTGGATGCAGACGTGGTATTACCATAGTTAGGAAATATTCTTAAGGGTAGCGGTTTTACTGAGCGAATTCTCATTGGGTTCCCTTTAGATCATGAAATCACTTCTGCAAATATGTCTAAAATTAACAAATGTAATTGAAGAAATGTTTCTATTAAATTAAAATCTTGCTGAACAGAGGGCTCTCTTAATAACACAGTCGTAGTTTATTCTATTTTTATTTTTATTTTATTTATTTTTAATCTGCATTGTGGATGTGGGGGGTAACAGGAGGATGTTCTCATATATGCTTCGCATTTTTTGAAGATTACTGAATGTCTCATTAGCGAAGCCAAATAAAAAATGTCGCACGAGAAGTTTGATTAAAATCAAATAAACTGTTAATCTTTGTTCTTTTCAGTGGGTGCTTTTGTTTTGTTTTTCTTCTTTTTTTTTTTTCCTGCTATAAATTATGAGTTGGAAAATTCGTGTTGGGAGGATGAAACTCTAGACGGCCTGGAAGCATTTATATGCTTCCAGGCCGTCTAGAGTTTTTTAGTTGTGATTTTTCCCTCCTGGATTACAATATCTTTCAGGCAAGCTAATTAAGCTTCGACTAAAGGGTAAACAGCAAAGCGTGAAGGGGGAAAATCGTATGTTTGTGGCTTCTCGGCGTAACTGCCAAATGTTTCGTTTTGAAGAAGCAATTTTCGTGTTCTTTATCTCAAGATGAAGGCGCACAGCTGAATGTTTAAAACATCCTAAAATACGATCCCCACTGGAGAGGATATAAAATATTGCTTATATTCGTTCTGGAATTCTAAACAGGGTAACGAATTTTATCTGATATCGACTAAGCACCAAAAGCAGAACGTGTCTGACCTTCGCATACGAGGGTCAGCAAGAATTATAAGAGACCTTGCGAATTTTAAGAACGATTAAAAAAATGTCGAAGAAGTTGCAGTGAATGTATGCACGAGATATGCAATATCACAAATAAAAATACCAAACTTTTCAAGTGTTGTCTGTCAATCCGCTTTCGCGGCCCGACACGCGATTGATTTCCATTTTATCACTTAGAGTGGAATGTAAAATTTAAGATCTTATTATTTGGTCTTTCTGTTCACAGATATAAGTGTCTATGGTGAACGAGTTCTTGCTGTCGGCATGCTAGGTTCACCACTTCATACGAAGAAGCACATTACACCAGTTAAACAGCAGGGAATTTTGCTACGCAGTCAGGGACATTGTGCTTATTCGAAGTAGTACACAAAAGAATGAATTTTCACCGCATGTCTAACACGTGACAGCCATTAGCATCTGGGCTGGAACCTTTGAAAATGAACCAGATCACTCGCTAGCATCTGAAGGAAGAGGGATTTGATTTAAATATTTCTTAACGAATAAATTTCAACTCGTGGATTGCTAATTATTATTATGTGAATATTTACTCCCAGGACGCGATATTTTCTTTTAAAGCAAGTTGCCAAGCTATCTTTACGCTGCGTTCTTTGCGAAGTGTAATGTTCTTACGGTATCATTTCGGAACACTCCTGAAACTAATGAGAAAAGTTAACTAATAAGAGCAAAACGCCAAATGGGAAATTTCAAAATTAATGAAGAGCTTTATAGTCGAACATAATGAACAACAATCCCGTGCGTAAAACAAGAGCAGCGGATAATTATTCCAGAGTGTAAGACATCCTTCGTTTATGTCTATTTACGATAAATTAAATTTCCTGCTACCCTTAAAGGACAGGCGTCCGAAAGTGATGAACCGCACACATACTCTGGGATTTACTTTATTCTTTATCTAGCTGTAAATTAAAAGATTTTAAGTAACTAAATGAAAAAGATAGAAAGAGGGTGGTGCTGTACATTATCCCTAAGGAAGGTTTACAATGTTACTATCTTTAGTTATTAATGAAGATAACCAAGCAACAAAACTAATATTTGCATAAAGAAATGGACGTTTCAGATAACGTTATGAAAATCTAACGGAGCTTGCTCTACTTTTGTCAACCTTCCTTATTGAAGAGTGAGGCGAAATACAGCTATTTGCTGAAGATGCAAAAGTAAGTAGCATAATCAGGAATGCTGCTGATATGCAATACTTGCAGAATGATTTGAATAGGCTGGAATTGTGGGCATGGGAAAATGGATGTCAGTTAAATGTCACTAAATGCAAAGTCATGTGGCGTGATTATATATTCAATCTCGTATTATATTGGTGGGATTAGGCTAGAAGAAAAAATAATGAGGCTAGGGATCTTGTGTTAATAGATAGTAAGTTGAAGTTCAGGGGCCATGTGGCAGAGATTGCAAATACAACTCAAAAGATAATTGCAATGCTGAAACGAGCGTTCACATATAAAGATAAGGATGTCATTTTGCCTCTTTACAAGGCCTTGATAAGATCTCACTTGGACTATTGTGCGCAGGTCTGGTCTCCTGGTTTCCGTTGCGATTCTGATATATTGGAGAGAGTACAAAGGAGAGTGTTAAAATGATACCAGGATTGTGGAATACTGATCATGAAGACAGATTGAGAATTTGTAGACTGCGGCGGCCCTTCATTGAGAATGAAGGCCGCCAAGAATGGTGTGAGGGCTAGATGTTTCTCTCAGAGGGTGGTGCATGATTGGAATGGACTGGTATCGGATGTGGTATGTGCAAACAGTGTGAATGAATTCAAGAACAAGTATGATAGCTGGTGCATGTAGTATGTGGCCTCCATCGATGAGTTAGATGGAGGCCACATACTACTCCCTGGAGATCTCTCTTAATAATAAGAAGAAGAAGGAGAAAAAGAATGCACACAGACCTAAAGAAAACAGCGTTTCGCTTTTCATTAATACTTTTCTTAGAATTAAGTAACTGGCAGCTGCTTCGAACTAACGAACTGATGTTGCAAGATAACTCGGTAGCCTAATCGAGATGCGTCTGGCGCAAACAGAGTTTTTCCTGCTTAATCGAAAAGTGCGAAAACTAGTCTTAAGAAATTATCTAAATTGGATGCGTATGCTTTCCATCATAAGAATTAACCACCCTATTCCGTCGTTTCTGGTTTCTAAAGTCTGCATCGTCTATGCACAAGAAGGAAGGAAAGATGTTTTCCATCACCAATTCTGTAGTACTGCGGCACCAAGTTAATGCAACACACACACACACACACACACACACACACACACACACACACACACACACACACACACACACACACACACACACACACACACACACACACACACACACACACACACACAAATATATATATGCAGTTGACAGAAGCATATGCTAATTGGAAGTTTTCTGATCGATGTTATCTCCAAACATATTGAAGCTATTATGAATTTAGTGTGAAATACATCAAGTTATCTACTGTAAACCAAGAATATCACATTTCATTCTAAAATACTGGGTAAATACTAAAGGAGCATAGCAAGACACTTTGTAATATTGTATCTCCTTTTCTGATTCATATACTTCTGTTCAAGAGAAGAAAAGTTTTCCGACCCACTCAGGTTGTTTTCAGTAAGTCGGAAAAAATTTCTCTTCCATATGATGTGCTTCTTAAGAAAAGGTTTAAAACTATATATTCGTCTACGGCAGCGTTTCCCAAACTTTTCTTACGACGGAACACCTTGGTTATTTTGTAATGTATTAATTAATAAATAATTGTTAATTTAGCTGATTTTTATTATTAAATAATAATTGATCATTAATTATTAATTAAACATCAACATCATTAAATTATTACTAAATTTATTATATCCTTAAATTAATTTGTGCTGATTTTCATTGACGTTCTGATCACCAAAATTTATAATATTATTATAAGTACTTACGAGTGAATGCAGACTTTTCCTCCTGTGTGCTGGTAGTTTTCCTCTCCTTTTGTACATCCTGGAGATCGCTTCGTAGGCTGGTGGTGGATGACTCACTATCTGTTGCGTCACAAACACCTTCAATAAGAGATTTCTTAATACCAAAAATAAACAAAGTCCCTTGTCCCTTATTCATATTAAAATTTAATCTGCAGGCCTATTACTTTTTAAAAAATCACGGCACTACGGTTTCGAAACTTTCACCCTACAATACGAACTTGTGCAGAAAGTATTCAGTATTACTAGATTTGAGAACCGGATACAGACTGCCTTGATCTTCAATTTTAGTGGAAAAATTTTCTTTACATTTCCTTGCTGATTAGTCACTAGCATTTGCAACACGGATGTTATTTCTTTCAGTTTTGAGAACAGAGGATACGGCGCCCATTGTTGTAATCGGATTGCAAGCAATTTTTATGATCGGTCATAAACAGCCGTATTCTTCTTCCCGATTGTTGAAAGATTTCGATGTGTGAAAATTAACGATAATTCATGAATATTTCCATGTTTAAAAATATGTCACTTGGTCACTGACATTTGTTATGCAGATGTCATTTCCTTCAGTTTTGAGAACAGAGGATACGCCGCCTACTGTTATAATCTGCTTGCAGGCAATTTTTATGACCGGTCATAAGCAGCAGTATTCCTTTTCCCAAATGTTGAAAGGTTTCGATGTGAAAATTAACGATTATCCATGAATACTTCCATGTTTAAAAATAGATGGCTTGGTCATTAACATCTGATACACAGATGTCATTAGGCGTTCTGGGTCTGAGCTTTTGAACATATTCATTAATATTATTCTCCTCAGAATATTTCCACTATAAAATATTTATTCATGAAAAATGCTTAGAAAACTAAAATGACAAATTCCAGGAGAACTTCTCGCGGAGCACCGTTTGGGAAACCTTGATCTACGGGAAGGGGAACACTTTATTTTCATGTATACATTAAAGTAGATTAGCAACCTGATCACATTGTAATGAAAGTTAAATCCATATATTCGTTTAATGATATAGTAAGAAAGTGCTTACTTAATAAACAATACTGATAAACAATTCTTATTTTTTTGCATATTTTGCTCAGATTATGATGTCGTGTTATGCTGAAAGCTTACCAAAAGTGGAAACAAAAAATGATTTTATTTAATTATTACACATGTGACCCTTGATATTTCTATCCCTCAATGAACTTGCTGTTTACCAAGTTTTTTTTTTTCCCCTGCGAGATATATGCTATAGTTTTTCCACGGGTAAAAAGGATAGTGAGTAATTAGAATAAAGAATCTGAGAATTTAGAGTAAACGATCTTCCTCCACAAAAACCAAGGGCTGATATATCTTTGATATACAAAAACAAAATAATCATTTGAAAAAAGTTCAGCATAAACAAGCTAAATAAGAATCCATGGAATTCAGCCCTCTGTTGACCTTATAGTTGCAAATGCTCGTACTTATCAGTACTTTTTCGAACGTTTTACATGAAATGTTAGAAATGAGTGCAGAATAAGCCTTGCAGATGCTTATCTAAAGACATCCGGTAGTTCTATTGTCTCTGATATTCATGTGGATTCATTGGGCAGCTAATAACAACGAAAACTGCACAGTTCACTGAACTGGAAATCCTTAAAAATACTTATATATATATATATATATAGGTAAAGAAATCGCTTATATCAAAGTTAATACTAATTTCACTGTAAGTATCGTTACTATTTGCTAATTTTTCGAAATAACGTCTGAGGTCAATTTCCTTTTAGTTGGAACACCGAACAAAAACTAACAAAGAAAGTTCTGTTTCGACATCGCAATAATAATTTCTATGAATATCGCATGAAGCTAATTTAACGGACCGAATTGTGTGCAACTAATTAATCTGACTTGAACAATTCTCGGAGAACCCGTTTCGACTGGAGTTCATTAATGTTCACTGCTCGCTTCAAAAATTCTAAGACAGAACCCAGGAGCGAGCTCCTAACAAAATCGCAAACATGACGGTCTGATCTTAGTTAGAAACTTTCCAAAAGAAGTTTCGCCTTCCAGTTGCAGTTCCCACAAACGCAGCATTCCCGATATGCAGCATTTAACGGCTCTGCATCAAAGCGCAAAGTCACGATAAATTTCATATCCCATGTCAGTTTTGCTAATGAGAGATACGCATTTAATTAGACTCAGCAAAAGTTGCGTGGCAAGCGGGTCGTACTGCATTTCCCAAATTACCCTTTGATCATTTACTGCAGCCATCCGATCACAAATCATCGTTGGTCTGCAGAGAATGGTCAAAAGCAATGCTTCGTCGTTCTGCCCCAAGAGCCAAATTGTAGTCGGAAAAGCAATCCTAAATTTCCGAAAATGTAGGTATTAATTCTGGGCAACAAAAATGATCGATATGATCGTTCGTGTTTGGGTAAAATTTTCTTTTGATGTGTTCACGTTTTCTGAGACTTCTTAAACGAATTCCACAGAATCAACTGTTGTTTGAAATCTAGAATAATGCGATATCAATCAAATTTTTGAAATAGAAATATTCAAAAGACAAGTGACAGTTTTTATGCCAATGAACGGACGAATCTTGCATGTTTTAAAGGCTTCAATAATTGAAGAGCCTTACTTGTAGTGCACACCCGAAGAGCTCAGTATATCGAAAATCAAACTAAGTGAGATGAAGACGTTTAACATCGGAATGTATAATTCTACACGAACTATAAGAAGTAAATTACAAACTATGCATGTTTGTATCATAAAGCGGAGGAATTACAAGGACTTTTTTTTTTGTAATGAATTTCTAGTCGATTTTGCTTTTTGATCGGAATGCAAAAACACAGCTGATTCAATTAGATATATTGCACTGATAAAAACTTGCTGTTAATTAAAAAGCAGGAAACATGATCAACGTTTTGTTGATAAGGATGGTGAGATTGTCCTGCTTTTAGGAAAGAAGGAGTTTGACGGAAGAAAACAACTGCAAATCATAATCATCATCATGCAAGTTTATCTAAACAGGAAATCTCAAACATACTTAATTGTGAGGAAGAAACTTAGATTATTTGCAATGTTAACTACAAAAAAATATCAAAAAGAAGTTGATAAAGATAAACTAAGATTAAACCTTTCTTTATAATTTTCTAATGGCAATGATATTATACTGCAGGAACGCCATTAATAATAATAATAAAATAATAAATTAAAAAAACATGAACCGGTGATCAAAACAAAATGCCCTTGATAAACAACTGTTTTAATTCAACAGTACTTCAATCGTTTAGGCTGTTAAGGCAACGAAGATGAGCATCACTCAAACATTACTTTTATGCCGGAAAAAAAGAAAAAAAGAAATGATATCGTAGGAAATGAGACGGCTGTGAATCGGGAGACAATGTACAGGATATAATAAAACACAACCAACACGTTCGCGAAGAAATAATTTTAATTCGCGCATTTTACTTCAGAAGAAACGCCCTGCGTCGACACTGCGATTGAGCTTTGAAATCGTCCCCAGATGGGCGAGCGTCGGAGTAATATTTTAAGGAATCGCTGTTGGGTCTTCGGACTGAACTTACTGCAAACACCTACGTCTGTAAGTAAATACTGCAGCTTCATTTCTATTCCCTCCGTTAGTCTATCGGAAAGCCTCGAACACGGAACTGGGAGTCGACTCTGAGAGAGAGCCTGTCTCCATGGGAACACATCACAGCTACTCGAAAACACTTAAGGGCGTCTGTCTTCCTTTCACGTAGCACGGCCGAGCGCAGACTGCTTTAGCGGACACGTCTGAGTAGCTTTCAGAGAAGCTGCGTGTGTGCATAGTGAAGATGACAGGAATTAAGTGTAAGAGGCGGGTGCTGTCCGAATAAGAAACTTATTTAGAGGCCGCAGTTTCAGCTGTAGATTAACGGAATTGAGGCTTTCTCCTTAAAAAGATGCTTTTCGACCTAAGTACCGCACAACATCAGGAGCACGTTATCCGTCAAGCCGCCTCCTCTTCTGGATTCCAACAGCATTAATAAAGTAGATAATAAGCATTGAAACTGAATACCCTTCCTCCCAACGCTCTTGTAAACAATCCAAATTTGGAACTGCACACAATAATCCGTGCTGCTGTTTATGAGGTGAACGTAGTGCTGGAATGTCGTAATGAGAGTGTTTCTTGATCGGCAGTTAAATTAATGTAACGAAATAATGTAGTTGGTGTTGCTAAATCGCATTCAACCATCAGCCATGTTTAATAAACGATTATTTCCAAGTTAATTTGGTTTATTCTTTGCAGACCATCGTTAGTCTCCGCAAAATATCAGTTTTCTTCTTTCTCCTTTTTTCCTTAATGAGACATGTTTGATAAAACAACTTTTCAAAATGAATAATAAAAAAACACTTGAATGGAATATAGAGGAAAATTTTATGATACACAAAGAAGGCTTTTTTAAAAAAAATCCACACCATGCAAGGAAGGAATATTATCAATTTATACCTTTAATTCCCAGTCTGAACTTGCAAATTATCAAATTCATGTGAATGTCTTTCTTTAATAGTTCGTTGTAACTTATGAGAAAGACAAATAGTTGTTTCATTTTATTAAAATTATGTAAGTATAAATAGTAATAAGAAATAAACTTTATTCATTGAATTGTATTTTCTAATTGATAACTTCTTTTTTTTTTCATCTAGTTATCCCAATATTTGACAACGTTAAAAAAAAAAAGTCATTTCATGCTTTGTTGCCTCTTTCTCTATGTCGAGTCGCTGCAATGGCCGACAGTGAAGAACTGCAGGTGAAAGTAAAATTTCTCTCAACTCAAAAAATGATAAGATGGTGAAAAAGACGTGAGAGAAACGGATTACGTTTTCTAAACCAAAAATCGATACCCATAATCTGTGTCCCGATCTTTCAGGTGTTACATTAATCTAGTGGAGTAAAATTGTGGCACAGCCAATTTTGAAAAGAGTGTGCAAAATAAAATTAAATAAAATACAAGAGTCGGAATTAGGTATTTTGCATAGAATACAAAATAGTTATATATCGAAGGTTGTTTCTTCAGATCATGTTTATTATTTATAAAATTTCGAATCGTATGTGAAGCTTTCAATGTACACCTTTTTGATCATTATTAATTCCTTGTATAGTACGGCTAAGCTCGATTTAAAAAAAAAAAAGAAAGAAAAGAAAAAAGCGAATGCCAAATGTCTTTTAGCAGTTGGGATGTGAAAAATAAGGAGATGGACTGCAGAAATAGTTTGCCGGGAAGCAAAACGAAGATTTGCGTACGCGCGTTTTCTTGGGTGATTGCCGTGTTCCCCGAAATTGTGATTCCTGTTTTATGCCCCTAATCTTTTGTGTATTTTGCATTGTAATGCTTTCGGTAAGCATTGCAATAAAATCTGTGGTCTGTATCATTCAGTTAAGATATGCCGAAATACTGGAATTATCAGGAAATTTTGATGGTTTCTGGCGAGGGGAATTAATTTTAAAATCAGGATTGACTAGTCCGTACTTAATGGAGGGGTCGTTGCTCCAACCCTCTGGCACTGATTTCAAATAGGATCGCGAAGTTCTTGAGGATGACATCGAAATGCCTTCACGTCTGGAAGCAAGGCCTTTTACTGGGGTGAGTTTTGCAAAATGGGTTAGGCACCTACTGTATTAATTTTATTCCTCCATCGAGGCTATTCCGGACCTCTGACTATTTTACTAAAAATCGGAATTCTTACAGAGTGCCTCAAGGTCCTACCTCTAGTCTAGCCATTCTAACTGTTGTTTCAAATTGGAACATTTGAGGAGTATACAGAGTGGGGAAAATTGAGTATTAGGATCACCATTAAAATTTGCCAAGTAATTTTTCTTTTTTCAAACCATTTTTGACAAAATTAAGCAAAACAAAAGTATATTTCTAAAGTACATAAGCAAAAAAAAAAAAAAACGGTCGAAGCTTCATAAATTGCTCATCTGTCAAAGAGTACACGGCAGTTCTCGCAAAAACACTGGGAATATCCACAATGGAAAATTCTACTGCGAGCAGGTTCACTGTCATCATTAAGTCAGATTTTGGTTTAACTTTTGTTGAAACTGGTGTGACTAAGGATAAGATAATCTAAAAATCCTGCTAGAGAGACCAAATATATTCAAGAAACTTCAGGCCCGCAATAAGTAGGTGGTAGCATCGCACCGTACGAGAAATATCATCCCTCATCTAAAATAACTACTTAGAAAACACTATTTTCGTTAATTCCATTTTTATTGGGAAACAGTTGAAATTAACAATAATATATATTAATATAAATAATATACATATTAATAATAATATTAATAAATAATAATAATATAGAAAGGAAGAATTAGTGGGAGGGGACTGTTTGGCCGTCCACTTTTTTCAAGTCCTTAAATACTTGGCTGGAAAGCTACCTTGGAGTAAACGGAGGATGTCCGAGTAAGACGTCCGCAGTGCTGGAAGCGACCAACCACGCGGGTGTCACACGACTGGCTGCCGCATTACCTGCGTCATCTTACCTGCTTGCCATGCTTACAACATCTTCCTTACAACGTATTCCTTTTACGCCGGGGACTTTTAACTTGCAAGCCAAAAATGACATCCCGCTGCCAGGGTCGACGACATTCATCATGAAAGGCAGCTGCAACGGATGCTTTCTGTAGAAGCCGCTTCCAAAATAGTTTTCGTCAGAAAAAAGAAGAAAAAAAAAATCAAAAGTATAGAAGGAAGGAATCATTTAGAAAAGGTGAATATGTCGATGCCACTGCTTGACTCGTACTTAAAGAAAAAGAAAGAAAGGAAAACAAATTCTTAACATTTTCCCCCTATATTCGTGTGCGATTAATGCTACAGATATTTGGATTTAAGAAGGTCCACCCTGTTAAGAAGCAAATAATTTTCGCATGCTACTCGCATCGATGTTTAGTCGGTTTTCTTGATCCATAAAATTTGTTTGATGACTTGTCTGCGACGGATGTGGCGTCATACATACTCCTTTTACCAGTTTTTCATTATACTATTTTACTCATAAGCTTTAACTGAATATCATGAATAGATTAAAATCTTTTCTGAAATTCGAAAGCATACCACGTGCCATTAAATGTGCCATAGCGTAATCACATCTCTCAGAGATGCGTCGAGAATGCGCTCCGAAGGATCTTTACTAAAAAATCAATTCCAGAAACCGAAATTTATTCCTGATTTTCAACCTTACTGACCCGAACAAGAAGTCACGTTTAGTGTACCAATGCCATCTTGTTGAAACGTGCGCCAAGATTCCTTTTGGATCTCGACATTTAGGTGGCATTCAGCACCGATGCTGACAGCGTTAGAAGATAAACGTCTTATGGGCATATCGAGTCTGCCCCTTGCGAAGAAATGTCACAAATCTTCTCTCTTAAACGAGTGAACAGGCTTGATGAACTTGAGCCTAAATCCTTACTAAAATATCAACCCAGAATTCACTTTCCGCGGGCCATTTTTGATCGAACGTTTCATGCATATTTAAATCTATACATACTGGAAAATTACCTACCGTTCAATATCATTACTATGTTTCTGTTTGTTTTTTTTTTGGGGGGGGGGAGAGGGGATATTATAAGACGTATGCACCTTTCACACTGTCTGAGATTTCTAATTAACAGATAAATTACATTTTATTTATCTTGGATTATTTGAAGGACTTGGACAGAAATCCCTTTCTCGAATCGGTTTTTAAAAATTATTGACCAAAATCGCAAACATTCTTTAGATTTGCATGAGATTTAAATCTTTATGCGTGCAGCAGGACGGGAGGATCGCTTTAAATTATTCAAGAACGTCTTGAATAGCTTTCCAGATGAAAATTCCTTAAACAAATGCTCATCGAATCTTGCAGCAAGCGAATCAATCGCCAGCTATTCCTGAGGCAGCAGGTGGCTTCCTTTTTAATTACTCCAAACACATCGACATCGTTTTGGCGTCGTGTGCAGAATTCGAATAACTGCACAGATCCCTTGGACTGCAATCAATAAATGCATTTCGAAGAGGAATTTCGGTTTCGGTATTTAAAACAATTAGCTTCCCGATGGAGCCACTCCGGGCATTGTGTTAACGGCTAAAACCGCACTTGATGCGCGGGATTATTCGCTTTGTTTACGGGATCCCCGATGCAGAGACACGAGGACGGGCATCCTTGCACAGGAACAAAAACTGCTGTTCCGGAATGCATGACAAGCGCGCCGGAAGTGGCGTCTGTGACGAAATTACCGAAGCGGTGAACCATGCGGCTGAACTTCGTGCAACAACATTGACTATATCTCTGACGGGATACGCTAGTCTAGCGGAACTTCGGCGGCCGTTAGCTCGAAGTATGATAAGTGCATTACGTGTGTGACCTCCAGCCAAACTCACCATTCCTCTTCGTGGGGTGAGCAACGGCTTCCTTTGGGAGGGAAATAAAAAACGGTGCTTATTGAAAGCCTAAAAAAGTGGTGCGCTGTTTTCACATTCAGTGGACCCTTAATTCGACGATAAAACCGAAGCGAGCGAGCAGCAGGTTACTCGCGAGGTAATGTGGTAGACGTGGCAGCTGAAAAGAAGACTGGAAATATACGAAGGGTTACACACAGCACGTCGGCAGTTACCACAACTGCAATCGGAGTATTTTTCTGTTATTCCTGGAAAAGAAAGCAGTCGTCGATAATTCGAGCTGTTTATTCAACACACTTTCAGCAATACCGCATCGCTGCATTCGCATTACGCTTTAAAATGTGAAAACGCTTCTACTGAAGTCTCTGGAAACAAAAGAGAAACGATAAACGAATTCACACTCTTAAAATGTACTCGAATCGGAGATGTGTAACGAAATGGATATTTAGACGAACTCCGATCTGGAAGGTTTCAATGGCACTTGCAGCTGCATTATATCGTGAAGCATATGAGAAAAGAAATCAACATCGAATCTAACAGACAAACATGACGACACTTTCATAAATATATATCAGCAGTTCCCCTTAAAAAATCGCGTGAAAAAACTAAAAAGAAAACCACGTAAAAAGTGAACTCATGCGAAGAGCGATTCGATACATTAGGTCACTTATGTTAAAGGAGGACCAAAAAATCTCCCAACGAAATATTTCTGGAATTATCTCGAATGTGAAATATTAATTTAATGTCGACCATAATCTTAAAAAAATAAATAAAAACGCAACTACAGTGCGGCGTTCCATCGAAATACATTGCGTTTAGATTTACCTCAAAATGTATTTAGGCTTAAAATAATCGTATGCAGTGTTAAGTTTAGGTGGGTTGGTGCTTAGCAATTACTTTAACAATTAATGTTCTTTTAATTAACAATGAACGTTAAATAATTCAATATAATAAGCAATTATTGCCTTGGAGTTATTAGCGATAACTTTAATCTGGAATTAATTGGGGTATTTATAAAATGGAGCCTATAAATGAAGCCAAGTCTAAAATAAACTATAGTGATATGATACAGACATTTAATAAGCAATGAGTTATTACACTCCCCATAACAAAAGTAACAGAGGGCATTTAGAAATGGCCAAATTTGAAAATATTGACTGAATGGTCCTGCTAACACACTAAGCGCTGACTGATTACTTACTGGGAAATACTTCCTGCATTAAACACTTGAGTAATAAAACTGAAAATTAATGGAGACTTAATTAGGACAGACTGGATAAAACAGACTTCACTAATAACTGAGCTTTTGACGGAAACTCAAGCTATCCGACAAGATGACATACTATTTTCATACTGAAAGAGGATCGTTGCCCGCCCTGTCACCATACACTTCCCACATGATGATTCCTATTAAACCAGAAACGTTTCATCTGAATGGGAAGAAATGGTTAGTACGCCAATCGTGAGATGGGTCAAGGTTGCATTGGTGTCTTTTCTTCTCCTTTTTTTTTTACCATTAATTTCTTCACTTAATAATCCAGTTATGCAAGTAAAACATTAAGAACGTTTGCCTAAGTTTTAGCACAACAAATATATGCTAAAACTTAGGCAAAAGTTCTTAGTGTGTTAATCTCACAAATAAACATTTCAAGTGAAGCCCATCTAGTGCGTAACAGACAAACACCAGCTGTGAGCCCGGGTATTGACGGCTGAACAAAGAGGATTAGGACGGGTTCCCTACTGGCAAAAGTGATTGCGGCCACAAGAAATGGCTAAAAACGGAAATGGGTCATGTAAATTGGCCAAGAATCCCAACGGACCGGTGAACTTTAAAAGCTAGATTAACGTTCGTCCGTAAGGATGTGCGGTCATTCGACTAGTCTCGAAAGGACCATGCGGGAGCTACGATTGGCTATAAATGAAACTTGGAATCGAGCAGGTCCAGATCCATTTAGTAGGAAAAAATCTAAAGTTGATTTTTGTGAAATGTTTCTGAGAATGGCAAATATCCAATGAATTACTGTGTCGCTTTTTTAAAATGTTTACATTTTTATTTGAAACAGCACTTATTGCAAACACATTATTTTATCCTGCATTAAAAAGGAGATGCAAAAAGTGAACTGATTCTTTTTTCAGTCGATCCATCTAGAAAAGTCAGCCTGTAATACTTCGGATATATTATGAAGGATAAGCATAGAACTCATCTTTGGAAATTAACCAATCTTTTATGCTACTTCAGACCTGACTTGATGAATGTCTCAAGCGGCATGAAAGATCGCTTAGTATTCTGTAGCGATCGGTGGAATATACGATATTGCCTCGCTTCTAAAATTTTAGTGAATGGGAACACGTCTTCAGCTTTTTAAGTCCGGTACAAAACCCGTATGTAGACTGTTCGTTGTTTTATTAGTTTCGCTTACAGTATAGTACACTTCATCAGGAGAGTGAAATGAGGGAGAAAAATACCGTGATTGAGAATACACAACAAGCACACTAATCGAAAACATAAACGCAGAATATTTGAAAAAAAAGACCGTCTTTTTTCACAGCGCACGTGTCTCATGTTGCTTCACGATGGTTGGCTACGTGATGATAGGAGCGCCCGAGATCTGATTGCATCAGGTTTTTAAAGAAAGATTATTAAACCTGATGTAGGATCAGGTTTCATTGATTTTTTTTTTTTTTTTTTTTTTAATAACATTTCCAATGACTCTTCGAACTCCGACGAACTAGCCCATTTCTGTTACGGTACCGAGGTGCTTGTATGTTCATAGGATCACCAGGAGTCGAAAACGACTCGATGGAACAGAACAACAACAACAACAACAACCGTGGTGCTTGGTATTTTGTGCCTATGTGTTGCTAAATCTAATATGTGTTGTCATTTTTTCTGCACATTTTTGATGTTCTCTGACATGCGTATCTCTCCTGATCAGCCAGTCTATCCAACGTAGTAAATTCAACATAGACAACATGAAAGAATTAAACAAGTGCTTCAAATAACAAAAAAAAAAGGGGGGGGGGGGGGTAACGAATGGATATTAGGAGATATAACTTTAAACTGAATGGCTAAACATTAACGGAAATCAACTTTATATCAGTTTGCCATTGCTGATTTAAGAAATATTTTAATCCGTTACCGAATACTCTTTCTTTAAAATATTGCTTGCAAAAAATATTCAGTTGTTGCTAGTGGCCATCGCTCTATATACCGTATGTGGAGATATTAAGTTGTCAATTAATACCACTAAAACGTCGTTTATGTAATATCTGCGATTATTATTTAAAGAATACTGCATTATAAATTATATTGTAGTTGCACGGAGAGAAACATGTTTTGGCTCATATTCCAGTTATTCAGTTATTCTCGTTGACATCTCTTGCGTCTAATTAGCTTGCGAGATCCATTTTCACCTCTGAAATCTTCAAGAATAAACCAAGTGTCAAAATAACCCTTCGTTAGTTTGTGTGTTCACACACGTTCATATTTATAAATATAAATTTACGCTGTTGTTAATTAATAAAAATGCGCACCTGACCATCCTGATAAAATTCGTGGACAACCGAACAACGAAGACAAACGCACTGAAATCAGAGCTCGTGTATCCGCTTTCGGCTAGACCAGGGGTCGGCAACCTGCGGCTCTTTGAATGAATAATTGCTGATCTTTTCGTTATTAAACAATCTATTTTTGAATAATGCAAAATTAATGTTATTTATTAAATTAGAAACTAAAAACCCTAAAATTAGATTTGCAATAAATTAAGGACATTTTACATCAAGTCAAGGATATTTTACAATCGAAAATGGTACATGCGATGCAGAAAAAATTAATACTTTCATGTTTGAACTCTTTGAAATCATACGCGATAATCCTTCTTTATATTCTATTTACATTTTACAAAAATTCTACTTTATGGTGGATATGACTTCCCATTTAAACGCACTAAATAAGAAACTACAGGGAAAGGGAAATACAGCAGTTTTGCTTTTAGAAGAAGTGATTTCGTTTGAACAAAAATTATATTTGTTTGCGACAGACTTAGAGAAAGGCACATTATTACATTTTCCTACGTTGAAGAAATATCAACAATAACTAGCTGATAATAATTTCATAAATTTAACCTTTTTCAAAGAAATTGTGGTAAATATGCGATCTACATTTAATGGGAGATTTGAGGAATTTAGAAAGAACAAGGCAACTGTCATTTTTATTGCGACCACTTGAAATTAATCCTGCCGAATTGAATTTTTCGCCTTCTGGTGGAATTGATGAGGCTGCATTTCAACTTCAGTTAGAGGACCTGAAAACCCAGGATTTGTGGAATTCAAAATTTAGAAATCTTAAAGTTGACCTGGAGGAGTTCGAAAGACAAAAATCTACCTTTGCAATACAAAAAAAAAAAAAAGGTCTGAAATAGAAGATCTTAAAAAGCAAGATCACATTGTATTTGACACGTGGAATTGTTTACCAGACATTTACATTCGGTGATTTCTAACATACGCATTCGAACTTCTATCGATTTTCGGATCGACATATTTCTGTGAGCAAATATTTTCTAATATGAATTTTATTAAAAGTAAGTTGAGAAACCTACTAAACAACGTGAGTCTTTCGTCATGTTTGAAAATGAAAATTACAGCGTATTCGCTGCATATTGAGAAACTATCCCAAGAAGTTCAACAGCAAAAGTCGCACTAAGAAGATATTTTAAATTAAAAAAAAAAAAAAATTAAAGAAATAGGTATGTTATTGGATTTTATACACGTTTATGTAAGGAGGAGCAAATCTTTGTTTTATTATTTAATATTTATAAACATCATATAATTTCGTGTGACATGCCACCCCTGTATTTTACAAGTATGATAACGTGTTACTGTAAAAAAAAAAAAAAATATATATATATATATATATATATATATTTTTTTTTTTCAATGTAGTTTCTAAATTTAAAGCAGTGATGAGCAATTAAATAGTAAATCAAATACTCCGTTCGATCCGCATAAAGAATATTTTCTTTTTCTTTGATAAGAAGGTATTAATTTACTTTCCATTATTTAGCTATATTTTAATTTTTTAACCTGCACAAATAAATCCACATGTAAAAATCAACATTCATAAAATAGATATTTTATTAAAATATACTAATTCTGCCGTACAAAACGAACACCGTAGACCGCACAAAAAACCTGAGAGGGCCTCATGCAACCCGCGGACCATTGGTTGCTCATCACTGCGTGCGGCTCCCTAAATTTTTTTTAACAGATATAATTTTAAAAATGGCTCTTCAATCCAAAAAGGTTGCCGACCCCTGGGCTAGACCTACCGTCAAACTGACGTCAGTTCTTGCGTAACTTCTCATCTAACCCAGTGACTGGTGAATAATGGAGGAGCTGGTATTTTAAACAAGGCATATAAGATAACAGTCGTACTATTTTAATCGTTTTATTTCACTTGTACTCAACATTTCTAAGCATAACTTTAATCGAAATCAATATACAAGGAAAATATCTTAAAATAGCAAAATGACATTTAATTGCAGGTAACAAAGAATTGACGTCATAAGATACAAAAGATGCAAAATTAGGCGCTTTTTCTCTAGCACATTAAATTAGAGTTAAGGAAATTGCCTGTGATGTCGTCATCGTGAAAAGAATAAACTTGAAATAACAAATTTTATTTGCTATTTCAAGTGCAATCATATAATTTTGTAACACGGACTCTCGTGACTCAGCCAAAATTTTATCATTTTCAAACCTGTACGTGTATTCATAAAAACAGTTCATCTTCAGTGTTTTCCCAGGCATATGGTTGCGAAGCGCACAGCTACTAGGCTAACCGCGCGGACAAGGCTGTTATTTTTATTTCTTTATCTTGCTTTCCATCTGCAGTAAAGTAGGTGCCTAAATATTTGTATTCTGTTGTATGTTGAATTTTCATACTGTTTATGAATATTTCTGGCTCGGATCTGCTTTCTTTTGAGATTTTCATAAATTTTTTTTTTTTTTTTCATTAATATCTAATCCAAATGAAATTCTTTACCTTCTTCAATTAGTAGCTGCAGTAGTTTGATTAATTTTGTTTCTGTTTTGTGCTATTAGAATGGTATCATCAGCATATCTAAGATTGTTGTATTTTATACCATTGATACTAATTCCTGTTTTTTGTTTTTCAATCTTTTTCATCACTGTCTCACTATAGATATTAAATAGATTTGTGAAAGGATACAACCTTGTCTAACTCCTCTTTTTATTTTCACTTCAGAAGTCTCAGAGTTAAACAGCTGCATTTTCTGTTTGGTGTAAATCTCTTTTATAATCTTAAGTACATGATCTTCGATGTCTAATTTATCTAATATATTGAACATTTTATTATGTTTTACCCGGTCAAAAGCCTTCTGAAAGTCTATGAAGCATATGTAAATGTTCCTATTTCTTTCAAGTGATCTTTCTATTAGTATTTTTAGTTCCAGGATAGCATTAATGGTTCCCATTCCTCTTCTGAAGCCTTTCTGTTGTTCACTCAATTCACCGATTAAGGCTTTTTCAATTTGTTTGTTAA
The DNA here is from genome assembly GCF_054136105.1 of Typopeltis vanoorti. Taxonomy (NCBI): domain Eukaryota; kingdom Metazoa; phylum Arthropoda; class Arachnida; order Uropygi; family Thelyphonidae; genus Typopeltis; species Typopeltis vanoorti. The sequence goes on along the minus strand of NC_143553.1, from coordinate 158,959,454 downwards.
TGAAGGTTAAAATACTTTTAGATGCATGGGATATTAGGCTCACAGTTCTGTGATCCTCGCAATTTTGCGCATTATTTTTCTTTGGAATTGGTATGCAGATAGATTTGTAAAAACGTATTTGTAAATACGTTTATAGATTTGTAAACGTATATATATTTGTAAACATATATATATATATATATATATATATATATATATATATATATATATATATATATATATATATATATATATATATATACGTTTACAAATACGTTTTTACAAATATATATATATATATTTTATATATATATATATATTATATATATATATATATATATATATATATATTCTCAAACACACGTAATACGCGAAAATTGCATCCACAGAGCGGTTTACGAATATCTGTAAGATACTTAGAAAAGTCGTTTTACTTCCTGTTTGTACCGAAAGCATGTGATCATCAGAAAGTGCTGTTTCATTTTCGCAAGTAGGTAAAAGCCACAGGGACATGTGAGGAGGAATAAATCGAATGCTTTCGAGTTCCAGCGATCACGCATAACAATTTCGACACACACACACACACACACACAGGGTGGCAGACAACATCGTCAGAGCTGGAGGTCACGATAGCATGCGGTCGACTTTGGGTGACATGTGAAGGGAAAATAAAGTTGAGAGACACTGAGATAGCACGCTAAGCTTCGGAGAACCTTCCATTTTACAAACAGCTGCGCCTTAAACAGCTAAAATATTAGTGAACAGCAGCTGGATGTCCTTCATCCTTAAAAAAATGATTGTATCGGAAAGGGCGTAAAAAATACTCCCAATGAAGAGACTCGGAAACTTTATAATACTTGAAGGACGAGAATGCATCAAGTTCGGTGATCTTAAAATGTTCATTGTGCTTTTAACGTGACAGCGACTCCGAGCCCTTTTCGGCGAGCATCCACGAGATCGCTTTCTACTTCAGCACAGCGACTCGGGTGTGCCACTGCAGAGTGAGGAAAACGTGAAAGTACGCTTCGGAAAATTTCTTTATCCGTTCTCAGAGGACGACACTCATCCGTCAGCTCGCTCGCCCAATAATTATTCAGCGCACCACCGCCGCTAATAAGCACAGCGAATTTCACGTGCTGAACTCGCAGGTGCAGCCCCGCATCGGCCGAGCGAGTCGTTCATCACCGGAGAGCAGCCTCTAATAAGCCGTCTTGCATCGTGAGGGTGTCTGTCCGTCCGTGCTCGTAGCCTGCCTTAATGGCGCGTCTAATCCCAAGCCTGTCACGTGACTCGGTCAGGTTGCACTACCGCCCGAGGAAATCCACGCGCGCGTCTCGTTTCATTTTCCTTCAACCACTCAAACTTCCATCTTCAAGTTCACTTCGGCCTCGTTCGCTTCTTTGCTTTTTACTAATTCGGATATTTTCGCAACGGATCAGCGTAACGATCGTTTTGGAAGAAAGCAACCCTCTGTGCAGATTAACTCGTCTACTGCGAGTTCGCTAACACCGTAAAGAGGAGAATTAGTTACAAATTTCCTCGGCACTTAGCCAAAACGTCCGAAGGGGCGCAAGTAACATTCCCATCCTCCCTTCTTTCATATTCGTGATTAATTTTCCCCCATAAAAGCAGTCCCTGAATGAAGTTCGTCGCCCACATGCGTCATCTACCTGTTCTGACGGTACTTCCGTCACCCTGTTCCGTGCCGGCATCTCCATTGCATCATTTATCTGTCCGCTGTTAACTTCCTTCATTTTGTCTTGCAGTTCGTTCGTAACTCGGATGGTTTCCATGCCGCTGGTATGGCATTTGCAGGTCATTATTACGCACCCTCGCTCTCCGTAGAATGCAGCACATTAACTGCTTGTCTCTGGCTGTCACTCCCGCTTATCTCGTCAAATTCACACTCAAATTGCTCCGACGGTTCCACACCTTCCTTTCGCTGAAAAGTGAACGACATATTGCACATCTGCTGGCTCGTCCTCCTAATTGCTTTTCCTTTGTTCTCCCAGCACGAATTAAATCTTCTGATCTCATTTTTTTTTTACCGGCAGAATCTCAGAGAGGCCCCAGCATATGGTTTCGAGATGAATATCGTAGTTTCCACAAGCTTTATTTTCGCCTAAAAGAAGACAAAAGGACACGGCTTTACAACGCTGATGCTCGTGAACCGAATCATCCTCCTACCAAAGACAGTGCAATTAATTCTATATTTACTTGTGTGCTCTTGAGACTCCTTAATCAGCAAATTTCTACTAAAATCATTAATAGATGCCTCTGCATTTTCCAAAATCGTCAGTAATATTTTAGGTGCATTTTACAAATGCACCTAAAATATTAACTGACGTCTTTCAGTCAGACACCAGCGGAAGCATACCTGATGTGCAAAAATTACTGTTGCTATGGAAACAGGCTGTCCTATCCCTCTTGAACCAAATTTGTGTGTGTGTGTGTGTGTGTGTGTGTGTGTGTGTGTGTGTGTGTGTGTGTGTGTGTGTGTGTGTGTGTGTGTGTGTGTGTGTGTGTGTGTGTGTGTGTGTGTGTGTGTGTGTGTTTCCTCCCAATAGTAACCACCCTACCAGGAGGTAATTTACTTCTTTCCTACATGCTCCACTGCATACAATGCACATATTACATGCAACTTCCAAGTAACTGACTAACATTTATGTTACATTTACGTTTATATTTTTGTTTCAGTATTCATATTTACATTTATATTTTTATATATGTAGGTATTCCTACATTTACATCCATATTTACATTTAGGTTTTATATCTACATATATTTACACTATATAATCCAAACATTATATAATTTATGTTATACTACAACGGTTGGAAGATTATCTTATTGGCACAATTAAATAACTCTGAGTAATACTTTTGGAGAAGCCTCTGTTTGGACACTGGCTGCTCGTCTCCCGAAATGATGATGATGTGTTGCGTTACGGGCATCCGGATGGAGTTCAGTAGCTGATAGTCGTAAAGTAAGTGATCGACAGTCTGTTGAAGATGTGGACTACAGATGCATGATGGTGATTCCAGGATATTGAATCTGTGTAAATAGTGTCTTAGTTTTCCATGTCTCGTTAGTAGCGTGGTTAAACCTGGAGAAATGGCTTGTCTGCTTCGAAAGAATTCTTTTGTTGTTGATCCGTTTTTTGATGTCTTCCATTATTCTTCCCACAAGTCTAGGCTTTTCTCTTCTGTAAGTGTTTTTATAGCAGGCTTCGAGTGCTTTTGGTAACTCGTTTCTAGCCGCTTCTTTAGCCAGCTGATCCGCTCTCTCGTTTCCTGCTACCCCAGTATGCGCGTTTACTCAGCAGAACTTGAATTCTCATCCCTCTAGGGCGAGATTCCGAACCAGATTTCTTGTCTGTTCTATTAACGCTATATGGTTGTTCTGGTTTTTTATGCCGTCTATAGTGCTTCTACTGTCACTGTAAATCGTTGCTGTCTTTTGATGCGAGGTTTTGACTTCTAATTCCTGGAGATATGTATGTGACTGAACTATAGCAAGTTGTTCTGCTTAGTTGTTAGAATAGAGAGGATGCAGTCTAGAGCAGCGTTCTTGTATAATGGACTGCCTGTTATATGCAACGAAAGAACAACCGACGTTCCCTCCGATTTTGCTTCCGTCAGTTGTATACTGTATATATGGAATTTGTCACTTTCCTTCCCCTTAATATATGTTTTCTTTGCTGGATGAGGCTACCTACTGTAGTGAAGCGGACGTTAGTAGCAATTTGGATCAACGTTATATCTTCCGGAAGTGACTTCATATATAAGAGAGAATCGTAGCATTTTAAGGCAGATCGGTGTTAGACCAGCAGTAACGCAAGCTGCCTTGAAAGATATTGTCCCGTAATCTTTTAATTATTCGTATGGCTATAAGGCGTTGAACTCTGTTTAGCTTTTGTCGGTTTTTCTTTGATTTTAGTGGATGTTTCCAGGCAGATGCAGCATAAGATATAAATGGCAGTATAGCTCTATATATTGTTTGCAGCGCTCTTGTCCTAATCCCGGAATTAATCTTTGCTGACTTAGCTAAAAGGTTTACTATTTGTAAGCTTTTTTTCCGGTAACATATGAGATGTGCTTGTTGATGGTAAATTTGTTGTCTATTGTTACTTTTAGGTGTCACTGCCTGGGTTGTTTTGATATTTTACGTGAGATGTGGAGCACTTTGGATGGTCCTATTGAAGGTAAATTTCTCCTCGCTCGCCCACTCGAAAATTTTAAAGAATTCTTCGTTGGCCGTTACTTCTAACTGTAAGCCGTCCCGTCCCCGAATCATTATCATTGCATCATCGGAAAAAGCTATGGCTTTTGTTTCAGTAGTGCAGTGTTTCTCAAAGTGTGATACGCGGACCCTCGGGGGTCCACGAAAGGTCTTCAGGGGGTCCGTGGCAATATTCGGCTATGCATCATTAACGCATGGAATAAAATTTAAGTTTGAGATCGTAAAACGTTCCTATTGTATCACTGAATAAGGTGCAGAGACATCTGCTGGCTGTGTAATATGTTTCTCAACAAACAGTGCAATTAGAGACAACTGGGATAAAAACGGCACTAACTAATGAATCCCATAACCCCCTCCCACATAAAATGCTGTATAGTAGACAATCAAAACCATATGGTGCACCGGCAACATATAGTTTTGTTTGAGTGAACGTGTTAAAACTAAGAAATATATAGTGAATGTGTTTCAGATATTATATGAGGAATTCGGTTGAAGAGAATTAGCATTTCAACTGAACTGTTGGCTTGCCTTTGTCAATTAGTAGTGCGATCTTTTGTTAATACCGCACCAATCATATGAACGTCTTCATAGCTGCTTTATCTCTACTGGCCTACCATTGCTGTCTGTTTCGAGTTCTGCTTTCACTAGCCATTTGTTGAAGGACTGTTCGTCAAATACGGTAATTTTTTTAGCTTTCAAATTCTTAAGTATGGATCACTGGTTAAAGACTGGATTTTTAAAATGCGCAAAAGAGAGGAACATAGTAGATACAAGTAGCTGTCAGCAACAAGAAAATGTTGATATTGTATCTGGATCAAGTGAAATTGATAAGTGTGTGTCGTCTGACATCTCTAAAGAACAACTAGGAAGAAGATGAGAAAACTTCGTAAGTACGATATAAATTACTTGAAATGTGATTTTTCATGGATGGGAAATGAAGGGAAACCTATTCTATTATGTGTAATTTGCGGTGAAACTTTAAAAAATGAAAGCATGAAACCATGTAATTTAAATCGCCATTTTGAATCGAAACATAATGAATGCAAGGACAAACCTGTCGAATTTTTTCAAAATAAACTAAAAAATTTAAAAGAATCTCAAAAAGTGATGCCGATCGTGTCAGGAGGTGAAAACATGAAGGCTTTATGCGTTGCAGGTAGATGAATTCACCGACATTACAAATTTTGCAAATCTTCTAGCGTTCGTTATGTACGAAAAAAATCAAAAAATTCATGACGACCTTTTATATTGCCAACCCTTGCCAGAACATACAACAGGAGAATAAATATTCAACAGTATAAATACCTTTATGCATCAAAACAAGCTTGATTGGAAAAGTTGTGTTGGAATAAGCACGGACGGAGCGAAATCCATGGTCGGATCTAAAAAAGGGCTTGTTTCAAGGATTCAAGCTGTTGCACCAAATGCAAAGTCGACACACTGCTGCTGCATACACAGGGAGGCTTTGGCTACACATATGATGTCTACAGACCTAAGAAAAGTTCTTGATGAAGCTGTAAAAATCATAAATTATATTAAAGGCCGTCCTCTAAACGCCAGACTTTTCTCTCAACTTTGCAAAGAAATGGGAAGCAACTATACACAACTTCTTTTCCATACCGATGTTCGTTGGCTTTCTCGTGGAAAAGTCCTTACTCGTTTATTTGAACTTCGGAATGAACTACAAGTTTTTCTTGATGAAAAGTTTGAATTGAAAAAGCATTTACATAATTGGAAATGGCTCAGTCAATTAGCATATACCTGGCAGATATATTTACTGCATTAAATAGTCTTAATTTATCTTTACAAGGCAAGGAAATTTCTATATTTCATGTCCAAGATAAAGTGAACGCCACGTTGACAAAAATGAAGTTATGGCAAAAACGAGTTGGTAATGGAGAATTTGACGCATTTCCATCGCTTCATGAATTGCTCGCAAGTTCAAATAAACAAATTGATGATGATGTGAAAATTACTATCAGGAAGCATTTAAAAAGCTTACAAATGAATCTAGAAAAGTATTTCCCTGAATTGGACATTAATATTGAGTGGATAAGATACCCTTCAATAAAAACAAATTTATGCCAAAGGGTCTATCGTCAATAGAAGAAGAACAACTTTTAGAACTAGCTTCTGATGGTTTCCTAAAAAATAAATACAGCGAGAATACGTTATCATCATTTTGGCTACAAATACAGAATAAATTTCCTGAATTAACAGATAAAGCTCTAAGGTTCATTTTACTATTTCCAAGTTCATATCTGTGGAAATTGGATTTTATTATAGTAGTAGATATTAAGACGAAGAAGAGGAATCGCATTATTATAGATGTCGAACCGCATCTGAGATTGAAATGAACAACTATAGAGCCAAATTTTGCTGAAATTTTATCTCACCATAAGCAATTTCACTCCTCTCATTGATGATAAATTATTTCAAGTAAGTAAAACTTTATAGTTATTAAAGGGATAAAAATCCTATGTTGTTATATAGCCAGTAAGTGAAACTCAAGATCGAGAGCTACGATCTATGATTTTCAATGCCGAAAAACTATCGGCGAAGGCAATTCGAAGCAAAGGTGGAGCAAGCTCCCTCACTATTCTTGATATTCTCTCATAATGTAAAACACAGCTCCTAGGAGATGTAATACTGTCATTACATTATGAGGAGAGGTCACTACCCAGACCGGTTTCAACCTTTTTTGAGGTCTCATCAGTGAGTAGGTAGACCTGGAAGATATCCAAGCTTAGTGAAAAGAACTTACACACCTTCACTATACGAATGCCATAAAGGTGTGCTTGTATTTTGTAATTAAAATGAAAAGCCAAACGGCTAGTTTTATGGCAACTTAATAGATATTAAAGGGATAAAAATCCTATGTTGTTATATAGCCAGTAAGTGAAACTCAAGATCGAGAACTACGATCTATGAGTTTCAATGCCGAAAAACTATCGGCGAAGGCAATTCGAAGCAAAGGTGGAGCAAGCTCCCTCACTATTCTTGATATTCTCTCATAATGTGAGACTTCAACCTTTTTTGAGGTCTCATTAGTGAGTAAAGGTGACCTCAAAAAAGGTTGAAACCAGTCTGGGTAGTGACCTCTCCTCATAATGTAATGACAATATTACATCTCCTAGGAGCTGTGTTTTACATTATGAGAGAATATCAAGAATAGTGAGGGATCTTGCTCCACCTTTGCTTCGAATTACCTTCGCCGATAGTTTTTTGGCATTGAAACTCATATAGATCGTAGTTCTCGAGCTTGAGTTTCACTTACTGGCTATATAACAACATAGGATTTTTATCCCTTTAATATCTATTAAGTTGCCAGAAAACTAGCCTTTTGGCTTTTCATTTTAATTACAAAACTTTATAGTATCTTTATAAAGTTTGTTCTATTAAAAATACATCATTTTTTTTGTTTACATGAACATATAAATTCAAATAAAATAGATATTTAATTTTTTAATATTTTAAATTAATTTATTAATTTTAATTAAGTTATTCGTTTTAATTAATTAATTTATTTATTTTTACTTAATTTATTTATTTTTACTTAATTTATTTATTTTTACTTAATTTATTTATTTTTACTTAATTTATTTATTTTTACTTAATTTATTTATTTTTAATTAATTAATTAATTTATTTATTTATCTATTAATTAGGGGTACTTGGTAATAATGAAAATTTAAGAAGGGATCCGCGGATATCTGAAGTTTGAGAAACACTGCAGTAGTGAAAGGAAGTCTTCATAGCGAGCGTACTAGATGTTCCAGAAATTTGGTAAACAGCAAGAATCGTGTGTGTGTGTGTGTGTGTGTGTGTGTGTGTGTGTGTGTGCGTGCGCGCGTATTAATTTCGTGGAAGAAGTAAAGGTACCTCAAACAGCCTTTAATGACGAAGAAAAACAGAAGACCCATCACGAAAACGCCTCCTTGAGTCCCTCTCGAGGTAATCATAAGCATGCCACTAGATGGGGCACAAAGCACCTCTTCCAGTAAAGAGAAAATCTCGCGAAAAATTACTTTTTTTCTTGGAAGGGGGGGGGGATTAACTTGACCAGCTAAGACAATACAGCAAAGAGATTTCTCATGAAAATGTTAATAATAACAAGCGAATAAATTCTAGTTACGACACTACCGTCTTTTCCCCATCCCCCCAACAACCAAATAACAGTCATAAAAGGTGTGTTTGAAGTATTTCCGTATTGATATCGTTCATTTCACAACAAATGAACGAGGAGCTATTTTTGACGTATGCATTGAAAATAAAGTTTTGTTTCGTTTAAATAAAATTGCAGTGATTCGGAAATGTATCAACTTTTATTAAATTCCGTCCAGTCAGTCAGTGAGGAATTATCTGTTTTTAATCTCTAAAAACGCTTTAAAATTACATTTTTTTTCAGGGGAGTGGCGCTGACTGACATAGAAATCGACAAAACAAAATGGCTGACTTTAGCAAAGATGAACGAAATATATTCAGAGATGTTCAGAGGTGAAAGAATTCATAAACAAATAAGAATACCGTGTGTTCTGTTCGACAGATCTCGTCACTCATGGACGTCTTGCGGAGTACCATCCCGCAAATGATACGCATAGCACTCAGATTTTAGTTATTTTTCGCTTTTTAAACCCTTCAGTATCATTTCTTTCATCTTGTTCTGTCTACTTTCCATCATTCCGGTAATGTTCTGTCCACCAACCATCTTTAGATGTTCAGTGCTTCAAGTTACACATAAACCGCTCAAAGAAAAAAATAATAATAACAAAAAAGTGACATATCGTTAACGAGATGTCTGATGACCTTGTAACCGCTCAATATTTTACATCAACCAGTTTCTGGTGCATGCGCAGTGCGCATAACTTTTGGGATGACCCTCGTAAAATAAACTCCGTGCACTACTTTCTGCTGGAAATGGGCAAGAGACCTTGATATGTGCGAGCAATGAAGTCAAAGCAGCGAGCGAGAGAAAACTGAAGTGGCATGTTGCATGGGCAAGGTCTTTCATGGTCAGGCTGTACTGATAACCTATTTGTAACCAATCACGGTGAAACATAATGATGGAACTTCAGGTTTTCTTTTATTACAGTTAATTTTCTAAAAATTAAGTTGATATATATAATATATATCAGACTTACGGCAGGTCAATACTTCAATGCGGTTAATGTTAAAGAAGAAACTTGTAGACATGTTTCTTCTGAATGAAATAGGTAGGATGAAAAAAACACGATACGTATACTTCCCAGCTGTCTCAAATGGTGGTTGGAGCAAGATGAGGGGGGGGGGGGGAGAAGGACGCGAAATTGGTTCAATAATTTCAGTTTTTCAGAAGCATAAAAAAGCGGATGGCAATTATCTATTAACGCTGATTGCTCTCAAAGTAACCAGGAAAAAATATTAGCTTTGTTAAATCCAAAAAAAAAAAAAAAAAAAAAAATGAAAGTATTAGGAAATTTTGATGTAGGCCTCGTGTTTCATGGGTTATGCTGCATTGTTTCTAACAAACTTAAGGAAAATTATCTTGGTAAGATTGGCAAATTCATAAATGCAAAACTGTTTTTAGTCTCATTTTTAAACTTCAATGATTACAAATAACGAATCAGAAAAAACCTAGAACTCTCTTGAGCAAGTTAACTTTTTTAAACTTACTTTCACGTGAAATATTAATTACTTGGAATTCCGTTCCACTAACTACAATAACCGATCAATAGAATCAAGGAGATCCGTCTGCATGGGACAGCAATGCACATAATCAATCATCTTCACACTTGCGGAAATGACGTTTCACTATCGTCTGCTCGCTTATGAGCTGCACGGACTGACTAACGTCAGCTCGAATTTCGATAAATGGGGTGGAAACTAAGCAATGGAAAAGAATTTGCTGCTCATCCCTATGGGCTGCTTCCCATGTCGTCGTTTCATCTTTCACCTACTAAATCAGTCTAAATCTGGTGGAAACAAGTTTTGACCTACAGCGGATACGACTTAAATGAGCAATAGCTAAATCAATCTTTCGTGAATGATTATTCGCATTTGAGATGTGCATCTGCTCCTTACAGAGAACTGGTAAAAAAACGATAATATTGATTATATTTTTAAGTATATAACTAACCTATCTGTTAGTTATATACATAGACACTATGGTGAAATAAATATTGGAATGTATAACACATGCCAATAGGGACTCAGGTGGTGTTCCTACTCAGTAGTAAAGAATTTTAACTCAGTAGTAGTAATAGGAATACCTCTAAAGTTCTGCACTGGCTTAGTTTCTACGGAAGGACATCTTTACATAATCCAGGCATCAACCATCGTAATCAACAGCGCAGATACACTGGTGTAAGAAACATCGTGACTGGTTTATAGATCAGTGATATGGAGAGATGAATCACCATAGCCTTTCCGGATGGGATCGGCAACTGGGTACCTGTCTTACTATACCCGAGTGCATCCTTCCAACTGTGAAGGATGGTGGAAATCGTCTGGAGCTGTTTCTTCTGTCATGGAGTGCACTAACGAAGTAGTGTTTGGAAGAATGATCGCAGACGAATATGAAGCGAGTACTTCTGGATAATGCAATATTTCTTACGCTTCGTCAGAATTAAGAAACAGACCTGTTTCTTTCAACACGCCATTGAACCATGTCATGTTGTAGACCTGAAGAAACTGGTGTGGAAAAACTAAACGAGCCTGAGCTGATTCACAGACACCTCTGTGAATCTACGAGTGAGGCATCCAGTCTTTCCAACTAAAGGGCATAATGATCATATAAACTGATCAACCAGATTTTTGAAATTGAACAGCGCAGTTCAGTCATTTCCCCAAAAATATACATTTCATTAGCAGATCGAGGTGGAAAAACATTTTACTTCTTGACATTAATTGGTCTCATCGGGTTTAAAGAAAACTCATTTGAATAAAAAATGAGCTTCGTTTCTTTCTCTTCCCGTAGAGGGTGAACATTTAACTGCATCTTCTAATTAATTGGGACGCATTCATCACCGGAAGTGACGTGACTTAGTAGCAAACATTCGGTCGCACAGACACACAAATCAAATCAAGATCTTATTTTGTAAAACTGCACTAAAATGGGCCTTTCACTGGCAATAAGATTTTACTAGAAACAGGCTTCACACAACTAACAAAGCCAAGAATGCTATCGCAGTTCTTCTCCATCCTAACGCAATTACGAAATCTCTGCAAAAAGTTTTACTAGCTCGGCCATCAATCCGCGGAAATTAAACGCGACATATGGACAACTTATTTGCTTAAACGTTCTTCTGGGCACCCGTTCTTTTCCAAGCCACACATCAACAAAAGACGAATCTGCGTGTGGATCTGAAGTGCTCTGATGCTCATTACTGTGGCATTGAATGAATGCAGTGATTTACAGTGTTTCCTAAAGATAATAAAAACCTTTTTTTTTTTTTACTAGAAAACTGCTTCTTGCTGTTCGTGCACTACTCCGCATTCACTTGAACGTGTTCGCTATGGACAAATACGCCACTATTCCGAACACTTAAGTTTTTATGCGCAACAATTTAACCCGAGCATTACAGCCAGAGAGATATGTGGAGCATTTCGTTCGCACAACTCCATAAAAAGGATTTTTATTTTAGTCATTGGGCCTGCACGTGCAATATGTTAAAGGTAATAAGAGGCACAGTTACGATATTTCGAAGCGAGTTTACAAGAAGCACTCTATTTAAATTACCTGCACTCAAGACATTAGCAGCCTTGAACGATCTTCGGTAGCACATTGGCACCGAAATGCTGAGATCGGGCTCGGCGAGAAAAGAAACTCATTGGCTACTTTGTGACAAGGGTTAACTACTTCCCTTTACACCACACATGCACACACTGCCTATTAAGAACACTGCAGACGGCCTATCCTATCGATGGAAGAGACAAAACGGACTTTCCCTGTTCAGAAAAAGAAATTTCTGCAAATACTGGAGATATTTTTTTTTTTTTTACTGGCAAAATCACAGCTAATAACGCTTTATACGTTCAGCATCTAAAAATAAACAGAGCGTACTTCAAGTGAAAAAAAAAAAAAAAAAAGAACGAAAGGCAGATGTAGACGAGAAACCTAAAAAAGAAAAACGTCAATTTATTAATAAACGATATTTTGCCTCTTTAAAACTGTCTGTCTGTCTGTGAAAGGCATAACAATAAACATAAAAAATATGAATATCAAATCCAGCATTATTTCGAAGCCGAATGTAGAATCTATGAAAGTTTCTCAAGATAAGTTGACCTTATCTTGCGAAAGCTCTCTGCTTTCGGGAGAAAGCAGAGAGCTTACGGGAATACACTTCCGGGCATTCCCGAGTTTCTTTAGTGTGAATGCCGGGGAGTATTCCCGTAAGCTCTCTGGTCAACTTACCCTGCGAAACTTGCATAGAATCTACATTCGGCTTCGAAATAATGCTGGATTTCATATCCACTTGACTTATATACTTTTGCATCGCCGAACTAAAATCTTTTGGCTTCAGTTCGGCGATAAATAAACAAAAAAGATATTTTGGCAGACTTTTAGCTACATAATATTTTATTTCCTTTGTTTTCATTTGTATATATGATGAGATGATACGCTCTCATGATATATACGTTTGAAAAATTAAAAAGCTTTGGGCGGCTAGTAGTTTGTTTGCATTACAAATTTATGGCAGTGGCCAATCTGACACGGAGTGTATGGCGAATGGATGGTAGCAGTAACTGAAACGTGTGGAGGTTTGTATCAACCTTCACGAATGCAAGTGTAGCTGTTACGAGCCTTCATATAAAAGAAAGCGATTCCCGAGCTACGGCCAAGAACTGGTTATAATTACATCGGTATTTTCGCTACAAGAGTTCGTAAGCATTTTAATGTAAAATTAAGAGAACGAAGCCCCAATGCGTAGCATGGATGCCCAATTTCAATTTCCGCACCTAGTTTGAATATTACGCAAATACTTTCTATTCGAACTGCTATCTAATTAGCTGATCGTTTGATGAGAGTTCTTCTCACTATTTCATGCAACAGCGTTGATCAATATCGCATAACATAATTTGATTTTAAAAAATTCACCAGCTTCTAGGTTCACGTTGCTCTACATGAAATAACATTATAAAATTTCTAGCATAATAATAAGCAACCGCAATCTTAACGAAACCAATCTTTGTCTATCATAGGTTCCCAAACGTTTTCGGGCCACCGCCCACTTTGCAAGACATGAATTTTGTAACGTCCCCCCCCCCCCTCCTATTATACACACATATATACATGCTCTATTTTCTCATTGACATAGAAAATTGACATCTATTTCTATCTGACATGGTAAATTTTCAAATGATTAAATAAATGAAATAGAAAATTGATAAAAAAAAAGTGATCGTGTAAGACGGGCATAAGATGAATTAAAATGCAATATTTAAATTTTAAATGATTATCTAATCGCAAAATCACGAAAATAATTAATTTTAAAATATATATTATTAATTTCTTCCATAAAGAGCCACCGACCTCTAGACTGCCTGAATGCCCCCAAATGCTTCTGATCCCACTATGGCCCCCCTAGAAGGCTTCAGCGCCCACTGGGGGGTACCGCCCACTTTGGGAACCTATGGTCTATATTAATTCTTACATGTGTAGAAGAAATATATTATTAAAATCTTACCTTCGATAGGTAAACCGGTAGCGAAGTTTCACTAAATTTTGGAAGCGTACAGGGAAGAAAAAATGCATTGCCATATTGCATTTCTATCGTCGGCTTGGCAATAGAATTATCCTCTCTAACTAATAGGTCGTGGGTTCGAATACATTACGGGCACAGATGTCTTTAGGCAGAAGACCGCTACCCCACTTATTACAGGTCTGAAGTGGTTTATGAGAGGTTCATGTATGGTCTCTCAGGCAGGGTTGCCAGGTTATGTAAAATACAAATAATAATAACAGCAACGCCCTCGCCACTATACTAAATGCACTACAAGTTCCCAAACTTGCATGGATGGAAGTTACATAAAAATATTAATTTTATATTTAAAAATTCCAGAAATATAATATACACGTGAATATATTTTATACAAGGAACTGCCTGAAATTTCCAAAATCGAAGGATCTTAAATATGCTATGAAAAATAGAGGAACACAATGAGTATTGACAAAAACAAGAAATTTTGAATAAATATATTCATTTAAAATTTTAAAAGTTTTTTCTGTTATATATATATATATCAAAGAACACATCGTGGGCTCATTTTATAGAAGCAACAGTTGGGTGTGAAAAAAATAAGCGGAGGAGACTGCACATTATTTCTTTATGGAATATGTGCAGTCTCCTGGTCGCCAGGTACTCGAAAATAGAGATTTTGTCTGATCGGATTGCAAGGGCTTCCGAGCACGGGAATATCATTACTTTAGCTAAGAAATCAATAATGATGGCTAAGGCCAAGGCATGGTTGCTTACACATGTGAGAATGTTTCCATAGCTGGCTTCGATTGTTTGTTTCGATTAGCCATGGCGTTTGGGAAGTGTTCTGAAAGTTGCGACCACCCCGTACAAATTGTGGATATTATCCAGAACAGTGGATAATTCACCTCCGTAAAGGTTATTTGGTCGTAGACAGTATCCGGCACAGATATTTCCAGCCAAAGGGCTGGAAATCCTTCTGGTTATTAACACTGTACTCAAAGTTTATAAATCTGACAGTAGATTCCATTTCATTTGGTATCGCCGATATCCTTCGGCTGGCAATATCTGTGCCGAATACTGTCTACGACGAAATTACAATTTATGAAGCTGGATAAGTTATCCAGTGACATCTCATAGTGTTTGTTCGAAGGATTATGACTCCCCAAAACGCGAGTTTTCCGCCTCACAAAAGAAACAAACAAATCAGATAAAGAGAAAAAGAGACAAACACAACAGATATACTGGCCTCATAGCTTGAGCCACGAAATGTCCTTACATGCTATGCATTCAAAGCAAACATGTCTCGGTCATAGAAAAAAAAGACATTGATTTCAACACTGAAATGAAATGACGTGTTTTCTTGGAAACTCCCAACACTTCGGTTGGACAATGTTGCAGTGAGAATTGAAAGATGTATTATCGTCTGCCACCACGTAAACAGAGCGTCCGTAGCTCAGTCGGTATTGACGAAGCCCTTTGGCCGAAAAGACCTGGGTTCGATTCCCGGCATTTTAAAAATGCTTTTATCCATAACTTTAACGATGAATGAATCTGGTCTCTTTCGACTAAAGGTGAGTTAGCCGGTCTCATACGGAGATGGAGGGTTTTTCCTCGGAAACACGGCCCATCAACACACACACGGATCTACAGTCATAAAATACATACTCCCGCCCTCCCTCATTAGGAGGGCTCAACCAGTCCTAAGGGACGGTGGATGAACGAGGAGAAACCCTACACGAATAAATAAAAACCACGTAAACGAATACTGTACAGGCATCTCTCTTTTCGCAATTAATCAGAACACTAATTGTATACAATTAGTGTTCTGATTCGCAATACACAACACTAATTGTATGACCCGATTATTGTTTCTAACCTACACTTACAAACTTTCTAATGCCAATTAGGATCAAAACGGCAATCAGAGAGTAAATATATTGTTGTTTTTTATCTTATGCTTTTTTATGTCTAAAAGGTTGCCCCATTCAGAAAATATGATCAAGAACATATTATAAATTGAAATCAATCATATAGATTCAGCACTTCCAAAATTCAGAATTTCGCTATTTGTCTTGTTATCTAAGGCAAGATTTTAAAGATGATTTTATCCATAACTTTAACAATGAATGAATGTAGAAAAAAAAAGCTTTAGATATGATTGCAATTGCTCATCAAGAAGCGTGCTGCGATTTTGGTGACATAGCAGTACTTACACGGATCGTCTTACAAGTTAGTTTCAAATACTTTTTTTTCAGTGCAAATCCGTATGAATAGAATTTTAATGTTTTAATTTGAATCAGTCAATGAAATTATTAGGTGAAGCACTCTTGCATTTGAACGTATATAATTACTATTTTCTCCTTTTTATACATAAACAAAAAATTCAGTTTCTAAAATTATTTCAAATATTAAAGTCCTTACCTTAAAAGTTTTTATTTACAATAAACTGAGAAAAGTAGCACCTGATAGACTCACTATCTTACTCCTCACTTAACGACAGATATTCAGTAGAGCCAAATGAACTCGATATTGTCGTGCGTTTGTTTACTCAAATCGAGTCTTATTTGACCGCAGAGCATTTGAGTATTAAAAATCAACAAATTTATATCCGACTTAGCGTCAGGCTAGAGAATGGAAAGAAAGTGACCATGAGTCCACTTGAAAATTTTGGAAGCCTTTGTAACAATACGAAGTCGAAACACAAATAAATTTACTGCTGTTATTATTTTTATTGCTTCCGTCAACTTCATAGAATATAAAAGAATATAAATATGCGGTTTACTCATTAGCACATTTCACTAGAGCAAGTTGTCCAAAAAAAAAAAAAAGTACTTCCATAGGAATGCATTATATATCTAACCAAACCGAAGTATTCCTTGAAATACGTTTGTTTTTCCTCCTTCGGAAGAGGTCATTTACAGATTTACACGATCGAAACTTTTCTTTTTTTAAAGTACAAGGAATTTGAATGCAGGATTGAATTGCATAAGCAGAAAACATTAGAGCAATGATCATTATTCAGAACAATTTAAGGCGCAGATAAGACGAGTAGGCGTAGAAGTTTGAGAAAAGAGACAATAAGACTCGCAGAAATCTTTCTGAAACCAATATCTGGTCCATTATAAGGAACGCTAATTACCACACTTGGCCAAATTCAGATAATAATGCGAATCGTGGTTTGACGTTATTATAAAATCGATAACAAAACACTTCAAAAGGAATGTTCAGTGAAATAATTTGCGTTTTTTTTCTTCTAATTCCACACGGTTGTAGAAAGGCAAAGAAAACCACAGCCAACTGAACACTTGATTTCAAATCAAATTAGGGTATCGAACAAGTAATTAATAAATTGAAACGCGGAGCTTTAAACAGAAGAAAAAATAAAAAACGCAGATTCCGTATGTGTCGCATTCACCACAGGAAAATGTCGTCCGCTGTTAGGTTTTGAAAGTTTTAGAAATGCCAACGTTCGAAAACAGCGGAAATAAAATAATTGGTGAAAAGTTATGTTAGAAAAGCTGGAAAAGTGTTGAATATGCTTAATAGATAAAAATAACGAAAAGGGATCTGTGTGTGTAGTTTTAATAGTTTAATACTTGACAATTCTGTCCCCAACTATTCTAATAAGGGCATGTCACCCATTCTAAATGCATGCCCAGATACAAGAGATTAAATACTTATTCTGAAGAGATGGCCTCTTCGGGATTGTCTCGTATTAAATGGCGCAATATCAAAGCAATTCAAGGCGAAATAAAGAAGATTCTGGTGTGAAAGCGGCTCATTTAATTGACTGTGCTTGCAGTGTCAGATAAGCGTGACTTAGCTCGTGTGAGTGCAAGAAAGAATCCTTTAAACACAAACATCGAAGAGACATATCGATTCGCGTATTACAGTCTTAAACTAAGCCCCAAAAATAAAGAATGCTTTTGAGACAAGTTCATTCCACCAAATGAAATCGAAAGAATGTTTGTTAAATGCAAATAAAAGAACGGATTGTCAGACAATATCTGATTCTTTTTCGAAAAAGAGCTTTCTTTGAACCGTTCCGTTATAGATTTGACGCTAAGTTGAAAAGACAGATTCGGATAACGCCAGGAACAATAAGCACAATGCAGGCTAACCGTAAAATTGCCTGCACACCGGAGTGAACGTTCTGTAAGAGACAGCACTCGGACAGTTAGCGCCTTCGTTCTGCCAAGAGTGAATTTCCTTTTCGTTTTGGTGGTTGCTTGTCAAGAAAATGTTTCGGCCATAGAACAGAGAGATTTCTACACCTTTTGTAGTTCAGTGGATTACGTTACACTGCGTGTAAGTCCCTGCAGCAGATATAAGATTCAGTTATTGCATGGCACATACAAAAAAGTCTCGAAATCTAAACAGCTGAGTAGACAACACTTGAGCATCGTTCGTGGAACTGCTTTAAATGCTGTGCAGTTAGAGTTGCAGCACACTGTAACATGCTTCTCTGCAGTTTGCATAGTGGTGGATAATTTGCGCTGAAACTACGATGATAACATAGCAAGTGTCTCCCATCTCTGGGGAAGTAATCAAGGCTCTCTTTACCATTTCCAAGTTCACCAGATTATAATTAATGGTGAACACCATTTCGGTACTCGCCATTAATTACAGCATCCACGAAAACCACGTTAGTTGTCGATAAAACAAAGTTCAATACTCTCATGATTAGAGACCGTTATTTATCCGGGTTTTTTTTCATAACAAAAAAGAAAGAAAGAAAAGAAAAGAGAGGGGGGGGAACGCAATAGATATGTAAAAGTTCGGTCATATACCGGCTTAACGGGCTGTGATCCATTCGCCAATACATCACTCCGATAACTTCAAGACACGCAAGCAATATCTTCAACTTGATAACTTACGAAATTTTATTATCCGGATCACGCAAGGAAACAAGCAGTTAAAACCACGATTGGCGGTCAATGCCTGCACACAATTTATTACTTCATTAAAAAAATCAGATGCAATATCAACTGGTGTCAGATAATGGACGAACACTTTCGAAGCTTTTTTATAAAGTTACGGAGAACTAGATTTATCGATACCCCGAACAGCTTGTTGTGTTTCGAAGTGATACCACCGCCAAAATATGAACAAAATATAGAACAACAAAAGTAGCAGCGAGCCTAAGTTTTAGAATTGCTACCCATGGATACAAGTGAATAGTTCCAGGATGTTATTATCTATGGTACGTGAAGATTCCCCCACATCTTTCGTTCGAGAAGTTCTGTTATTTGAATTGTTTTCAATCTACTGCAGTGGTTCTTAACCTTTTCGAAGTCACGGAACACCTTTGATTATAAGAAAAATTTGGGGAACACCACATTTTTCGTGGACTTGCCTTTTATGAAAATGGAACTTATTTTAATGCGATACTTGAGCTTGTCGGCTTTGCAGATTTCAGCAATATCAGGTCTAATGTGTGATATAGCTCTTCTCATCTCTTTGTCTAAATTAGTAAGTCTTTCACGCTTTTTAGTTTTTATATTGGTTAATATTGAGAAACCGAGCTCACACAAATATATTGTTGAAAACTGTAACAAAATTTTCAGTGCCCTTGTGGAGAGAGAGAGCTGGGTATTCGGCTTGGAGAAAAATCCAAAATTCCTCAAGAGTTATTTCAGAGAATTTCATTTTTAAGTTCGATCCGTTGACAAGGTAACGAATTGTTCTTCTTCTTGTAACGAAAATTCACAACTCGATGTATTTACTATGACAAATGGATTTCGTGTCCAGTCATAATTGTGTGTATTTAAGGAAGGAAAGTAACTTGAAATATTTTCTTCCAATATTGTTAAATGTTCTGTTATAACGGAAATAATTCCCTCGACATTTTAGTATGGAGCGAGGGAAACATATCTACTGTATTTTTTTTTCTGATATGCGGTTCTTCCAAAGAGATACTTTATTCTGAAAAGCTGACAATTTGTCAGTGGATGTCAAAATATTTTCATTTCTTCCTTGGATACTTGTATCAACGCTATTTAAGTAATTAAAAATATCGGCCGAATACGCCATTTTAGCAGACCAAATATCATTTTGAAGAACATTTTACAAAAGCTTCTGTACCTTCATTTTGAAAAAAGGCCAATAATTCATTCTTAAGTTCTAAAATTCAGAATAGCACTTTTACCCCTGGATAACCATCTTATTTCAGTGTGCAAAAGCAAAGATTCGTACTTGGCTTCCATGGATATGCAAAGTTTTTTAAAAAGGCGTGCTTTTAAAGGTCTTGACTTGATGGAATTTACCATATTTACAACTTGGTCTAGTACAGGTTGCCGGTAATGTTTTTGAAACTAGGGATTCTCTGCGCAAACGACAGTGCGTAGATATAATATTGGGATTTATTTTCTTTGCAAGGGTAACAAATCCTTTAATAGAGCTGCCAGTCTATTGGTTTAGAAGTCAACACACATAGCAGTCTTCAGTTGCTAGGATCAGAGTAGCCAATTACACTCAGAACCGTGTCATGTGACATCTTTCACCGGTGGAACACTTGTAGCCAGTTCGCGGAACACAAGTGTTCCGGGGAACACCGGTTAAGAACCAAGGATCTACTGTGTTAAAAGAAGGAGGATCCGCTTCAAATTCAGTTGAATCCGTGAAGCTACAACTTTAGGTTCTATATTTAATAAAGAACTCGCCAACACAGAAAATGAGGATCTACTAAAAATTATCAAAAATAAATTGCATTTAGGACTTAATGCGCTTTATCAGACCAAAATTGTAGAAAAAATTCCTTATACAGCCAACGGAAAGGAAGTTGAATTAATTTCCAAATAAATCGCGGAAAATTATGGGGGGGGGGGGTAAAATATTTTTAAAAATCAGCCTGGAGCTTGAAAGTACATTTCTTAGTACTTCTTTCATTTCTGTGGAAGCACGAAGAGGGAAGGAATTCTAAACGGGCGGCCAGAGGTCGCTATCATAGCGAGTACAAAGTCCCTCTACCTGGTGTAAGTAGAGAAAATCTGCTGGGTCATTTGCAGTTAATTTCAAAGTTGAAACAGCGTTACATAAAAGTTAATATTTATAGTGTGTCTGTGGAAGGGAAGGTGCTCTTTGGGAATTTTACTCCGTTAAAGATGGCCGAACTTCAAATGACAGCGTACCTGCATCAGGGTAACGTCCATGGAAATCTTTGAGACGTCGAAACTTGTTTTCGGAAACCATTAAGCAATGCTGAAACCAGTAACTAATTTTCCAAGAGTTGAAAAGTGCAGTTGACATCTATTGATGTTGAGGAGGTCTGGCGACAAATTAAACGAAATAACATATGTCTCGGATCAAGAAACTTGTCATTCAGGTGTGTACGCGACGTGCGAAGAAAATTGCCCGGAGAGTGGGAGTACTGAAGATTGATTTCTTCAGTGACGATTTAAGTACCTAAAAACTATGCGAAATTACTTTGGGGGATAAACTGTTATTTCTTAAGAGTAAACTAAAAAAAAAAAAAATAACACAGGCGTGCACACCGAGAAGAAAGTCGATGTCAAAATCACGAGAATCCCCTCCTTCCCTCTATGTGAAACATTACATTGAAGGGAAGATTTGAACACAATCATTTGAAGTAGCAGCAGCAGAACTAAGATATATCAGACGTGCGCGAAATGTGGAGGAGAGAACGTCATTGGGGAACTTGACCAGAATCTCGAAGAAAGAAGACCCACAGTAGAACGAATGCATGCCGTGATCCAATCTGATGTTCTGGGATAAGAAGGAAAATTGACAGGCAAACGTTATTTCTCTGCATTTTGATTGCATTGCGATAACCAACAAAAATGTTCTTGGAGCCAATAATCACCTAAGCTAAATCATCGAATACAATCGATGAGAAATAGGACCACTGACAGCCTCGTTGACTATCAAAATTGCAAGATAGAAGGCCGCAGGTTAAGAAAAGATTAAGAAAATTGCACCTGAGAAAAATGTTTCATCCACAGCTGCAGGATTCCCATCGTCTCGCGGAGTTAGCCCGTTGAGAGATAGCCGTCTGCGGCATTCCACGGGAAATAATTAACTTCGATGACAAAAGTCCGAAGCTTTCTGAATAAAATAAGTTCAGCAGTGAAAGCATGAGTTAAGGAAGGTCACCGTTCACGTCATCTCCAAACGAACTGAAAAACACACAGCCTCGTGAGAGAGAGAAAAAAAAAGAGAGACGAAAAAAGAACCGAACACGCAGTAAAGCAGAAAATTACGGTTTTTAATCATTTTTAAGTATTGTGAGAAGATATCTCGGCGCCGTAATTGTAGAGGACAGAGTTCCAGATGAAAACATCGCAAAAAGGTCAACAGGGAAAAGAAAATGACATGCGGGACTCTCCTGTGAGGCCCTAACGTCATCGCCCACGTGTGGGAATTCGACACACCTTGCAATTCTAAATGCACGAGAACTTCTTCGCTTAACATTCGCGAAGGAATCCAATTAAAATGTCGCATTCCTCCTTCGATCATCTAATTAGCAGTTCATCCGGACCATCTTAAGTTGTAAAATGTTCATTTAAACCTTTTACGGCGTAACAATTATTTTCTAGAAAGAGCAATGAAAGGCTTCGTCGTAATGACAGCAATATTTAAAAGGACAAAACACCCTCACCCGATTAAGCAAGACAAAGTGATTTTTCTAACAGAGCCTCAAGTTCGGAATGCATTGCTGCTTAAAAGCCACGATCCTGAAAGGGTTTTTTATTTCTGTTTTTTATTGCTGCATATTTTAGGACTTCACTGAACACGCGAACTTTCTGACCAGTGCAGAATGATGACCATCATTTGGATCGGTTTGCAAATATTTTGCCGATAAAAAATTCCCTCTGGAAACGAAATTGCGCCCTACGGACTTATTCCACCTGAATTCAAAGTTTTAAATTCCATCTAGTTATTGATGTGTATAATTTCGAAAAGTCCGCGCGGTTAGCCGGCTTTGCGTTTCACAACCATATGCCAGGGGGAAGGAGTGTGCTAAGTTCGATTCCCGTCGACGACATGAGGAGCTTAAGGATCTTCCTCAGCCATAGCCAAGTTAACCGGTCTTGGGCGTGGACAGCAGGGTTTTCCCCGCCAGTTTATCTGGGGTTTTTCATCACGCAAGCAGGCAAACCGCCCCCGTGAACACACACGGATTACAGTCAGGAATACTACCCTTAGAGTATGCAGCAAGGAGTGAACCCCACATTATGGGATTCTACCCGTCCTAAAGGGATGGATGAGATCAATCAATCAATAATTTAGAAACGTTTTGTTGGTGCAAATGGATCGACTGAGACGAATACTGTAGGCTTGACAAATGCGCTTGAACTGAATCCAAATACGGAGTTCCAATAAAATGCGTCCCGACAGAATCCCGGCATAACTTGCGTACAGCCGGATGAAGCAAAAAGCTGCAGAAGCATTTTGTGGGAGGCGAAATTCCTACGTTTGCTGTTTTCGAGGAGCGCTTTGTGCATCCTTAATGTTCTTTCTGACCTTCTTTGAGCTGTTATACGACTGATGCTGGTGCTCTTGCTCGTCCCAATACTCGATCTTCATCACTTGGTTTTAGTGTTTTGAGTGTCGCATCCTCGTACTTCCCCAATTTCCCATAAAACTCGAAGCTAATTCGTTACTCTAATATCGATCACCACTACAGAGTCGTAGAAAAAGAGTTTCCAACCCAAACGATTAGAAAAGACCAACTTAAATCCAACTTGCCAGAAGAGGGACATTCGCAAGGGCTTTTTAACTAAAATGTTCGCCAGTGTCATAAAGGTGGAAAGGTTTTTCATCCCTGAAACTCATTTTATTACTTCTTATGGACAGACAAAATGGCTAGAGAAAACGCAGTTAACAGAAGTGCTAGGATCTCAGCCTTAGATGTTAGATGCGCGCACGCACACACACACACACACACACACACACACACACACACACACACACACACACACACACACACACACACACACACACACACACACACACACACACACACACACACACACACACACACACACAGGCAAGATGAAGACCGTATAGCTTCATCTTGTGAGCTATAAGGAAGGATTATGGGAAGAGGAACTTATCGATATTTTTGTTTAAACTGCAGGTTGATGTTGATGAGAAACACTTCATGGAAAACAAATGTCAATATTGTCAGACATAACATTTTGCATCCCAATGAACTGAGGAACTTCAATTCAACTGAATAATTTCATTAACCATCTCTTGTTCTAACAGGAAAATAAGAAATCTAAGCGATCACATATAAGCTTTATTTGAAAATTTCGCCATTAACAGTTATGCCTACAATTCGCTGCTGATGGTCACACAATTCTACCGTAGACTAAGGAATATCAATTTGCTTTCAAGAGAGTTACACCGAAATTTTTGGAAAGATGTTTTACTTTATGCGTTCAGGATTCGTTTTATTTGGAATGCCCCCCCCCCCCCACACACACACACCCCAGACTAGAAATCATAGATTCTTCCATCGTTATTTTTAGAGGATGATCTTCTCAAGCTGCTCATTTTTTTTAGTTTCCCTTCTTTCAACAGTCATTAAATATTCCATCTTGATAAGTTATCACACGAGCAGCAGTACACAAAGAGAAAGCCGGAGGAGCTCACAGTCTAGTGTTGTTTGAAACATTAAATCACTTTGTTAGCCCAAACCTCTTGTAAGAGCCTTAAACATTAAGGGCAAAATGCACTATCGACGCTGCATTTTTTAAGACTGTGCTTGTACATAAAAGAAGCCTGAAAATTGCTACCTTGGCAAACTTCCATCTTCGAAAACGAGGACTTTCATGCTCATCTTTCGATTTCTCAGACACAAGTCGTAGTAAAAACTCTCTTTGTGTTTCTTTCTGTAAACGAGAGGGAGGGAGGAAGGAAACTACACACCAAAAACTGTTCTTTAATATATGAAAACGAGTTTCTTCAGCAGCATCCCAAGGGTTGTGTAATTGCGACAAGGGCTGTGTAAGTACAATAAGCGATCATGTTGCGGAATGCAAACCGCTCCTGCTGACTATCAAACTACGGAGATTAATTTCACGAATGTGACTCTAATTACGCAACGTGTTCTTCCAGGGCTTTCATAGTTGAACCCACTGCAACGGTTGGATTTTTACTGGTTTTTTCCCCCTCCCCTCCTTTGCAGGCATGCAAGACATTACTTTCTTATTAAGCGAGGGGTGTGTTCGCGACAGTGGGGATGCTGTATTCATATCGCATCAATTAATTACACAAAACTTGGCAGAAGCAACTGCTTTAACAAGTACTCTGGCTCCATAGCTAATTACACGTTGGAGTTGTGTGCGATGCATTACAACGAACTCCTCGAGCAACGTGTCGAGGGATGCCAAAACACGCCTGTAATAACAGTTAAAATCGAATGACGCAAACACACGTACACGTACACCCGATAAGAGGTGACTGTAAACAGAAGTACATCGCCATTTTCATTACATTATTACAGAAATTAAATAAACAACACAAAAAGTGTTAATCGGAATGAAATTGCACAAATATGAAACAGAAATATCTAAAGGTGCATTCATTTTTGCATGTGAATTCCACCCGTAAAATGTCATAAACCAATCGTACATATTAGTGCCACTGATGGGTTAACGTTGCCTAAAAAAGAAACTTTTTTTTTTTCGAGTCACCTCAGACCTCCAACAAGTAGGGATGGCTGTCTCACACTGGGTAATGAAATTCATTCGCCATCACCTAAAATCCATACCACAATGGGATGCGATACCAAAGTGTGCAGATTGCTAAGTGGATGCTATATACTTGGTCATCAGAAAAGCTAACTCTAATGTTGATTCAAAATAAGGCAAACACCATTACTACCAATAAGAATGAGGCGTGCTTGTTAGGCGAGCAACGCAAATATTGGAAAGATCTGGGTTCGAATCTTTATAACGGCTTTTCAACTGAAGGTGAGTTAGCCGGTCTATACGGAGATGGAAGTTTTTTCCTCCCTGAAAAACATGGAAAATGGGCAGAGGAAAACATGCAATTAACAATCCTGGCCTCATTCCAGTTTTGTTTCAACTGAAATTCAAACAGTACAAACAAAGCATATAACACTCACAGAAAAAAAAAAGTGTCATTAATTTCTTCCCAATATAGAGGTACTTGTAATCGTCTGGCCAAGTAAAAGAATCACCACCGTTATCATATTTATGCGCAATGACTTACAGAAATGAAAACTTTCGTCGCAGCATACAGTCTGGTTGTTCGAGCGAAATAATATTGTATCTGCTCTTCAATCAGTAGACTGCGTTCAAATCTCACCCTGAGCATTGTGAATGTCTTGAGGGAGATGAATTTCATCACCTGGTGTGCGATCACCATCCAGCTTAACTGGAGGCCTGAACTGGCTTGAAAAGGCGTTCCACGTTTGGTCTCTATAGAAGAGTTTCTGGATTATCTTACCTTTAGCCCACTGATAGCACTAATCTATGATATATTTACAAGCATTCGTGCGCGCGTGTGTGTGTGTGTGTGTGCATTGTACAACTCGATTGTATACACGCACGCTCACACAATTCGTCATTGTTCAATAGTCAATTCGATGGTTCAGTGACTGGGTAGTCTGCTAGACTTAATGGAATATATGAAAGGTATAACAAGAGTATGGAGAATGAGGCAGAGAAAACGGAAATGCTGCGCCATATTCTTCTGTTTCTTCTCTATAGTCCAAATCGAGCTTGGCCTCCTGTATTTTTTACTGCATCCATCTCTGTTTGTCCAAAACTTTACTTCTCCAGTTTCGACATTGTAATATATGATATAGCTATCTTGACTAATGGTGTTTATCCATTTTATTCTACGTTTTACTTTTCTTTTACCAAGAATTGTATTATTTATTGTCTTCTTAAGAATACTGTAATTTTCCATATGAAAAATATGTTCTGCCCACTGCAACTTTTTGAACTTGATATTGTGGGTTCTTTATGCAGTTGACATAACTCATGATTGCATCTGATCCTCCAGAGACCGTTATCGTTTACCAGTGCAAATATTTTTCGAAGGAATTTCAAAACAAATGAAATTCTCCACCCATGCCGTATATATCCAGGTTTCAGATCCATAACAACTGGACGAATTATCGATTTATGTAATTTTACTTTAGTCTTGTAATGGATATCTTTTCAACTGAATACACATGAGAGAAAATAGAAAGCCTAATTACCTCTCTTTCTTCGATTCTGTACTTCCGCCATCTGGCTTGGTTGGCTAGGGAGCTAATTCCAACATGGACAACTATTATAGTAATTACCGAAGTTACACATTCACAAATCGCCCACTCGCAAGGACTTTCGTACGACTGTGACTCCTCATTCGGAAGAAATGATAAAATGTGCCTAACCAGCGATCATCGCGTCACTCACATAATTACGCCAGAGATAGAGAGAGATTAATGTGCGCCTTAAAATACGTGAATGACACCTGTCTTACTGCGAACGGAGAAAGCATCTTAAGATAAACATATGAAGCGTTAATGCAGTATAATTAGGGCATCACCTCCGCTCGCTTAGCTGCAAGGCCAGTGGAAAACAACGAAACCTAGAACAGAGCACAACACAACGCTTCGCCTAAGGTGGTGGAAAACGTGCAACATGAAAGCGGGGATTCAGAATGATAGCTCGGGAAAAGTAAGGAAACGTTGAATGAAGATAGTTTTCAGAATAAACACGCTAAATTCTACCCAGCGTGATGTATCAGACCAACAATCGGATGAGGATGGGTTTAATTTAATCGGATTTAACACGGTGCTGCCGGTATGCATATTGCAACATAACACCGTTTTATTTCACAGCCAAATAATGTTGCCCCAGTAGTGTTACAACTGTGTCGGCAAATATTCTTCTATACAACTAGAGCTGCATAACAAAAGAACTAAAAAACACTAAAAGAAATAAAACATATCATTTGTCGATGATAATGTCAGTATAATTTTCCGCTAATAACAGAAACTTATTCTGACTGTTCTGAAGCTGAACTTATTATTGCCAAGAGAGCATGGAACTTACTGTCGTGTCTCTTATATCTTCCATCCATCCAATTCTTGTCTGTCCAAGACGGATTGCGTCCCATGATTAGGAATTTTAGGCAATTCAACGCAGCAGACCTGCCATTCCTCTGCTGCTGCCTCCCTCTAAGGGAAAGTATATTTTGTCTGTAGATATGTGTTCAAAGGACCGGATTGTCTATTTGCGGGATGAAAACCTCCAGTTTATTGGGAGGGAAAACCCTGGCATCTCAGTAAGAGACCAGGTGAGTTGGCTGGGCTCATACAGAAAAATTTTAATTTTCAGCTCATACGGAGCTGGAAATTAAAACTTCAGTTGAAAAGCCCTCATAAACTGGGGAAAATGTTGTCGTCCTACACGGAATTCGAATCCAGTTCTTACAACCAAAGGGGGCTTTTTGGTCCATACCGACTAAGCTAAGGAAGCTCACCTCCTATATCTTAAACAAGCAAAACTAATTTCTTAGAGAGAGAGAGAAGAGAACAGAAAAGAAAAAGCAAACGAAAAGTGATTACTAGTGTATTTGCTAAACACAGATTTCTGCAGTTACAACACATCTGTGTGTAATAGGCAAGTATGTTACTGGTATGTTTATAAATATTGGAATTAAATACAATTCAAGTCGCAAATCGCAATGATATAAACATGGCATGAACGCAGAATACCGACATGTTTTACAAAACGATATAGAATACAAAGAAAATATTCTGTAATCTACTTTCTGAGCTTTACTAGTGCCGCTATGATTTATGTAAGTCTCGAAGAATAAAATATAAAAAAAACAACCTCCGAATGAAAACGTAATAATAACAGTTAGCTAAAGGAAGTATAAATCAATCTACAAATTAACAAAATGCCTTCCAAAAGGTAGACGTAAAAAAAAAACTTTCCGTAAGTTTTGTTTACATAATTTTTATTTTCAACTTAACATAAGAAAAATTCATAAGAGCACTTTTGTCCAACCACGTTTGAAGGAATATCTGCTGTTTACAAAAAAAAAACAATCTTTCTTTTAATGGTGTATAGCGATATGGGAGGAGAGACTTGTATATCTACTTTAATGCTGGCTAAACAACGATTCCCATGGTCATCTGAATAATCAAGAGAAGAAAATAAAAACTTCGAGTCTAACTTAAAGACAAATGAAAAATTCTTTGAGTTTCTTTTAAAAGACGCTTCGTTCTGTTCTTTCCGAAAAGAATTTAGAAATCAAATATTCTAAAGAATGTACTGTACCCGACACACACGAGCGCGAGTAAGACGTGTGTTCCAGACATCTTCGAAGATGCCACTCCCTTTCGTTTTCTGGACGAGGGAAAGCACCTTGTTCGACCATTAAATCAATACTCCAGACTGCCATTAGTCACTGACAATCCGCTGGTCTGTCGTCCTTTAACGCCTGTTTCCCGTTTTAGATCAACTGGATTTAGTTTTCTTCGACGTTCTCCTTCGATATTGCTTCGCGAGTGTTTTCTTTGTCTTCACTTTAAAGACGTTTCCGACAGTCGAACAAGAACGTGCGAAAAAAACACGAACGAAAAATTTAAAACCAGCAGATGGGCGCGACATCTGCAAATGTGTTCCGTGCATCCGAAGATAATACGCGCTTGCACAGCACATCCACCGGCAAATTCATATTCGGTGATTAGACAAAACTCGCGTTACGAGTTCACACACGATTACAATGGACGCTACAAATTCTTATTTGAGCTTTTCCGCTTTAGTGAAACGAGGAATGTGATCAGATCTGTTCTGTCATTTTCAGTTTGGGCTTAAAACTTTGCAGCAGTGGAATCTGAACTCGATCCAAACGGGCATCGATGAAGCATTAACGAAGTGTTTGTTGAAAGGGGAAAAAAAAGTTTTGACAAGCAAGTATTTATAACCAAGTTGCCCCAGTTCAGAATTTACAATTTACGCGTATTTTGAAAAGTTATCAAAAACACGCCTGATATTTCGAAATAATAGCTGAGATAAACTAGATAATAAAAGTTATCGGGACTCAAGTTCGTCATCAGGAACACGAAACCTTCCTATTTAAGAAAGGTTGTTTGATGAGCACGAATTAAAGAAAATTCTGGCTAAACAATAAATCAAATAACGCATATTGCGTGTGACGCAACTCCCATTATGGCTAAAAAAAAGAAAGAAATGGGAAAGGAAAGTTACCCGTTGAGGATAAAAGTGATTGGTCGATCATTGGATAACGAGATCACAGTATCGGATGCATTTTTCCCGTCTTGCTGCGCGGATAACTCCTTTCGTAAGTAGTTTTCAGATACAATTTGAAGCAGGATATGAAGTTTCCGGCCTCAAATTGCATTTCTTGAGGATGCCATAGGATTGAGGAAGATTCGCACAATCCCCTGCTCTTTACAGCGACTGCGAACGGTAATTAACAATTTCGACGAGTGCCACGAATGAAAGCATCCTAAAATAACTGCTAGGAAGCCATCCTTAAATGTCGTGCTTTGGGAAGGGACGGAGAGAAGCGGTTCCGATATCAGCTGGCTTTGGGAAAATCAGAAACGGATATTTCGCCAGGTATGATTTCGTTCTTTGTGACTCGACATAAATGCAGATAACACGAGGTACAAAGGAATTTTAGTGTCCTCCATACTAAATTTCATCAAAAACAATCAAACGTCCAAGCCCTGTTAGTGACTGGCTGACAGATGGGCATGCCTAACCCAGAAGACGGTGGTTTTATTTCTAGAAGGAATTTTGATCGACCAGTCCAAATATTCTTTCATTTCTTACGTGCCAATTCACCCTGGAATGTATGTTGTCACATGCAAGAATTTGAAGAGAACAGCTACTGCTAAGTTTAATTGCATGCAATATTATTTATTCATACTTCTTGAACATTAATGCTTATACCTTCTGCATTTGTAATCTTAAAAAAGTAACAAAAAAGCAAACCTTACGTAAGTTGCACAAAAGTGTCCGGTCTTCGCTGTTGTACAATTTTTATACAGCGCTTTCATAACGATGCTAATTTTGCATTTTCTCTTACTTTTACTTTCGCATTTTTTACAGATTTCAATTTAGTGGCTCTTTCGTTCACATCACCAAGCAGAGACCGTTCGCAGTTTCGGTCTGAGAGAAGCCTTGAACGAAAAACAGCTACACAGAAATTGCCCAACAACTGTAAAGATAAAGCGTTTTGTTCTCTTCCACTTCATAAGGTATTTCGAGGGAAGTGCTGATCAAGAGTGCCGTTCGCAATGCAAAAACGCATTGTGAAAAGTTTTTTTTGGGTCTTAAATGTATCGCTGCGTAGTCGGCAATTCGCGACGACATTAGTCGTGAATAAGTGTTGTCCCCGTAAAAGGTGTGTAAAAATGGATCCATTAGCTGGCCAAATAATTAACACGTGAAAGAACTTGCAAAAATCTAACGAAACGCGATTTTTATATCGTGTTTAATTATTAGGAAAAGAATGGCGACGGTCTCATAAAAACCATCAGGGAGGAAAAGGAGGTTCCTTGCTCTCATAAATCTTACACGATACGGCAAAAACTCAGAGAAAAATGATCATTTTCACAGCATCCTAATTTTTCTGTGGAATCAGGATTAATGAGAATGAAAGTACCTTTAAGTTTCTCTGATTTTCATTAAAAGGACAGTTTTACGGGTCTCTACTTGAATGCTTCAAACGAACCAAGAAATGCAAGTTTAATGAAGAAGATGACACTGACCAAAAAACGCGTTGAGTGGAAATACCTAGGTTCGAATCTAGGATGCGAGGAACTTTATCAGGACCTTTCAAACGGTCGGTTAGGTGGTTTCAGAAGTGGCAGCGTTATCCTTTGAGGAAACTCGGATTTTGCATCCGACAAAACAGACAAACCGGCAGAAAAACACGCGCAATTTACAGCATAACACGCTGGCCTCATGGTCTTAGCCATTTTGAACATATATCCAAAACAAATAAGCAAACAAATAAGTAGACCAAAAGACCAAGTGACATTTTACATATCGATTACTGAGTAACTTGGCCGAGTGGTTAGCATATCCTTCCTCCAATCGACAGGCTATGAGTTCGAATCCCACCTGAGCCCGAATGTATGTTGAATGGCTTTCGGTTGGAGGACTGTAGAAATAAATAAATAAAAATACAAACAGAAAATTCATAGGAAAAAGCAGCTTTATAATACTCACGGTACTTATGTACTATATAGGCTTCAACTTTTCGTCAGTGGCAGTTAAAAAAACTTCACCAAGGGCAGAAAATGGCCCACCTTTTACGACGCATATCAAATAAGACTCCGATGACAGAAAAACTCTCAAGTCACGACCTTCGGCTAAAAGCATTTTTATCGTGTATTTATAAATTGTTAAAATATTATTACGAATATAATAAAACTTTGTGTGGAGAACAATAAAATCCGTGGTGTGAATTTTTAGTGTTTCATATTTCAATCGTTGCAGTTGAATATTCCAAAACAGCCGTTCTTCGTGGATCTTATCACTTAAACTCGCTTACTTACTAAGTAAATGAAACAATTAAAATCAAGTGCTGAGTGCAGCAAACTATGACAGCTATTTCTTTATTATAACCATTGTGCATTGCTATTAATATTCTTGGGTGGGCTCAGAGTGATATAATCACGAAACCTTTGCACAAAGCAATGCAATTCTCCTACCACACACACACCCTCATATCGTGTGGGGGAGGGATTCGAAATCACAGCTTTGTTAGTTGGAGAGTGCAAACGCTATTTACTTGTCCGATCATGCCGGCATCGTTTCGTTCATTCGATTCTTTATGCATTGAAGACAAAACGTTTTCTGAAAGTATTTCTTGCAGTAACATTTTATCTTAGCTTTATTGATGAGGGACTTTGAAGAGCAGCATTTGCTGCCTTCACTTTTCATTCCTCAAAGTTACGACCGACTCTACGTGACGCATGTCTCAAAAAGTGCTGCAAAATTCAAGATGTTGCCATCTCTTAACACTCCTATGATACTAAAAGTACATTTTAGTGGACGTCAAACTTTTGCGCCTCAAGTACCCTTAACTGCACTGTCAGAGAAGTTCTCAGTCTTTCCTACTTAACTATTATGTTGCAGAGAACGAGAAGACTAGCATGAAACCGTCCATAAAGATTTGCATATTCTGAATGGTAAACAATTTGTGGTAGCCTCACATAAAGTTTTGGAACGCATCCTGTATAACTGGTCAAAGGAGGATCTGTGCTTTATCATTAATATGCATTCAATCGTTTCACCGAAACATTTTAAAACTGGTATTTCCTGATTACTCAACAGAGATAGTAAAGAAGCCCTTTGTGGTTGCGACAACCAAGAAACAACGGACGTAGTATGGAACGTCTAGTAACAAGCCCCCATCATTACACAATAAATAACTGGGCGATAGCAAGACCAGCAGTGCATGACAATGCAAGTACTACGATCTGCCTATGACCGACAACAAAAATGAGGTCACACGCGCGTGTAAAAATGTTGCCAGCGATTGCTTTCTTGTTTTCAGCATTTTGAAAGATAAGCCAAAGACATCGCTTATTTACACTATAAAGCAAAATTGCATTTTTCAACTGTTTATTGGAATGCCTGGATAAACTCGGACAACTAGATGATGCAGCCATGTCTACGGTTTATAGATGTAATGTGGACGCAACTAAGGCCATTAGATGAGTGTTTTCACAAGTTTGTGGAGATGTGTGCATCTCCACAAACGAAAGACCACAAAACCTACGCACATTCAGTACCATGTGTGAGAAAGATATTAAGTAAAACAGGCATCTGGTGAGGTTTTTCTTCAAATGGAGATTGTAGTCTTTGGTGCAAGGATACAAGATTCCAAAAAAAAGTAAAGTAATAGCACATCGCCGGTGAAATTTTCATCATTCCAGGAGGTGGGGGGGGGAATTTAATAGGTGAAGAGTATGCGATGCAAACGCATGTTAGGACAATGCTGTGCGAACTGTGCACACAATGATTAAGTCGCAGCAACAGGGAGGCTATTAACCATCCGTCGAAGAGTCCCGATGTGTGCAACCACTGATTTCCTTCTCTTTGGGGCATCTAGTTCGCAAGGGATCTGCAGCCAATGCAAATTCCTTGCACGTCTTGAAGATGAAGACGTGAAAAAATACTAAATTCGACTCGAGTGTCATGCATCTGTATCAGAATAAAATCCTTCACAGCAACAGTGGTTGTGATCTTATCTTTTGAAACACTCACGTATATGCGGAAAGAAAAGCCGAGTTTTCTAAATTAATAAACAAACAACAACAACAAATTCTGATTAATTAATTCAGTTTGACATGGGGAAAAAAGAAAAAAAAAAAAACAGGAAAAATACTTTTGCTCTCTTCAAACAATTTTTCAGACTTCTCTACTAAATATTTTAATGCTGTAGTTCAATCCCTAATTAGGAATGTTATATCAGACTTGCGCAGATAGTGGTGCTTCGTTTAAGGAGAAATTCTCCTTAAACGAAGTACCAAGTACCAAAACGAAATACTTTTATCGTGTGGTGTTGTCAGCAGACGATAAAGTTATTATTGCGATTTTTAACTGATTCAAGTTTGTAATTAAATCTCTTTTGATTAATTTCATAAAATCCTCTTTGATATCAAGAAATCTTATGTAGTGCAAACATCTCACAGGGTCCCCGTAATGTCCAAAAATTTTACTGGAAAGTCCTCAAACTAGAAATAGCTGAAAGCCAAGATATCGAAACGAATACAAACCAAAATATTTAAACTATTAAACTGCGCTCACAGAGCGGTTGAAGTGTGTGTGTGTGTGTGTGTGTGTGTGTGTGTGTGTGTGTGTGTGTGTGTGTGTGTGTGTGTGTGTGTGTGTGTGTGTGTGTGCGTGCGTGCGTGCGTGCGCGCGCGCGCGCGTGCGTGTGCGTGTTAAACAGTGGAAAGAGTGTGCCTCAGTTCTTTCATTCACATACTGTTATAGAATAAATGAAGTTTATCTCATTAGTTTATAAATTCATTTGATAACAAATATTGCAATAAACTGATAACAAAATCAACGGAAATTTGTTTAATAAGACATGTGCGGAGAATTCGTAAAGAAACCTTTTCAATTTTAACTTAAAACAATGACCTAGGAATCGTACTCTTCTTCTACTGTGAGAAGAAAGGAGAATTAGAGGACATTTCAGAATTGCAACAGCGTGTAGGATCATGGGGCTGGGGAGCGGTTACTCAGGAAGATTAATTTCGTTTTAAATGGAGAAGGGAGTTTCAGGATACCGACAACCGCATTCAAAGAAGTTTCTTGCGAAGATTCAAAAATTGCCATCAAAATAACAATCTTTTAATAAGGAGAATGAGGCAAACACAAACTAGAAGTCATCCTTGAGAGCATCTTTATATTTGCCTTACTATCCCAAAGATGCATTTTCTTCTGTGTATATCTGAAATTCAGCAGTTTACCAGTCTAATCCGATTTTCACTAGAAAATTCAGAATCGGGTGGGATGCGAGAGTCAAAAACTTCTCTCTGCGACATTAATGTTATTATTATTATTATTAAGAGAGACCTCCGGGGAGTCAGGGACTCATCGAGGAAGGTCACATACTACACACACCAGCTATCATACTTATTCTTGAATTCATTCACACTGCTTGCACTCACACCATCCAATGGCAATCCATTCCAATCACGCACCATCCTCTGAGAGAAAAATCTAGCCCTCACACCCTTCTTGTCGGATTTCATTCTCAGCTTCCAAGGATGCCCTCTTGTCCTTTCCCAACACTCCATAAATTGAAAAATTCCATCATTTGAAATCCTTTATGACATCCTTTTTGAAATCCTTTCAAAAGTTTGTAAGTCTGAATCATATCACCCCTCTTTCTCCTGTTTGCTAGTGTCTGCAGTCTACAAATTCTCAATCTGTCTTCATAATCAGTATTCCGCAATCCTAACATCATTTTAACACTCTCCTTTGCACTCTCTCCAATATATCAGAATCACAACGGAAACCAGGAGACCAGATTTGCGCACAATAGACCAAGTGAGGTCTTATCAAGACATTGTAAAGAAGCAAAATGACATCCTTATCTTTACAAGTGAAAGTTCGTTTCAGCATTCGAATTATCTCTTGAGTCGTATTTGCAATCTTCGCCACATGACCCCTGAACTTCAACTTCCTGTCAATTTAAACTCTAAGATCCTTAGCCTCATCAGTTTCTTCAAGCCTAATCCCACCAATATAATACAACATTGGATATCTAATCAACCCAAAGTGAGTGACTCTATATTTACTGACATTGAACTTACATCTATTTTCCTTTGCCAACAATTCCCTATTCAAATTATTCTGCAAGTACTGGATATCAGCAGCATTTCTGATTACCCTACCTATCTTTCATCATCAGAAAATAGCTGTATGTCGCTTGTTAAATCCTTCCCAATATCATTAATGTACAGATTGAATAATAGTGGACCAAGCACTGATCCTTGTGGTACACCATTTGTTTATGTTTTTTTATTTATTTATTTTATTTTATTTTTTATTAATCTTTGTACTGTTTATGGGCAGTACTACCCTTACATCACGTCCAGACATTTCGTCCAGGCTTGATATAGGCCTAAGCCTTTACAAGTGTTTCACCCTATGCCTGTTCGAGTTATCATAGTTGTCATTCTCTGGTGGCAACGCCATGTCACCAGTGTGCCCTGTAGGGCCCTCACGGAATGAACGTTTATATCCTTCTGCGTAAGCCCAAGCTGTTTTAAGTCCTTATAACTATCTGCACTCCATACACCATTAAAGAGATGGTAGCGCTGGTAAACCTCGGAGTTGCCCCATGCTCCTCCCGTCTTACTAACTAGATCTGGGTTATTTTTATAATAATATACTTTATTATTATGGCTATAGGCTAGTGGGCACCCTGTTCCAACCACCTGAGCATCAACTACCCAAACGTCACCACCTCTTTTAATCACTAAGTCTGCCTTACGCAAACCCGCGGAGGTCATATAATGTGGTTCCACCGCAGTCTTCCAACCTTTGTTCTTAAAGCGGTTGTTCAGAATGGAGACCACGGCATCATACCTCCTCACGCGGACCCCATGGGTGCGGAAGCAACACTGGGCTATATGAGACAATGTCTCACTGTAGTGGCAGCCAGCCCTACAGTTGGAGTCGTCACTACCCGATCGAGCTGTGCGGGCTCGAGTAGGCAGGGCATTGATCCTCGTCCTGATAAAGTCAATATACTCGAACCCAGGGAGGAATCTGATGCCATCCCTTACCCAATCATGCTGGGGAGGCATCAGATATGACTCTTTTAAAGGAGCACCATCTCTTGTGTTCTGCGGGTGCTGACTCAATTAAGGCATCCTGATAATGGGACCAGCCTTTAGACCGCCTAAAGTCTTCTTGTATTAATGGACTATAGAAAGCCTCTCTGCAGATAGGGGAAGAAGATAGGCACGATTCTTGATAGCCGCAGACGTGGGATCAGCCATCTAAGTGATGGAACCCCAAGCCCACCATCCTTCACCCTCACATGAAAATATGCAGTAGGAGCGTCAGGCGGCAGTCGGAGCCATGATTTCACGGCTGAACGGACAGCCCTGTCCATTCGGGACAGTACCGAGATATATGTCCTACCAAGCACCAACTTGTGGTAAAAGCGAGGTAGCAGATAGTAGGAAAGGAGAAACAGTCTTTGCTGGGGGCGTAAGAGGAGCTTTCCTCAAAGAAGCGATCCCAGCTTCTAGGATAGAAGAGACAGAAGACCTTCCCTTTGGGGTGAACATAATACCGAGGTATCTCCACTCTTCCAGGACGGTCAAAGCATGCAACGGCCTCCCGTGCAGGGAAAACTCTATAGTCTCGACCTTAAGCTTCTTGTCACGACCAGAGGGGATAAGAGCTAAAGAGCAGGACTTCTCTACATTAAGAGAAAGGCCTCGAATAGAAAGAGTCAACTGCCCGGTCAAGGAATTCCTGCAAGCCTATCTTAGTAGAGGCTACGAGAATAAGATCGTCCGCAAAGGCCATAGCATTAAAGTGGAAGAAGCGCCTAGAGAGTAGCCTATATGGCTAGGAAGAGAATGAAGAAACTCATCTATGACGCAGTTAAAGAAAAGAGGAGACAGGGGATCACCCTGGCGAACACCCCGCACTGCGGGAATAGAAGTTGCACGGGACCCTGTAATGATAGTGATGGAGCTACCCAAGTATAGCTCCATAAGATAGGAAAGAAAAGATTCTGGACATCTAGCAATAGACAGCGCTCGAAGGAGAGCAGGAAGGGAGACGCTATCAAAGGCCTTTTGGAGGTCCAGCGACGCCATATATAGAGGCTTAAGGTGGCGTCAGGAATCAGAGAGAAGAGAAGAAAGAAGATATATATTCTGGGCACAGGCATCCGAAGGGACAAAAGGTCTCTGTCTATAATCATGATGTATATGTTGCTGAAGTCGTTTAACTAATATTTTATGATAAAGTCTAAGTAACACAGGGGAGATGGTAAGAGATCTAAAGTCTGATGCACAGCTTGAAGTTTCTTTCTTCGGAATGAAGATAGTTCTTGAAGGACGTAAGTATGGTAGTATTACTTTACTGGAAAGGAAAATGTCCACTAAGTCTTGAAGAATCTTCAACGGGACCTTCCGAAGCCTAGACGCAGGAAAGTCATCAGTCCGGAGGCAGAGAAATTGGACGGAAGAGCTGCTTTAATCTCCTGGATGGAGACAGGCTGGAATGGACCTCAATATGGTAGGTTGGTCATCATAATCAGGGACGTGTGGAGGTGGAGCAGAAAAGACTGTACTCCAGAATTTGACAAAATCATCATGTAAGTCTGCTAGAGGCGGAGGGGAAGCACCGTCAAGGATGGTTTTGGCACACTGCCCTGTATTCTTTTTATAGAGGGCCTGCATAGCTGCATAGGCCCTTTTCCTCTCCTTCCTATTTGACAAAGTCATTGTACAATGAGACGTAGGCTGATGTTGACGAGGCATGAAATGTTCCGAGAATTCAGCATGGAGGTAGTCATTTAACTGATCTGTGATATCCATTCCCGGAAAGCGAGTCTGGATGAGAGATTTAAGAACTTGATGGTTATATTCTGGAAGAGGCGGATCATGTAGAAATGATGTCAGTCCTTAAATCTTACAGACTCACATTCCCTGTATACCACTTTTTGATATCAGTCAGTCAGCCATTCTCTTATTCGCGCTAATATTTTATAATTCAAACCCATATTCTCCAAATTATGCGACAGTCTTCCATGTTCTATTCTGCCAAAAGTCTTAGCAAAATTCAAAAATATCATGGTGTATCCATTCTCCTTGTTAGTTAAATGGTAACATTGTATAGAATGTGAGTAGAATATGAATAGAATATGAAATCGTTAAGTTGGCATAACAAGACTAGTGAATTAGCATATCCTTGTGGTCATTTCTGTGCTACAAATAATTGATATTATATTGACCTTCCCACCCCATTCATGTGCCATTTCCTATCTAGGAGGTTGACTACCATGATGTGACTCATGGTTGACTACGGGCGTGACGACATGTGGTGAGTATCCTATCTCTTCTACATACTTATCAAAAGTATTCATGGCTGTAAATCCGTATTCAAAGAACCGGTTTGCGCGTTCTGAGGGACGAAAAACCCAAGTTTACGGGTGGAAAAGCCCTCCACCACCATATCAGACCAGCTAACTCACCTTTTCGTCGAAAGAGACCAGACAAAGGTTCCTCACGTCACTGACGGGAATCGAGCTCAGATCTTTCTGACTAAAGGGCTTCGTCTATACCGACTGAGCTAAGGAAGGCTCTATATTGACATTTTAATACCGTATAATTTAAGGAAATTTCTTCTTCGGCAATTTCCAAGTGAGTGATGAGAGGAAAATGTTTTCCATTTATGACAGAAGAATATAAATCCAGAGGTAATAAAGCGCGAAATTTCTTTATTATCCTGGTATTGAATTATATTAGAGTCGAAAAGGCATGGGGGTATGCGAAACCACGAGATCGATCGTGAAGAATTTGCGATTGTTTTTTGAGTGCAACTTCTTCCTGAATATTTAAAGGGAAAAAGATTGTGTGTGTGTGTGTGTGTGTGTGTGTGTGTGTGTGTGTGTGTGTGTGTGTGTGTGTGTGTGTGTGTGTGTGTGTGTGTGTGTGTGTGTGTGTGTGTGTGTGTGTGTGTGTGTGTGTGTGCGCGCGCGCGCGCGTGATTAAAGCAGAGCATTTCTTCATGCTTTGTTAGGAATTCTGAAATACTCGACAGCAAAAAAAAAAAATAAAGCAGCTTAGAAGATTTTCGTTCACGGAGCAAAAACACTGACAAGTCGATGAATCTGAGCGCCATATGTTGTTATTGCCGAAAAATGCAACACCAGCACAATATTCAACAAACGCTCTGGTCGCGGATATTCCTTCACTCATGAGGCTGGCGAAGAACAGCGCATTCGCTTAAATTCTATTAATCTGACGAAAGAACCCTGCGGAGCTTGTTAAATTAGGCAAACGAGTAGAAAGTAATTTCTCGATATTTCCACACTATAATTTGTTTAATTATAATTTGTAATTTATTGCGATGAAGACAGCTATATCTTAATTAGGATAATTGGAGTATTAGGAGCTCGTAATACGCTAATGCTATGCGACACCGTGTATATAAATATAAAAAGAGAGTCTATTACGTATGATTACTTCGATAAAAATGACGTAACGAATTTACAGCAAGTAGCTGACGGACTAATTGGAAGAATCATCACTGGAACTAATCGAGGAATTAAATTCGAAATTACTAAAGGAAATTAACTTTGCAATGTTGCAAGTATCTCAAAATCTTTAACAAATTATAATA
Organism: Typopeltis vanoorti; assembly: GCF_054136105.1. Taxonomy (NCBI): domain Eukaryota; kingdom Metazoa; phylum Arthropoda; class Arachnida; order Uropygi; family Thelyphonidae; genus Typopeltis; species Typopeltis vanoorti. Next base: position 158,918,677 of record NC_143553.1, on the reverse strand, counting down.
AACGGGAGAATATTTTTTCTGTTTTTTTCGTTGCAGATTATGATTTTCCGCCATCATTTTTCCATCGGCTGTAAATTTAAATCTTAGCTCATCGTAACTAGTTCTGTTAAGAATTATTTCCGTCAGTAGCAATGAATGTTCACGCCCTCGGAATTTTTTTTTTTTTTTTGGTGGGGATCCGTAATAATTAATACTAATAATAACGAATTAATATTAACAATTAAAGTGAGTTAATAAACGCAGCCATTCGGCTTACAGCCTTCATCGCCAGTAGTTGACGTTTACTGGATTTGTGGATTTAAACGCGACGAGAATACCAAACTGCATCCACCATGTGTTCCTTAACCCTAACTGGCTCTGGTGTCTGAAACGGTACGAATTCTGTGGTTGAATTTCCTGAATTGCGGAGTGAAAAACCCGTGTAACGAAGAAGGGAAAAAAACAGTTTTCCAATGGAGAAGATCGACTACCACGAGAAACTTCTGGAAAAAAAAAAAAAAAAAAAGAAGTTCCTCTGGTCAGTGGCTAGAATGGAAACATTAACGAGTTTTTCTTTCATTATGACAGTTAACAAAAGATTATACACGAACCCTATTTAAGTTAGTCAGATGTTTGTATACGTTGTATTTTGTGAGTCTTTATTTAATCATTTTAAAATGACTGAAAGTATAGAGACCATTTATTAATACTGAATATGATCTCTGTACTATCGTCATTTGTATTGCATCCACCTCAGTTCCGTGGAACAGCCTCCCCATGACATATTTCCCGAGGGCTACAACCTCACAGAAGATGTTTCAGTGTTAATTTCTATTTCACACATTCTGTTTAAAAAGAGTATATTTTGTTATATATCTTTAAACAATAATTAATAAAAAAAATTTAAAAAAACGATAGGAACAGAACCCACTTTATTTCAGTTTCATGTTTACGTTTACAGCAGTTACTGTTTTAGTTACTGTTTGCAATTGCAGACCTAAACTGCTTGCTTGCTGAGTTCAGTAAATAAACCAGTTGTCCACTGGGTTGTATAAATTCTATGAACGAATGAAAACAAAAACACCAATTGCGTACACAAAACCATATGAATAATGCCAACTTTCTTGGATTTTTTTTTTAAACCCCTAAACATTATTAGATGCGCATGTGTGGTTAACTGAAGCATGACTACGTTACTATTTCGGTTGGTACAATGAATTACCGTAGTATTCACTGAAGACCAAAGAATCAAACTGTTTTTAATACGTGGGGCATCAAGAAAATTTCTTAATTTTACTCCATCAACCTTTCCTAATTATAAAAATTATTCATGATTAAAGCTTTAAGTAAATGTCTGAATACAAGTTTTATTTAATTAATAAGAAATGTGATTCGATTTGATGAAACTACTTATAAAGCTCAATATTTTTAATAATATAATTTATTAAATATATTTTAAATACATTAATATAAATATATATACTGATTAATATTTATTGATATTATAAGAACTTATAACGAGTTACATGAAGCTACTAAATTCATGTGACGCTGGAACTCTCCAGTAATTTAAAAATAAAAAATAAAAAATAAAATAGCATATACGTAATCGTCTCAGCTGTATTTTCTTTGCCTTTCCCCTCAACAAGCTCTGTCAATAATTTCACAGTGTTTGGTATTAATATGGCGTTCATCTAGCTAGGTCGCATACTATCAGCGGCTAATATATCAATGCATATCCTATTAACATTTTTTAAAGTGACTCCAATCCGCAAAAGATTGTAATAAGTGCTCACTTATTGCAGGTATGAATTGGCTTGAAAAAAATTTCAAGTCACTACAGACCTCCAATAAACGAAACAGTGGTCACACATCGAGCGATAAAATTCATCTCCCAACTGAAGACAATGACAAACATCCATGCCCAAAGAGGAATTTATGCTTCAACAAGACTATATTTAAACGATAAATACGCCTATTAACGCACAGTTAAATTTTTCCACCAAACAAACAAAAACGGGAAATACATATAACGGACAGTGCTGAGGAAATAAAAGGAAATGGAAGAGGAAAATGAAATGTCCTTGAAATAAAAGGAAAGAAGATACAGTTTCCACGGAGTGGAGAGGTAAACGTAAGTTGAGAATGTTATTACTACTTTTCTGTATTCATGCCCTTCATTTCCAGAAAGCCAAGAGTAATCAGCAAAATAAAACATACAAAAGGAAGAATGAAAGAGTAGCAGTGATAATCCGAAGAATATCATGCTGCTTCATGCGAAGATTATGTGAAACAGTATGAGTTTTGTGATTGTTTGTTGATTTGTCGGTTCAAAACCCAAATTTCAGAGAGAAGAAATCTTATTTGACTGCGCCGAAGGTCGAGTAACTCAGGAACAGGCTGTAAAAAAGGGCCTAAAAAAATGTACACTTCCCGACGACGACAAATGTGAACCTATAAAGATTTTTTTTTTTCTGCCGATCTGGCGTCACTAGAGTTACCAGGAGACTGACTGCATAAGCGTTAAAAGAGTGGAACTACGACAATACCGTTTAATCTGAGAGTAGAATAACCTGTCTCAGACGGTGGGGCACTTTTTTCCAGTCTGATTATTTGATTACGCCAAAGCAACTACGGCTATGAGGGTCTGCTATGTCCGTAAATGTCTGTGTGTGTGGTGGTGATGGGGGGGGGGGGAACTGGGTTACCATGGGAGAAGTAAACCCAATTCTTCCGCAATGGGAGAAGCCTTCACCCTGGAGTGGGTGAAAATACAGGCTGATCTGATCATCATTCTAGCAAAAAATATCAACTTAATTTTTCATTAAGATAAATTATAAATATTAATTAAATACAATTTATTACAAAATTAATTAAAGTGATAAATACTCATATTAATCAGTATGCTTCGTAAAGAATTATGTCCAAAGCAATTTAATATTCTGCAACCTGTTACTTGTTTCTGTAATGAACTCATCAAACATGACCCCAATAAGAGCTGCACTAATCCAGACAGAATAGGATTATCGAAGCCAGTTTGCATATGGACAGAAATTAATTATGAAGGTACAACTCCATCCACCGCTATCTAGTGTTGGCTCAATAAAATCAGTCTTATTACATTTGTATTGGAACTCATGGAGTATAGTATATTAAAAATGCACTCATTAATGTCTCATTCCATTCAAATGGAAAAATATATCGGTCAATTACGGCACAAAGGAAGTTCTGTTTGTCCGTACAAGCCTTCTCACACGACGGCGATGTAGTTCCTGACAGACTGTTTAGGATCACCATTTTGTCTCTTAGACAAGCAATGTGGGTTATATTTCCACTGATTAAACACCCGGGATGGGTTTCTCACCTTTTGAGAAACCCATCCTTTGTTTTTCCTATTGTGATCAACACTATTGATGATTACTGACCAATAGCATTCTTAAGTATTGCCTAGAAAACGTTTTCAAATGACCAAGTAAAGGTTTCCTAATTCTGGTATGTGTAATAGCAATACGAATCATCAGCCAAAGCTAAGGAATAACATAACATATATTGACAAACTTTCATTGGATCGATCCATTATTATTTTGCATCATCTCGAAACTTTCTTCCACTAAAAATGGTGCAATTGAAACCAAAATTGGAATGTGGTATTCTTAGAATTTTCTTATGAATCTCAAACAAAACTTCAGAAGTTCGGACAAACAAATTAATGCAGTATTAGCAGAAAATAAATAAATAAAAAGGACAAGAAGAAACATAAGTCTGACGAAGAATACAATCAAATTAATGACATAACCTTCAATTACAAATGAAAGACTGCCATCAAACGGAACAAGTCCACACTTAAAATACAATAACCAAGTTTAATTATTTGAAACTATACGCAACCAAAAAGCGTGACGCTGATTCAAGGCTGCGACGACGTACGCATTCACCAAATACACAATGCCTATTCTACAGAGTCGCTGCAGATTGCGGCGATATTTTTCCATTCACTTTTCCAAGTGTTTATCTGCTAATTAACTCTCGATAAAACGGAGCTCTTTATCCAACCATAGTCTGCCGGGAACATAAGCCCAGAGACGAATCATACACTGCTATGAAGATCGAGGATTTGCATGAACGGGATGAGGTCCAGTGACGCATGCACGTGTATACACACAGACACACACATACACGCGAACAAATTAACTCGCTAATATTTCCGCTTCTGCGACTGTTATTCGAAAAATATTGGTGTTCGTGTCTGGCGACGAGAAAATTAAAAGAGCGAGAGCAGAGCGATATTTGGATGACTGTTGACATTTCAACCCGATGAAAGTATCGAGGGAAATCGTGTCGGTCGGACGGCAGCTATATAAATTAACGCCGGATGAAGGCGCTGTTACGGAATTTACTTGTGTCCGGACTGCGGCACCCACAGGAAATGGCGCGTGTACAACCCAAGTCCTCAAACACACGACACGGATGTGCCCCTAGAACAAAGCATGTGTACCCTTCCATCAACACCTGGCACAAGATTCCGGAGAAGATCGATAAGATCTGGAACAAATCGTCGGCAATCGCTGTCACTGCCACGGAACAAATCATCCTCAGTAACCAGCGAGCTTCGCAACCACTTCACGAACTCAGGTGGTAAATTGGCGTTTGTCCTCGAAATCAAGAGCGAGTTTGTTGCCATACAAAGAGAAGGGCATGAAAATGGCTTGGAGAAGTTTCTTGAATTATTGCGGATTCGAGGGGGACTCGTGGGCTGTTCAGAGTCCTTTCAATAATGTTTTCGAGAATTTTTTTAAATATCAGATATATAAACAAATAAAATAAAAACATGCAGATATCCAAAACTAATCGAAGCGACCTGAACTTAATTTAACTAAAAACGAATTCAATTTAAGTCAACAATACTTATAGAATGAATAATTATGATAATCAAAATTTGATTATCATAATTATTAAAAGAAATATAAAATATTTAAAAAATGAAAACATAAAATGAAAATTGGCGAGTATATCTAGAAACAGAAAACAGTTTATTATCTAAACGACTTTTTCATTTCGTTCCACCAAATATTTCTTGTTGATATATAATATGATATATAATTTTAATTGTCAACAAATCTTGTAAAAATGCCTTTCAGACATTTTATTTTTCGAAGAGGCTACTACGGCACTGAGTATGTAAACATAGCGAATTTTGTTCTCCTTTTGTCCACAAATAACATAACAGAAACACGCTGTTCAGATCAAGGTTGAAATATCTGAAATAAATCTACAAAGAGGTTTTATGATATACAGTTATGCATCAGACATTAATAATTTTGTAATAATTAAAAGGGGTAAGGTGGAAGCAGCTAGTCAAAAAATACTTCAGAACAGATCGGTATTACTGTTAAACGCACAAACAAAAAAATTACACAATACGATGGAGTTTAGTTTCATTTCTAATAAAAAAATATAGGTTTTAGATTCGTTTTCATTATGTTTTATGACATTTCTTAAATAAGACGGGCTGTGTGGTGTACGGCGTCCACTCGCGATGAGGCCTTGGATTCCCGGGAGGTGTGACGTAACACTAATATTATGTAAACTATTTAAGGAACATCTTACGCTACAAATGAAAGCACTCAAGCGCCCTCTAACACAGATAACTGCGAAAAATATTAGAAAAAACAGGAATTGCAACCAACTTACGCAATGATATAATATATTAAATATTTGTAGATTCGATAGTTACACACTGCTTATTATATAGTGGATTTATTTATTTTCAATGTAAATCCAGAATCCACAAAAAAGGCTGAAAAATTAGTATACCAGGAGAGATTTATTTCACTGTAGTTTTCCAACATGCGTGGTAATTATTTAAATTAAGGGGATATTTAATCCCATATTATTTCAAAGCCGAATAAGAAAACTCTAAGATAGAAATCTTAGAGTTTCATGTCGAATATAGCAAACTATAAAAGTTCGGGGAGTCCAAGCGTGAGCAAACACACCTGGGTGGTACAATTCCGGGCAACTCGTTGTAAAGGTGGATAAAGCTAGGATCGCTATTCTTAGTATTTGCCCTATAGTTTGCTATATTCGGCATGAAACTCTTTGATTTCTATCTCAGAGTTTTCTTATTCGGCTTTGAAATAATGTGGGATTAAATATCCCGTTAATTTAAATAATTTTAACATCGCCGAAGTGAGGCCTTTTAGCACTTTATTTCATTAATTTATTTGTGCACCTCTTTGACAACTCGAACTGTAAAGTATTAAAGCTATTATCACTATAATCTTGGTAGTATTTGGTCTACCTACTCACTGATAAGACCTCAATAAAGGTTGAAACCGGTGGTGGGTTGGCTTTGAGAGGCTCCGCTTGGGGGTAGGTTTTTCCCTGTCTCTTGAGAGGGGCCACCGCTGAGATTATGGCTCTGCTTGGTGGTTGGGGTGAGTCTGCCACTGGGTAGAGCCTATGCTGAGAAGTTCTTCTCGGTGACGAGGTGAGCCTGCCACTGAGTGGAACAACGCCGAGATGGGCGATCTTTCGGGATCGCCTAATTTCTAGAATCTGCTTCACCTATAAAAAAAGGTTGAAACCGGTCTGGGTAGTGACCTATCTTCCTTAATGTAAAACAACATACATCTCCTAGGGGATGAGTTTTACATTAGGGCAAATACTAAGAATAGCGATCCTAGCTTTTGGCACTTTATTTCAATAATGCGTAGTAATATTACTGTGTTATGAACGTCATGATTGGGATGTGACAAACTTTAGCCATCATTGGTGTAGGCCCCAGAACAATGATGGAAATACAGTAAAACCTCGGTATAACGGACTAATTGGGGCGAGGTGGTGTCCGTTAAATCCGAAAGTCCGTTATATAATAAAGTAGATTTTCCGAATGCATCGGCCGGCACGCGTTAAAACTACCGCAGAAAGTCACGGCACGCGACAAAAGAACCAATTACAGCGCGATTGGTGTAATAACGTACTAATCATTCGCCGAACATGTTTTATGAGCGGTGACTCATTTATGTCGGCTAAATTACTAGTGTTTTTCCAACATATGATGGGCTATTCGTTCAAAATTTGCTAAATATAGCAGGAAATTAATTATTAATTTCCTGTTAATTTAATTATAAGCAAATCTTGATTAAAAGCATTTTAAAATTAATAGGGTGTTAATTTTCACGTGACATACGGACCGGAGATTTTGTCTGTTAAATCCGAAGTCCATTCATTCGAAGGTTTAGTGTACTTTCCATTCTAGAGTGTAGATGGGCAAAAAAGATAAAAAATAAAAAAAAAATCCAAGGATGAAAAAGAGTTTCATAGTAGGATCCCATAAAATAAAAATATGAACAGCAAGTCTTTGTCATAGCTGATATCCCTAGCAAATAAATGCCAAAGTGCTCACTTTCGTGGTAAAACAATACCGCAAATTCCAAAAAGCTTGTAAAAATATAAATAAATAAACTCACAAGGGATTCTTATAATATTATCATATTTTCATCAAGTGCGAATCTGCTCAATTTTAAATCCCCCATTAATAACAATTAGAGATGCCTAAAAACATGACCTTGCACAAATGCGAACTAAACTAAACAAAAAGCCGAATGAACATCAAGCTGATAGCATTTCCAAGTTAGGAACACGAAAGAGGACCAAATTACCGCATTTCACATTATTTATTAACAAAAAAATATATGAAGCAGCAAAACAACGAAATAAGTTTCAGTTATGAAATGAAGTATGGAACCAGTTTTTAAAGACAATAAACGTCCATAATACTGTACATGAACACTATGAAAGAAGCGCAACTAGCTAGTTGTCAGCTGATGAACCGAGACTATGTTTCTTATTAAAGGCAATTTAATATGGGGTTAATTTGAAGCCCACTTTACAATTTGGATGACTTAAAACTTCCCATATAAATGCAATAAGAGTGTCGTCCACGAGTTAAGATATTTTGGCCGGATATTATTAATCTGTCATACTGGTCTCGACGTTTGTTTATAATTCTCCTGCATGCTATTAATTATGGAAAATAAACAGAAACTTTAGTCTTCTTCTTACTATCATGAATTTTAGGCCAAGTGGCCTGTAAATAAAGTCTCATGCTATTGCTTTCTTGGTCTTCGAATTCTTCTTCTTCTTCCATTTATTTTCTATCCATGTAGCATTTTTGGCAGTCTGCTATTGTCCATTCGATGTAGATGTTCTAACCATTTTTGTTTATATTTACTTATATAGTAGTTAATTGGTTTTATATACAGGGATTGTAAACTTTCTTCATTTGTTGTATGGTCTATCCAGCGGTGTTTCTGAGAAATTTCATTTCTGCGGTTTGAGTCCGTTTTCCATTCTTTCATTTTATGATCCCAGTTTCACTTCCATATAATAAAGTTGGTTTAGACATAACGTTATATAGTCTGATTCTGGTGTGTTTTCGTACAAACGATAGTTTAAATATTATTTATTATGTTTTACTTTAACAAAATTTGTTATTTTTATGTCTATGTCTTCTTCATCTTCAAATGATAAGTCGCATCCCAGGTATTTGAAAGTATTTACTTGTTCTAATATTTTATTTATCACTATTTTGTTTCTCATTGGGTTTTCTCCTTTGAAAGCCATTACTTTTGTCTTTACTTTTGATATTTTTATATTATATTGTTATGATATTGCATTTAATGAAATTTTAGTGAAGAATTTAACTGAAGGATATTGGGCCATTCTAAAATTAGCATGTGAATTCTAACAATATATGCAAACGTTATGGACTGCGTTGCTGAAAATTGAGATAACTGGGTGATAGATTTACTGAGTGGTATTTACGTGAAAAAAACTGACAAATAAGTTACTCACATTAAACAGAGAGATGCAAATAATTTTGGAGCCAGGAATACGCAATTTTAACTGCGTGAAGAATCTGCCAATAGATGTGAACGAAGGCGCAAATAACGTGCTTCGATCGATCAATTCATAAACAGTTGTAAAAGATGTGAAATTCCAATCCACAAGATGAAAAAAAGTGGAAAATAAAGGCAAAAAAAAATTAAGAGAAAATATCCGCTGCTAACATGTGTATTTATCTAGTAACGGAATGAACAGGTCTGAAATAACCAAACCCTAATGCAAAATTTTGAACGTTAATAAAAGGACAGATAAAACCGATCCTGAACGGAATTTCTAGTGGAAAAATTAAAGCGTACCCAAGTTACTTATTCCGTCAAAGTGCGATCTTTCTGTTGTATGGAGCGATATCATTCAATGCATCTCTGGTAGGCCAGATTAGGAATGGCCTACAGCTGTTGTGTCGTATTCAGCTGTGCATCGGCCACTTCTTGAAACTGTTTTCCCCTCGAGCTGCTTACTAGCTTGCTGAAGAAAGAAAGAAAGAAGCTGCAAAGAGTGGAAGGAGAGGAATCTTATGAGTAAGGAGGATGGAGAGGCACTGGGGATAATGTGTTTGACTAAACATTCGTGGATACTCGGGATTGCGGATCACGTCATTGTGCAGAAAGCGTGATGTATGTTTGTAGGCTCTTCTGGACGAGCTGCAACTCAAAGGCAATGGAAACTAGTTCTGTAAAGAGCCATTCATGATCGTATCAGAGAAAAAATAATTCATGACATACACCAGACCCTCCGAACTAAAACGCGAGATAAACTCGGGTGAAATGTCAAGAGTAACGTGGACAGCTTTCCTTAGCGAAGAGGATCTAAATACATCAGGAATGTTGTTTTTTTTTTGGTTCCCCAAAGTATTAAGTAAAATAAAGTAAGTTGCATATATATAATGGAGCCATTTTAGTGGCATAATTTGGCATCATGATTCGATATATGATGTATGTTACAAATGACAAAAACAAATTGATAGTACATATGCAAAAAACGGCTCCATGTTCATTTGATGCAATAATGAACCACTATATAAGAATGCGACGTTGAATTAAATCAAAATATTATTAAAACATTATAAATATCACACTCTAGCCAACTGAGATAAAGTTTAGATAATCAGTAATAACAACATTTACGACTGTTAAAATGCAACAATCTTCGAGGTACTGATGGAAGATATCTCATCCAAGTGCATTGCAGTCACGTAACTCGAGAAAGTCATTTATAATGTTGAAAGTAAATTTCATAATTAATACAACAATTTGAAAAGCCTCTAAAGATTTATTGGGAGTTTACTTGACGTGCCTTTTCAATCACTTACTGTTATATAAAGTTACAGAGCAAAAAACACTACACTGAAAGAGAATTATTTTGTATTATTATAGAAATATTATGTATTATCTTATGGACCCAACACAGAGAAGAAACTTTTGCTTCTAAAATATCGTAATTATCAATTTTCTAACCAGTCTTGGATTTTTCTAGACCTTTATGGTTATTAACTGAAAGAGGTGAACTGATGGAAGATTTACAGTCTTTATTTCGTTGGTTTGTAGAAAATCTTTAAATGAGAATGGGGATCAGCGAATATTCCGAAAGCTTGAGCTAAAATCGGTTTTCGAGAAATGGAAACGGGGATACGTAAAAACCTTCCGAGAAAATCAACTTTCGCATTTGATACACGAGATCAGATTATATATTTTGCTTTCAAAATCTTCTGCTTCCAGTCTTTCAATACTTCAGTTACTTTCCAAATTCCATATCTTTCGTGGCTTAACTTTTCAAGAAGTTCTACTTAAATCCAATGCCTTCCGCTTGGAGGCACGGTAATGTTTAGGAAAATACAATCAGAACGACGCTGCAGTGAACACGTCTTGCTGACCTGCAGCAGATCTCTTTACTCTGAATCAGACTGGTTCGCCAAGCTTGTTCGTTAAAGTGGATTAGCGAAACGGATGGTGGGCTTAAAGAAACTATTTATTTCGTGCTATTCCGTTCTGTTGTGTTGCGGGTCGCAAAACTTTAATCTACACATTCAATTCTACCTTTACTTAACGAACACGACCAAGGAACGTCTTCTTGTTACATAAGGGATCGACTAAATGGTCATACCGGCACAAGCTCGCTGTTCATCATATTTTCGCAGTACTCCGAAGCTGTAACAGGCACATAAGTGTCATTAATGCGCCGGATGGAGTGAACGATTTAGCATGGGCGAGAGATTGGAACTAGAATAGTTGAAAATCCGACGAGACGCCAGAAGAGCAGCATAGATTATGATAATTAATTGCGTGTGTTCCTCAACGTGCTCCTTTCTTTCGCTGGAGTACAAACAGGAGTTTCCAGGAGGAAAAGTCCTGCCAGCTCCGTACGAAACCTGTTTAACTCGCTTGCTGAAAACTGTAGGAACGCTATAAATAGGCCTCTCGCAACCTAGGGATTTGAAACCAAATTGCATTGCGCGTCAGTGGGCCTCGATCACACAGAATGCATGGATGTTCTAAAATTTAACAAAGTCCATTTCTCGGTGGTGGAGGACACATCAAGCACATCGTTACAGTCGCTTAGAAAGGATGTTGTCAGCCATCATCAAGAACTATATACTTCCTAATGTTGTTATTGACCAGGTTGTGTGTAAATCACGAGATAACGAATTGTTAGCTCATAATCCCACTTTTTTTTACGTGTCGATCTGTGAGCGTTGTTCTAGTTTTGCAAGCATGTTCTGAACTGCTGACTATTCTCAATCTTCACTTAAATTTCACGCCTCGCAATTGAATGTCGCTATTCAGTATGACCTCCTAACAGTGCCACAACTGCCATCTACAAGCCAAAGGCACAAGTTCTGACTGCTACTATAAATTGTGCATTGAGCTTGTAGATGGCAGCACACACACACACACACACACACACACACGCACACACACGATTGACAGTCAGTCAGTCATGATGTATGCGACATACGACGGCCATCCCATACACACGTTCATCTCCCCTGTAATCTATGGACCAGGATATTATTGCTACCTTCAAAGCATAATATTTAAGTCATAATTTTGCTTCAATTGAGGGAAAGTAAACTCTAAGAGACTATTGGGAGGAATGCAGTATTTTGCATTGTATTAGGAATGTTGATACAGCACGCAGTCAGGTGACAGCAGCTTGTATGAATGGTGTTTGGGAAGACCAAACAAAAAAAAAAAAAAGTCGAAAAACGAAAAGAAGAAGATGAGTCCTCAAAAAAGTTTCGAGTGAGAACTTCGACAGCGGCAGCTGCCTCTGTTAATAAAGTAATTCCGTTGTTTGAGAAATGCACTCCAATATGGAGAGATTTAGCAAAGTAGAAAACTAAAATTACCTGCTACAAAGAAATTTAAAATTTAAACGAAAATAAAGATTGAACTTGATGTACTCTACAGTTTTTAAAAAGTCCACACCTACTGTCACCTTAACTCTGTGTGTGTGTGTGTGTGTGTGTGTGTGTGTGTGTGTGTGTGTGTGTGTGTGTGTGTGTGTGTGTGTGTGTGTGTGTGTGTGTGTGTGTGTGTGTGTGTGTGTGTGTGTGTGTGTGTGTGTGTGTGTGTGTGTGTGTGTGTGTGTGTGTGTTTATATTCACTTCCATTATGGTTTCCATTCACGGGCTGCACTGTTCAATGCGCTGCCTTTCCCGATGTGCTACAAACTGCATCCTTTGCAAAGTGTGTGTGCAATGGCAGAATGCAGCTGGTCGGAACTGATGTTCTCTACATGCTGCGTTGTGCTGTCTTGCAGCACTGGAAAGTTATCAGGATGATCACGATAAACCCTGTCTTTGAGAATCTCCAGAACCAGAAGTCCCAGGGGATTAGATCAGGTGAACCAAGCGGCCATGCAGTGGGAAATGCATGTCTGATCACTCGGGCTTCCATGAAATGTTCTCGAAGAACCTCCTGTATGGGTCTACAGATGTGTAGAGAGGCCCATTCTGCATGAAAATGACTGAATGCATGCACAGGTGCTGTGAGGCTGTGGCACAACAAATTTGTTTATCATATATCGTGATAAATCTCGGCAATAAATTATAAGGTCACAAGATCAGACTGGCCAATGCCATCAAAGAACAATGGTCCAATGATAAATGAAATGGTAAACCCGCACCAGAACAGCAACTCTGGGTGAACGAATTTGTTGGACTGCATGCGGATTTTGCGTAGCCTACCCTGCAATTGTGAGTATTCACAGCTCCTGAACGGAGCTGTGAATGCCCACAGTGAGCTCAATCTTCCTACAAAGTCATCAACGGCCACGCAACATCCAACCGCACTCGAGCAAGGAATGTTAAAGCGAATGTCAGTCGACTTTCAAATTAGTGCAGGCGCAACTCCTGTATCAGGGTTATCTTTAATGAGTAGAAATGAAGAATCTTCCGTAGAATTTTCCAGTCGTGTTAGGTATATTCATGTGTCTTGATACAGGACGTTTTCACTGCGGGAACCGACGCTGTTATTCGTGGCCTGCTCCATTACGGCATTAACAACTTCGTGCACTTGTGAACTGATTGGTTTACGACCTCTGCCAGGTCTATCTCCCTAATGATCCCGTTTCTTCAAAACCAGTAATCATTCGTCTCTGAGCACATAGAGATAGTGGACCTCGTCGACATTTGTTCAGGCGACGAAATTCGCGGAGTGCAGCAACAGCATTTCGGTTGTTGAGTAGGATAGCTTCTTGAGTAAAGAACGTTGGGACATGGTTAGTGCCATAAATGTGAACGGTATTAACAACTACTGTACTGAGGCAACAATAACTGGGATGTCAAGTTACAAAAAGATGCCAGACCCTTCGACACTTCTGCGCATGTCAAAAGAAGGAGAATCCATTCCGATATTAGGGTAATCGATGCGTTTCGTGGGATGAGTGTTTATTATTATACGTCGGAAAATGAGCTTTCCTTTTATGAAAATTCTAGTTCTTAAAGTGGTAACTATTTTGCTTGTACAACAGTTGGAAAATTTACGTATAAAGCACGTGATTTCGCGTGTTGGTGACCAATTCGTATATCCTTTATTTCTTTTCCCCCTTCAGCATGAATTGACTATTCTTCGCAGATTGCCAGACTGGGTTCTCTGAAGTATGGGCGTACAACAGAATGAAGGGAAAAATCCCGTGTCCACCTTTTAAAACCCTCTTGACACCTGCCGAGTTCGGTGATATACAAAATTCACATATTTGATGTTTAAAACGCCTCTGGTGGTGAATTACAACCTTTTTGTTTTTGTTTTTATCAGATTTGCTTCCCCATAACACGCACAACGTATTCCTGCAAAGTTTCGCTGCACTTGGATCACTAGATTGCGCTACTCAAGGCCTTAAATATGGATAATTTAACTTTGATCGCTCTCTATATATAGAGGATTATTCAAAATGAAGGAGAAGATTTGCTTGTTTACGTTGCAAATAAAAATTTGCAACGAGACAAACGCGTATTATACATCACCTGATTGAGAGTTTACTTTTCTCCACATTAACAGATTCTTGCTACCAGAGTGTGCTCTAAGCGCTTGAAACAAAAAAAAATCCTTCAGTTGCTTGCTCAAAAAGGTTAACAAAAATGGCTCTCCGCAGGAGAAAACGTTTTCTGTTATCGAATTTACAAAGTGTAATCCCGTAATTATGGTTCAACGCAAATTTCACATTCAATTTAAGAAAGAACATCCTCGTTATATCCATGGTACCATGGATTTCGTTATACGCTGATAACGAAAATTTCAAGAAGAGGGATGCATTTGTAAAGGAAAAAGTCCGGTCGTCCACGTGTTGCCGAGGCAACAATAACTGGGATGTCAAGTTAAAAATGCGGCGTCTCGAAAAAAAAAAAAAAAAAATGATGAAGGAACTAATAAAAAAAAAGATGTGTGAAATGAAATGAACTATCTGAAATGGGAAGGAAAAATCCTTTTCGTGCCAGTGGTATTAAGCGATAGCAACAGGCTTGCATGAAATTAAGAGCCATTTAGAGATCGATCTCGAGATAATTCCGCAAAAAACAAACTAAAAGCTTGCTATAAATTTTCATGCAAGGCGAAAGCAAAACAATTCATGGAATTAATCGGTATTAAAATAATAGGAACTTGGGTTATTCTCAAACTACACGAATGCCTATTTAGCAGCAGTACCATCTTTCTTTAATCCCCATCATCTGGTCAGCCTGGTTGGCAGAGTGGTTAACGTACTTGCAGTCGAACTAATAAGCTGCGGGTTCGAATCCCGCCATGGTTATGAATGCTTTAACGTGAGAGATGAATTCCATCGCCCGTTGTGAGACCACCTCCGTGCTTAATGGATGCTTAAAATGGCTTGAAAAACAGTTCCAAGTTTGGTATTTAGAGAATTTACAAAATAAATAAAATTGAAAACTAAGAAACCATCCTTTGCTGAAAACAATCCAACCTTTCTCAGGTGGAAGTCACATCAAAAATTAACGACCACGCCATCAATAACGAGCATGCATGCAAACAACACTAATTAACTCTGTGTGTGTGAGAGAGAAAGATCAGTAACAACCTCACGGACATCCACAATTTGCGTGTCTGTCTTGAAGCTTGTGCGGTGGCCACAGCTGACTAGAAAAGTGTTTATCCGCGGTGGCAAAAACATCCGTTCAGGTTGACGACCCGCTTAATTTTATGGCACTGAAAACAACATCGCCGGCGCCAAGCGTAAAACCAAACATATCCCCGTTCATCCCTCGCGATAAAACAGAGCAAGATCCAAACACTACGCAAGAAAAGCTGTTCTTCTCCAATCAAGGCAATAATGACAACATCGTATGCTGCTGTATTGTTCATATTCAAGTCAAATGAAAATATTTCGTTCAAATCCAAATTAAAAGCTTCCGAGACGCTAACGTCTCGTAAATGCAATGCACCGTTCATTAAGTGTTTATTTGTGAGCTCATTAATCCTTACATCGATGAAATGCGAAACCTCCTTCGTTCCTGCGTCACAGGGTCTTCGACGCTAACAATCTTTCCAAGAAACCTGATACAAACCACAGTAGCGCTTTTCGCACAATTATTGCTACCAGCCACAGTTTTCGATAACGAAGGGAATCTACATACTCGGAAAGCTTTTATTCAGATACGAGGCCAACTCCCCCTTCCCCATTTTGCATGTGTTTGCACTAATGCACCAAGTATTAGTTACAAGCTGGCCATCCGCCCGTCAATGGTTATGCATTCAGAAGTATAGTGACAGATTCTGATGCAAATCAACAATTGGACACAACTTAAACGTTTTTCTAGTAATCATGATATATTACCTATAGACTGGTCCTATCTTCCTTTCCTCTCTCTCTTGGCTGCTTTTCTTCTTTACCTACTCTTTCTCTTCCTTCATTCCATTCATAGTGGAGGGCGAGAGGTGATCTTTCCTCTTTTTAAAAGTTTCTCTCTCTCAAAGGAAAGCTTCCTTCTTTCTTCACGATTATAACCTAACCTTACAATGGACTATGAAGTTTAAAAAAAAAATAATTGGAATGTAACAGGCATGTCCGAGACACATTGAACGGAAGAAATATATATTTCAGGATAAAAAGAAAAAAGATGTAATGCACAAAGAAGGAAAGGTGATCATAGTAAAAAATGATCTCTTAAATTCAGCAGCAGAAATTATCTGAATATCACCACGGTTAATTTAATAAAGATTAAAAGCAAACTGGAAGGGGGAAAACACATATTAAGAAAATCCAATTTTATGCATTGGATTGCTCTCATGGAGATGAATTAAGTACTTCTCTCAAATCTAGAGAAAGAGACTTGAAAAAGCACATGTAATGGAGATTTTAAAGCAAAAATAAGCAAGTACACCGAAGACATAATGTAGGTAATGAAGAAATCCGGGATTAATGAACAGAGGTGACAGAGTCTAAGACAAAACCAAACTCTACATTCGTGATATCAAAGTCAAGAGATCTTATAACTTTTCGTTGCTAATAGGTCTGGAAACAATTGTAGTACTGTATACTGTATTTTTTTTTATATGAAAGGGAGTTGTAATTTCAACGAAGAATTTAGAGAATGGTAAACGTGTAACATTCAAGGATATTTCATATGATTTCTCTAGGAGATTGACGGGGCCAGGGATTTGGGAGTGTTGGTGGATAGGGAGTTGAAGTTTAGGGGGCACATTGCAAAAGTGGCTAAATCAGTTCATCAAATCACTTGGTTACTGAAGAATACTTTGACAAGCAAGTTATTGTTCCTCTGTATCGCGCCTTGATAAGACCCCATCTTGATTACTGTGCCCAGATCTAGACGCCAGGGTTTCTTCTTGATGGGGAGGAGGTGGAGAGGATCCAGAGACGAGTGACCAAGATGATAGCAGGTCTATGGAATGAACCTTATGAGAACAGGTTGAAGATTTGTGGGTTGCATAAATTGATTGATAGGCTGAAAAGGGGTGATATGATTGAGACATTTAAATTACTGAAGGGGTTCTATAAGATTAATTCAGAGGATATTTTTGAGAACAGGACTGGTGGTGGGAGGACTAGGGGCCATCGATGGAAACCGGGCAAGAGTGTGGTTACCAAGGGTGTTAGAACTAGGTTTTTTACTTGGAGAGTGGTGAATGAGTGGAATAAGTTGCCAGAGTCTGTTGTGGGTGCCAGGACTGTGAATGAGTTTAAGAGAAAGTATGATAGATACTGCGTGGATGTTGAGTAGTTGTTTAGGGCCTCCCTCGATGAGTCTAAGGACTCCTTGGAGTTGCCCGTAATAATAATAATAATAACAATAATAAATCTTAGTCAACTAAAAATGGAAAATAATCATTAAATGTAACGACGAAAAAAACCGATACGTAAAACAAAGCTTAAATTCAAGACAACGCTCAACAAAAAGAGATATGTAAGACCTTATAAAATTAACCGACTCCAATACACGAACTGTGTTTGAAGGAAAAAAAAAGGATAAAAAACACTCAGAATAACAAGATAACTATATACCGCTAAAATGTAAAAAAATAATAAAATCACTACATAAAGATCAAGAGTGCAAAATGGCATATAAAAGAACTTTCAAAACATAATAAACTATTACCATTAAAAATGAAAGAAAGAGGGAATCTGAGAGGTGAAGTTAATTTTTTCCTGAATTTAGGCTGATGACTTGAGACAAATTTTTGCTAAAGCTAACAATAAAAAAATTTATAAAAATTATGTAAAACGTTTGAGAAAAATGGGGAGATCCCGAAAATATGAAAGATAGAAAGAGACCTGAGATCAGACAAATGTAAACAGATGACGTCTTTGGAAGAGACAAGATACAGATAACACTTTGGAAGTATGGAGGATTTTAAAAGCAAAGTTTTATTTAGTGCAGTTATTTCCTCGAACACCCTCTGGAGAAATTTCTAATGAATTTCTGTATACAGGAATGTGCAAAGTAGAAAAATAATCATATTAAGTAATGCGTATAAAAAATTGATAATTATACTAGACAAAATAAAAACCAACTCACGAAGAAATACAGAATAACAAATGGTGTTAACAGTTATTCGACTTGGTGCGAGAAAGAAATATAAATCTTTATTGTTTTACAGGCTATTTAAAGAGACATCTATTATTGTCAAAAAAAGGAAAGTTTTTCGATATCATATTTCAGTACTGTTGTAGCAACTACCACTAAATCAATAAAATTGCAGTTACTACTGATCAGCTTATTGGAGGCTTGAAAAGTTCCATGTTTGGTCTCTTGAGCAGGGTTTCGGACTATGTGAAATATACATTTTAAAAAATATATATAAAATTGATAAAAAAAAATAAATCCTTTGCCCACCCACGGTACGAATGTACTATAGGTTTACTAATAACCTTTCGTGGATGGACTACACACACACACAAAAAAAAAAAAAAAAAAAACACTCTTCTGACCAATTGCAGCATGTCATTTGGACTGCGATCTCGTAGAACTTTCATTTCATCTGTTCTTTCGTATCAACAGCTACTTCCAAACTCACGAAAGAGATCGAGTTCATAATTTCTGTTTATCACACCATTCTTGGTAACCCTGGAAACAGTGTTGCATGTGGCCATCCGAACAAGAAAACGGTATCCGAGATACTCCTAACGACGGGTCGACAAATCCACTCGCCCGTAGAGAGTAGATTTTGCTAGCTAGTGAACAGCTGCAGACTGCACAAAACATATTTTTTATTTTATTAATAATAATAATAAAAAAATTTCACCAGCAATGGCTACAGAACTTCTGTTAATTTATTGGGGCATATCATTTTAAAAAGGGTGGGTCTTAGGGAAGTGATTTTTTTTTTTTATTTGCGTGGCGAGTAGGGCTCATTAAAACACCCACTTCCCCACGTTCCAAGTTACTCATCACATGACATTTTCTCATTATCACACTCACCTGAAAGGAGACACTCGTATTGTCTCCTGGAAGAAATTTCGCACAGTGCCTCCCAGGGTAGTTGCGAGTGAATTCCAATTTGCACGAGGCGTCTAATATTACGAGAGTCCCAATGCATATCGCATAAAATATTTACTCTCTGCCATATGGTGATCCGATTATTCATATCCACCAGAAAAAGAAAGAAAAAAATAACCATTCATTTTATTTGATCACATTGGTCAAAAGAGATATTATCATCACAAAGAAATGGATTTATTCATGTCTATTTATTGATGCATAAGCATTCTCACGAAGACGCTTACAGAGGAATTATATATTTTTAAGATATACGCATGTAAATTAAATTCAGCTGCAGGACTGACTGCTCCTCACGTCAGAATTACGAATGCATTTACGAATTACAAGTCAACTAAAATGAGTGCCTCGGATTATCACGTAGTGATGGCCAAGACGTACACACGTGTGTGCATGCGTGCGGGCTTATTATTATTGTTGTTCATATTTCAAAGTTCAAAAAAACTTTCCAATCCGCATTTCTCAACATCCCACTTAAAATGAACCCGAAATAAACAGAAGCTATGGAAAAGCACGAAGAAAGATGATGTCACTATGAAATGACGAGAACGAAGGAAGAACAGATTTATGGATCGAAGGAATAAGAAGGCAATAAAAGAACATTGCGTTTGAACTACGGGATGCAGAATGCCAAACTACAAACAGTAAAAATACGAATTTCTTCATGTGCCTGCGAAGAGCTTTCCACTCTCCAACAAAAGAAATAAAATTTGACGTCAAAATCTGTGTTACAGTCTGCTAGAATTTCGTGAATATAAGGAATGTCTACTGAATGGAGTAAAAGAGAAATCAAGGGGGGGGGGGGGATACTGACAGCTGTGCGGCTAATAATTGGAATTTGAAAAGCGCTCACACACACACACACACACACACACACACACACACACCATACAAAATATTTCCTTCTGACGTATGAATGAATGAATGAATCATGCAGAACAATTCCGGCGTAGAATGTGATGACGTCTGCAACGTTGCATCGGCTACACCTTTCAAGGAATACAACGTGAGCACCCGTGCAGAAGTCCGCGTTCAAGTACTGAAGTTTTGATGTGGACGACTGCACATGCGATTAACGTTCACGCGTTGTAGCCGTCCACGTATTTAAAAGATAGAATTGCATTGTTTCAGAGCCGTTGCTGAGCTACACAATTATTTCGTAAGAAAATAACGCGTTTATCGCACGTTCAGAAACCATATTGATACTGAGGGTCGTCAACACAAGTTGCGCTGATCAGACCGCACGAAGACAGGATTTTTGAACATCGAGTGACTATGCAGATTATCTTCAGATTCCCGGCAAGATTTTTTTTTCTCAGCGATGAGGATTCTTAGCGAGTTACGACGTTCACAATATTGCCTTGGCTAAGCATCAACCCAGATTAAGCAAAGCATACGGGGTCATCCTTAAACTGACTCCTAATCCTAGCCTTTTGGATCCCCCTTTCTCCTGTGTTCACACTGCCAAAAACCTTCAGTCAATAATTAAAAAAATAACATGAATACATGAAAACGATTCCTTTAAAATTTTCAGATAAATGTCTTCCATTTTTTGTAAATACTTCAGTAATTACTGATGTTAACAGCATTCTGTTAATGTTCTCCAGTTTTTAATATTGTTAATGCGTTTCAACATTTTGAAAACACGCCATTTCTAATCAGAATACTCAAAAATTTTCAAGAAAATGCCAAGGCTTTATGACGTGATATCATTCCAGATGTTTATAAATGTTCTTATCGAATTATTATCGATAAGAACATTTATAAACATGTTCTTATCGAATATATATATATATATATATATATATATAGTGTGTGAGAGAGAGAGACAGAGAGAGAGAGTGCATTTGCTACTCTACGGCTGTGATAAATATCAGATCTATCAAGTGTCAGTCTACTTCCAACCCAGCAATCAACCTCCCACACCCCAAAAAAACAATAATAAACAACCATGTCATCCTCAGATAAGCCTAATAAAATGCTTCGAGGATGTAAGCTGAAACATTACACGTCAACCGGATCAATACAAAGAAAAAATCCGTGTATTACAACTAAACATTGAAATACGTTAAAATAAATAATTAAACAAACAAACGCTTTAAAGCAAATTTTGAATATATACTGTATATATATATATATATTCAAAACATTTTAGATTAGCTACTCATTGGATAAAAAACTCTGTATATTCATGATTATTAATATTATAATGTTATGTGCTGTAAAATATATGCTGTAAATACATCATATATAAGCAATATCTAATAATGTTTAGCACAGAAGTTGTAAACAGTAGAATTTTGCTTTAAATTTCATTGTTCATATATACGAGATTGCAACGTAGAAGCGTACACTTATGCTTTATGTTCTTATATGTATATAATGTAAATAGGAATGAATGAATAATAAAATGTGTGTGTGTGTGTGTGTGTGTGTGTGTGTGTGTGTGTGTGTGTGTGTGTGTGTGTGTGTGTGTGTGTGTGTGTGTGTGTGTGTGTGTGTGTGTGTGTGTGTGTGTGATTATTATCATACGGGTATCTCCATGGAGTTAAAATATTGAATTCGGAAGACCCACACTAGCCTTTATACACACAATGTACCTCTCGTTATCCTCATTCCGTGTGTAGAGGCTTAAGTGCTGTGAGGACATCATATTGGAGGCTTAATGGATTGTATACAGCACTCAGAAAGGATTAAAACAGAATTTAATACTTCCTATATATTTCATCTCAGTAAATGAGACATCTTCAGTGATTACAAAAAACCTAATGTAACATAAAAACAAATAACAAACAATATTAGTATTGTGCCCAACCACGTGGGTAACACTCAAGTTCTATCTAGGTGGAGCGCCCTCTAAGGGCAGTTGTAGGTGGCCTGGAATGTAAAGTGGGACCTCTGGTGATAAGCGTTTCCCAAATCTTAGGGAGCTTTAATGCAACCATATTTGTTGAGATTCGGTTGATTTCTGAGAACTGCTGCTGATTCTAAGAATAGCTCCACCACAGCAAATTCCTAAAAGAGAGACTATTCTTAGAATCAGCAGCAGCTCTCAGAAATCAACCGAATCTCAACAAATATTGTTGCATTAAGCTTCCTAAGATTTGGGAAACGCTTATCACCAGAGGTCCCACTTTACATTCCAGGCCACCTACAACCGCCCTTTGAGGGTGCTCCACCTAGATAGGACTTTAGTGTCACCCACGTGATTGGACTTAGTATTGTGTCTTATTTGTTTTTATGTTACATTAGTGTTTTTTAATCCCTGAAGCTGTCTCATTTACTGAGACGAAATATATAGGAAGTATTCAATTCTGTTTTAATCCTTTCTGAGTGTTGTATACAATCCATTAAGCCTCTAATATGATGGTTATCCTCAATCATTGTCAGGGCACTTATAACTACCTCTGGCAATTCCACTCATTCACCACTCTCCAAGAACCGCACGCCCCCACTAAACACTCTCAGACAACTTCCAGGGATGACTTCTTTGTTCTTTCCCCCCTCCCTACTTTTCAATACGTGAAACGTATGGGGAGAACAAGGAGAAGAATCCCTTTAGTAACATAGGTTTCTATCATGTCCCCGCTACTCCGCCTGTTAACAAAACTCTGCAACCCACGTAACTTCACTCTCTCCTCAAAGGGAGCATTCCACAGACCTATCACCAGCTTGGTCACTCGTCTTTGAATCGTTCTCCAAGAAACAAGTTAACTAATTTCATAGGTGATGACGGGATATTTCATCCCGAATACTGTACAAACCAACCATACAGCACACATAATTTACAGACTGACCAGAATATCTCAAACCTCAAAATTTTACTGAGTCCAATTTCATTTGAGGACGAATGTTACAAGGTCCAGCATAAAACAGCGCTAATTTTATTAAAGAATATGTAATAAAATCGGATATACTTCTACATGCTTAAATTCTATTCAAATGCTAAAGTTTTTTTAGACAGAGGCGATAGTGTGTCGCAATGGCATTGATCTGTGTAGAACAGGGATTCCGAAAGTGGTCAGAACACGAGGAATCTTTGGGAAAGTCTGGGGGTGGGGGGGTCTTTAGTTACTAATAAAGTCAATAGAGGGCAGTAAGATTATTTCGGGATCTTTAGAGAAAATATTTCCTCACAAATATAATTGTAGGAGTCTAGAATTAGTATAGGAAACAAGCCGTTAACTCCGGCAGTCAGCAAAGTGGCTTATCCTCATGCACCTGGAAGTACATCAACTGTGTGCCCTTGAAAACATAAATAAATTGTTTTAGTTAGTGTGTAAGCAAAAATCCATTCTGGAACTTTGATATCATCAAAGTTCCAGAATGGATTATGTCTACATTTGATGCAGAGGATGATAGGGACGATTTGGATCTTCATTTGCAAGAGGAAATTATTCAAATGAAGATGGACCAAGAAGCTAAGTCACTGCACTCAAAAGTAAGTTTCAGGGAATTTTGGACAAGTAAAAATATTATTGAAAAATATCCCATAAAACCGTCGAACCTTTATTATTGACCTTTCCAAGTTCATATATGGTAGAAGCCGTATTTAGCCATGCTAACAGTATTTAACTAATCAGAGAAAGCGACTAGATCTCGAAAACAATAGAGATCTAAGATTACGACTAACAAATCACGAACCGAATATTTGCTCTCTTCTATAAGCACATCGACCTCATCCTTCACGTGAGACATGTCGTAAGTGTTAGTGTTCATTAAATTTTTTAATATCACAATTGGATACATTTTATTTTAAAAAATGTTTATAAAATACATTAACCTGAAGCTTATTGCTCTTGAGGGGTCTTTGCTATTACTGAATATTTACTTAGGGTGTGTATGTGGGGGGGGGGGGGGTCATTGACCAAAAAGTTTGGGAACCCCTGGTGTAGAACATAAACTGGCGAAATTCAAATTTGCCTCTATTGATCGGAAAATTTGTGAAATTTTCCGATTAAAAAAGTGGTACATTTGTTTTAAACATGTTTATCAAAGCGATAAAACGAAAACAAAATCCATTTATTCACAAGTAAGCAACGCTGCATTGACAAGGAGATAATGCAGAAGCTTTATGATATTAAGATGTCACTTAATGACCGTTAATAAACAAAAGCCAAGGAGAATTAGTGCGAGATTTTAATCGGAGGATGCGATGAGTATCTCGAGGAAACAATTAAAATGATTGTAAAAGTAAACTTTATCGCATGTTTCACTGCGAGTGAAACATGCAATAAAGTTGATAAAGTGGAAGTTATTATTGTCCGAATTAAAAAATAAATAAACAATATATATATATATATATATATATATATATCCACCTCTACAATTAGTTGCCCTGGTGTTGCACCACCTTTAGACTTGAACTATGTTCAGGCGCAAACTTAATTGTTTGCTTACTTGGGATTAGGAGTAAAATAAACAAGTTTATAAAATGACTTGGTAACCCTAATATACATTACCCAAGGTAAAAAAAAAAAAAAAAAAAAAAAAAAAAAAACTTATTTATATATATTGTACATCTGAAACTTCCCTATAAATGGTCCTAATTTCTAATTACATTACAAATATATGAAAATATTAAAGGCAAAAACATCACATAATGTACGTTAACTTCTTCCTTTTATTATAAAAGTGGCATCGTTGTCACATGGAAAAGAAAGGAGATTCTGAAGCTTCACGTTATAATTTGTGATGGGGGGAGCAGAAACACCTGCGACAGCTGTGATGATCCCAATCCGAAACTACTATAAAATTTGGAATGGAATGGAATGATTTCCTTTCACCCAAAAGGATATGGCAGAGGCAGCTATGCTACTATGCTAGGAAGATGATTATGAGCAAGGCGGTTTCCCGTTTCCTTCCTTGCCGCTATGTTCTATGGCTGTATGTTCACGGGGCCAGTTTGCCTGCTTTCGGGATGAAAAACCCCAGATAAACTGGCGGGAAAAAACACTGCTGTCCACGCCCAAGACCGGCTAACTTGGCTATGGCTGAGGAAAATCCTTAAGCTCCTCACGTCGTCGACGGGAATCGAACCTAGGACACTCCTTCCCCAGGCACATGGTTAGCCACCAGGCTAACCGCGCGGACTATAAAATTTATAAGCAGAAAAATATGAGTGCCAATGACTTTGTGTGTGTGCTGTGTTTTTTTTTAAACTAGTTGCCTGTAAAAAATCAAAAAATCAAAAAAAAACTTCCTTTGAACAACAAACTAAAAAAAACGATGAAACAGCTGAAGAGAGGCAAATGCGCTATCTTCATCATCTTCGTAATTCCCTCTCCAACCATTTGCTCACACCATTCTGTTACACGCTGATTCCTAAGGATTTGATTAACCAATTTTTATTGCATCTCTAACCATGGTCTCGCACCGGATGAATTTTTCGAATTATCGTTCTGAGTTTTATGACAACACAAATCCAGCTCTTACTGGTTTTATTCGTTTACCTCCAGCTAAAGAGAAAGAATGAAATAAACACACGAACATCGAGTCAAAAAAAAAAAAAAAGGAAAAAAATTGCGTTTCAGGCGACACAAATCCGATGCTAACCCCACCACGTTCCCTGTAGAGTCAACTGCTTCACGCACGGGAAAATGCAGGACTAATTATGCATGCTGGAAGTGTCACCTAATTATCGTTCTCTCTCTCTGTTCTGTGACCATTCGATGACAATCCTCTACCACTTATGACAGTACTATTTCTACAAAAAGCCTTTTATTAGTGAGCGTGATTATCTTTTTCGATGGCATTTAACATTCCATGAGATATTGCTGCAAAAAAGGTGAGTCCATGCCTGAAATTTTCTTATGCGGATTGGTGACAGATCAAGAACCTAACTTCCTTCATATAATGAAATTCAATTGACGATTCGAAATTGAAATGTTTGGAAGAACAAACCATTTTCTGCAGCATGCCGAGAGAATGGGGTAACCAGTAACGGAATGGAACAAAAATATTGCATATTTTACGAGAACTTAAGCAATAATTTAAATATCATTTTTTGTTTAAATAAAAAATAAAACCCCTCCGAACTATGGCCCCTTCTACACTTTTCTTCTTGTTTTAAACAAAGGTTGTCCATCCAGACAATGTGGAAGCCAATGCATCTTAGATAACTTGGCAAATTGTTCACTAATCAGGATAAGAATACGTGTTCAGAAAGACCTTTATTAGTGCAATCAAGGACAGTCATTATTAAATAACATCTGAAACGATTAGGATTTTATAAACGAAAAAAAGAACTGCAAATAAAAGTGAAGCAAAAAAGTAATAACGCGACCTTCGAAAGCACAGAAGCTCTCCAGTCTGCGCACTATCATTATACAGGTAAGACTCCAAATAGATTTAATTAGACTCACTCGTTGACTTGAAACAAACACAATATACAAGGAAACCTGCTAACTTGAGAAAAAAATTAACAAGACATCCTCGAACAGAGGACATCTTGTTCATTATATTAGCAGGCATCCTCGTGTCTGCTGATATAAAGGATTTCTTTTTTATTTCCTCTTCTAAAGGAAGTTCTAAAACGTATTTAAAAATAAAAGACAGAGAAATCACAAATACCAATCCTGGAAATCGAAATACGCGTCATTCGATGTGGAACAAGAAAGTGTAAGCAATGATAACTTCATTGTACGTGAGACTATCGAAGATTCAGAAAAACAAACGGATAGCATGTGACTCGGCCACTAATCAAAACGCAAGTAAAAAATAAATAAACAAAGAAAGTATACCTACAGGAACCTAGTCAACGCAACCATGTAAAATGTCTCTAGTTCTGTATTTACGTACCATGGAAATAACTGCAGGCAAACCTCCCAAGCTCTACAACTAGCAACACTGGAGTGTTGCTAGTTGCAGAGCTGAAAAACTAAGTGCCTAAAAGAACGATGATAGTGTTACTGTCCCCTCTCCATCAAACAATTCGTCAAGATAAAAAAAAAAGCATAAAAATACTTTTTTAAAACACTGACATTCAAAACAAAGGTTGACCTGGAGCTATTTTTTTTTTTAAATTAATAACCACTAATGCGAAGAAACAACAGCATAATTGATTATAATAAATTTAGTTTAATCCTTTATCCCAGTGAGAGCAAACAAAGTTTGCACCTGGAAATATCTTCAGGACTGAATATAGTGTTGTACTATCTTACCTGGGTAAGTAGTACAACACCAGGCAACTCGTAGCAAAGGTGGAGCAAGCTACCAACACTCCTATCTCAGTATCTCCCATAATGCAAAACACATCTCCTTGTGGATATGTATACTGTTATGCATTAAGGGATTGGTCACTGCCCAGACTAGTTTCGACGTTTATTCAGGTCTCTTTAGTGGGAGCCAGGCCCAGAGTTGGAGATACCAGGCAGAAGCAGTAGCAAGGTCATCTTTACCTATAAGAGTCCTGAACATATTTTCAGGCGCAAACTTTGTTTGCTCTCACTGGGATAAAGGATTAAACTAAATTTATTATAGTCTAACCTAGTGAAAAATAAACTTTCAACATCTTTCTCTAAATCCAGAGCAATTTAATAAAAAAAAAAAGGTGGCAAACCTTTTGGCAACTCCTATACACACAACTCTCCGTCTCCCCTACGTATTCCTTCAATTACAGACAGCAACACTATTACTGTCAACACACAACACCACCTACTACCCACCACAATCACCAATAATTTCCCCCCCCATAAATTGCGTGTGTTCGCGTGGTCGATTTGTCTGTATGCAAAACCGCGGTTTCCAAAAGAAAAAATCCCGCTATCTCCGTATGAGATCAGCTTACTCGCCTTCAATTGAAAAGAATTTCAAGACTCCTCTCGCCACGACGAGAATTGAACTCAGACTTTTCTGGAAAGTCGAAGGTCACAATGCCCCGCTCTTCCAATTGAGTCACGGAGGCAATTGTGGGAGGGAAAAAAATTGTGCTAGGGCCAAAAAAATTAGTCATTCACTGTGGTGTCTCTCCCATAAAATTCTTATATTTTTATAACTAATTCAAAACAACAGATTAATAATGATAAAGGAAGAAATACTGTATCTAGTGGAAAGATTTAGGAGTTAAGGTCAATTGGTTGGCCGAGTGGATGGCGTATCACACTCCAGTCAGCCAGTTGTGGGCTAGAATCTGACTTAGATGTTTGTGAATGTCTTTAGGTGGAAATTTTCAAGCCGCTTCTGGCTTGAAAAAGCTCCTGGTGGCTTTGTAGAGCAGAGATTCCAGTTAACCTAAATTTTAGCTGCCACACAATGTAACAAATAAGAAATTTACATTTCTGTGGATGGAATTCACATAAAACTTTTATTTCTATTTTTAAAAGCATTTCATGCATTCAGTCCGCAGACTAGTGGTGAAGGTCTCCCAACTTAATGACATTCGCAAATATCCATGCAACAGCGGGTAAGAAAGCGGAAGGAAGCGATATCCAGTCGACCAACTTGGCTTTCAGTAAAACCACAAATAATGTCAAATAAACAATAAATTAACAAATACGCCTATTACAGAAACGAATGTGAAATACAAAGATGCCATGTTTCCATGACAACTACAGGTTCTGTTTTCAATTAACTTAGTGGCAAGACGCTTGCTGCTGCTACTACTACTACAAAACTTTCTGTACAGTTTGTGTTCCTAATAATCATTTGGCAAAAAATGAAAGAGGAAGAAATAAGAGCTGTATAAGCGCACACCAAACATTAATCTTCATATAAATTTTCCTTTTTGAATATTAATTCATCAAGGAGAAGGCGATCCAAAGAAACACCAAACTCATTTGACTGAAGCAAAGCGCGGCTGGCGAGAAAGAAACTTTACAGAAAGAGAAATGGAGTGGATGGTTAAGCAGAACTTGATGAATATGTGAAAAAAGAGCAAATGACTTCATTTTTCTGTCTACAATAACAAATTTAGTTGAATATTTAAAGGTTCCCATTTGATACGACTCCTTTGTATAAAAAATTTTTCCACTGAAGTGCATCGATGAATAAAAGAATATAATTTCATGTGAGCCCTAGCAGTTGTATAAAGTATTTCGAAATCACTTTTACAAGTTATTGTATTTTAAATATTCATATTTCCTCACTGAAGAAATGTTCCACATACAGGAAGCTTTGAATAGTAAAATAGCACCGACCAAAAAACAGTATTCTTCAAAGGAATGTTGGTCTTTCAAACAAACAGACTAATGAAGATAAAGTGCAATAACGGCAAGCCGATATTTTTTAAAAATAATATTTTGTGAACTCGATATACGAGATGAGAATGGTCTGAAAAGTTCTCGGCCAAACAATGAAAAAACGAATTTATAATTTCAAAATTCTTTTTATTTTTCAACATAATGACCCTTAAAAACTAATTAATTTATTCCAGCGATGCTCCATCGCCATTATCCCGTCCCTGTAGTGGTTCTCAGTAAGATCTGCAAAATACCCCTCTACAGCTGCAATCACTTCTTGATTCGAAGAAAAACGCTGACCAGCGAGGAAGAGTTTTAGTTTTGGGAAGAGATAGAAGTCAGAGGGAGCCAAATCTGGGGAATAGGGTGGATGTTCCAACGATTCATAGTGCAGATCCCTTAATTTTCCCATTGCCAAAACATCTTTGTAGGCAGGTGCACTGTCCTGATTAAAGATGATTTTTTTCTTCTGCAAATCGGGTCTTTTCATTTAGTCTGGTTAAAAGATCGGAATAATATTCCCCGGTTATTGTTTTACCCTTTTTAAGATAATTAATAAACAGCATCCCAAAACACCAATGCCATGACCTTTCCTGCTGATGGAACCGACTTTGTCTTCTTTGGCGCTGAATAACAGGCTTCTGTCCATTGTTTTGACTGCTGTTTGGATTCTCGTGTGTACTGCTGAATCCAAGTCTGATTCATAGTAATAAATCGAGGCACAAAATCGGTTTTATTCTTGGTAAAACGCTCCAACCACTGTTCACAGATTTTCATGCTAGTACGTTTTTGATCTGCTGTGAGCAAGCGCGGCACCCATCTTCCCGAAGGCTTTTTCATTTGCAATTCTTCATGCAAAATATATCCCACACGTTCTTTTGAAATGCCTATAGTCTCAGCAATTTCACGCACTTTGACTCGCCGGTCATCCAATACCATATCGTGCACTTGATTAATGATTTCTGGTGTTGTTACACTTTTTGGGCGTCCTTCACGTGGATCATCTTCAAGGCTGGTACGGCCATATTTAAACTCGGCAGCCCATTTCTTAATTGCCGAAAACGAAGGAGAAGAGTGCCCATAAACTTTTATGAATTTTGAATGAATTTCTTTTGCCGTTAAACCTTCTTTTACGAAGAATTTTATAACCACTTTTATAATCAATTTTATCCATTTCAAGGGATTCAGACAACACTTTTGCTTCAGACAGCTGTATAAAACAAAAACTACTTGATATAATGACTTGCAATTTCACAAGGATGCTTATGACAGATGTACCAAGTTAGAAATAAAAATCTTGCCGATAGTGTTACCATCTATGGTAGAGGTCAAGAATTTTTCAGACCACCCTTGTAAGCTTGTTTGGAGCAGGTTTTTACCAAAACAACCATGGCAATCGGAAGCGGCGTTTGCTTTAAATGCTAAAAATTTCGTTAAACGAAATTCCTGTCAGCTGGGTTGGTTAGAATTATAGCCGAAGCGACCAAACATGAGGCCAGTACATGAGTCTACTACTAGCTAGTTTGGTTTGCCTATTTTGTGAGAGGTAAACCACGGGATGAGTTCCTGTGAGACGAATACACAAAGGAAAGGAGAAATTAACTTGAATTTTCTTGATATACTGTATATAATAAAATTAAATTTTTATCAATAGTAATAACTTTTAAAAAATGAATAATAGAAATAAAAAAATTAATACTGAAACTCGAGATATTTCACACAAAAGACGAGGGAGATTACAGTTCTCGTCTAGTATTCTAAGAAAGGTATTGTCATAACGTACAGACGTGTAAGCTTGTTGAAATAAGATGGGCAATAGTCGTCATTACGCCACACACACACACACACACACACACACACACACACACACACACACACACACACACACACACACACACACACACACACAGCTGCAGAAGAGACTTCTACAAGCCAAACAATGAATCCGACCAAAGTCGGGTGAATGCAGTAACGGGAAACTACACCATAAGTTAGAAGACTAGGCGCAACAGCGGTCCATCGATCAAGCGATGCGATAGGAACTGTATAGTACGGCAATCAGTTAGTGATGCAGAAACGAAAAACTACAGCACCAGAAATCAATGCACAAGTCGCTTTGTCGGAGCAGCATTAAACCAATATTTGTGAAGCTGGCGAGAGGAGATTAAACCGAACAGCATTCAGTGACACGACTGCTATTCCCAGAACGATACTTGATCGTCACAAATATTAATCATGCTGCTGCTGCAGAGTCCAAAGATAAGCACATTTTTTCACTTAACAGGAAAAGAAAACGTCATTTTTCTACTTATGTTTCCATTTTAGCGAGAAATCAATTAAGTATTATTATTATATCAGATTCTCTATTTCTTATTGCTTGATTCCAATCAACGCGTCAGGGGATGAGCTATTATGGATATACTTGGTTGTTTGAAGGGACATTTTAATGGACTGTATTATTCCGCAGAAGAAATTAGTTCAAGAAATTACTTCTAACTTAGAGATGTATTTGTAATAAATTCCCAACAATTATTTTAAGGAGAAAGAGATAAACACCGTGGCAATAAGATGTTTTTAAATTAAACGCTAAAAATAGGAATGGGTATAAATGAACTGATGCGATTTGCTATAACATTGTGATATGTGAACAAAGTAATTAAAAGTTAATCAGTGGCAGATTAACTGGCTATCGTACAATTAAAAAAAAATACATTTTTCGTGTTTTTCTCCAAATGCTATGACGTCATGTCCATGTTCAAAAACACGCATGATTCTTCCCAAAGCACTGTGCGCAATGATAATATATAAAAATCCTCCAACAGTGATGGAGACGAGGCCTGCAGCAAAATTAGATGCAAATATTGGCGTCCGGTAGCGAACCATTTGCGATACAGTAGAAATCGAAATCGTTCAGAGTAAGAAGAGTATCCGAATGAAATCTATAAAACCGTTTACATTCACTGAACTGGTCAGAATTCGAGTAATCAAATAACAAAATAACACGAAGAAAATACTGCCTGGCATTGACACTGATAATGATTACCTTCTCTTATAGGGAAGGAAATCATTTGAGAAACGCCTAGTAGGGTGAATGGTGAACCGCAAGATTTCTGAAGAAAAAAAATCGAATCCAAAATCGTCATACAGCGTGTTGTCGCGATAATTCTCTTAAACATCACACACACACTGCTTGGAAAGAAATCGACGGACACCTCATGGGCAAGGTGCAGTCACATGTTTATAGTCGGTATAGACTTGAGGAATATGATGCACCCACGTAGGTGCAACTGTATCCGGTGAAATGGCTTAGAGAAAGGACTGACGGAGTTTGAAAAGTTTGAAAGAGGCGTTGTGATTGGATGTCATGCTGCAGGCCTATCTGTACGTACAAACTGTTGACAAATTGGGCCATCCCAGGTCAACAATCGGTGATACCATACTGGTATCACCGGGCACAGGGAATCAAATGCAAGTGCTACCCGTAGTGGACGACTCATCACACTCAAACGTGACAGTAGGGTGATACGAAGGATAATATGTAAAAACTGCCATTTCTCAGCCGACACGTTGAATGCAGAGTTCCGGGCATCGACTGAAACACGGATCCACACAAAAACATTCAGAACAAAATAGGTTTCCATGGTAGGACAGGAATATGCAAGCTCCACATTACCCGAACCAATATGTAGTGTCGTCTTCAGAGTGCAAAGAGCGTGTACAGTGAGACGTGAAGGTTCGCACATGGAGCAACGAATCACGCTACAGCCTGTACCGAGCAGATGGACGGGTGTTTGTGGGTGTGGCGCATGTCCAGTAAATGCCTCATAGAAGAGTGCCTTATCTGAACAATGAAATTCGGAGGTGGCGGTGTGATGGTATGGTCCTGTGTTTCCTGGTTTAATCTTGGACCTCCGTGGTGCCACGAACAATGAACTCCGAGAGGTATCTGAATATTCTGGACAATGCAATGCTTCCTACTTTGCGGTGTTTCGACGGAGTTGACCATTGTCTTTCTCCCAGACTACGCACCGTCTCACAAGGCTGCTGTAACTACGTGGTTTGTGGACATGAACGTGACCACACTTGACTGATCTCCACAGAGCCCTGATCCCAACTCACTGAACATCTGGAATGAATTGGAGTGTCGGGTGAGGTCAAGGAACGTCCTCCCCACAACAGTCCCGGACCTCATTACATGTCTACAGGAAGAATGGTTCAAAAATTCCCACTGATCGCTATGCATACTCTCATAGCGGGGCATACTTTCCACGCTTGTGGAAAGTATTCCCGGTAGGATTGCTACATTCATCACAGCGAGAGGAGGTTCTATATCTTATTAAGATGGGTGCCAAGGCTGTCTGTTCCTCACATTATAATGTCCGTTGACATC
Organism: Typopeltis vanoorti; assembly: GCF_054136105.1. Lineage (NCBI taxonomy): Eukaryota > Metazoa > Arthropoda > Arachnida > Uropygi > Thelyphonidae > Typopeltis > Typopeltis vanoorti. The sequence goes on along the minus strand of NC_143553.1, from coordinate 158,884,752 downwards.
TTTCCAAAAAAGCGTATTATATTATATTATGCTATATATGTATCACATAATATATGTATATATAATAGCGACATTATATTTGACGGATCCACAGAATTTTTACACTTTAAGAGGGTTTTTAAAATTAATCCCAACTATTTGGAATTAATTTTAGATTGTTGAATTTCTAATTTTTACTGTCATTTTAATGTTCAGAGTGTATTCTTTTTAATTCTTTTTTGCGCTTTCGGGCAAATCAATTTTTTTTTCAAGATGGCAGCCTGTAGCATTCCGAGTGCCCCTTTTTTCTCCCCTTTTGTACTCTACCCTGAAGATCCTAGGTGGAATCCTCAAGTCTAAGCATTTTTTGTTTCATTTATGCATAGTGCCAAAAATCTAAAAAGTTAGGTGGGAGACCAAATCAAAATTCGAAATTTTTATGAGGTACTTTCGATATTAACTATAATGTAAAATTGGTCTCATTCTGTTATTCCCTCAGTCTAGACCATAGGTTCACAAACTTTTTCGGGCCACCGCCCACTTTGCAAGCCATAAATTTTGTAACGCCCCCCCCCCCCATTATATAAATTATATAAAATTGGGCTTATTTTTGTACAAATCAATTAGAAAAGTAGTTTTATATATATTTTGAAATTCAATATAACGAATATATTTGCTACTGTAAACATAACCTATTATACACACATATATACATGCTCTATTTTCTCATTGACATAGAAAACTGACATCTATTTCTATCTGACATGGTAAATTTTCAAATGATTAAATAATTGAAATAGAAAATTGATAAAAAAAAATTGATCGTGTAAGACGGGCATAAGATGAATTAAAATGCAATATTTAAATTTTAAATGATTATCTAATCGCAAAATCACGAAAATAATTAATTTTTAAATATATATTATTAATTTCTTCTATAAAGAGCCATCGATCCCTAGACCGCCTGATGCTTCTGATCCCACTATAGCCCCTCTAGAAGGCTTCAGCGCCCACTACGGGGGCGGTACCGCCCACTTTGGGAACCTATGGTCTAGACACTCTTTTTAAAAAGAAGAAACCGCGATTTTTTGTTGCTACTTTCAGCGTATGAAGTACATCAGCCTATCAAGATAGTTTATTTACAACCTCGACTAATGTGTCATGTAACAGTGGGTAAATGGGAGAGTTTACCAAAAATAAACGAATGAATTATTAAAAAGAAAAGAATTATTAAAAAGAATAAACACGATTTTGGTTCATTCGCAGTTTTGTTTTGTTTTTTTAACCACGGCACTTTTTTAGCATGCCACATGGCAAGAATCCCAGTGCTGAGGGAACCATTAAATGGTTGATCACAAAAGCAAATCTGCAAAGGTCTAGCGAAAACCCGCATGCTGCCACAGCAAACCATGTGCAACTCATGTTCTAGCCACACTGCTGTTACAAAATTATATCTTTTGTATCCAGTGAAGAAGATGTTTACAGAGATTTGAAAAGGAGAGAATATCGACCACACAAGAACAAATCACAGTTAATATTCAAATCGGTGAGAAAATGTTGCCCGTCCACTACTGTTCTATTTCAGATACTCCTTTGATGACCGTCATTTCACTGCGCTGCACTACGATCATTCATACTGCGCTGCAGTATGAATGATCAGTACAGCAACATGATATTTGAACCTTTTGTCGGAATTCCACATCAACAAGCTGTCTTCTGTCACAAGCTTAGGCTGATTTTTTTTTTTTTTCCCTGATTTTTGGACCATCCTTTTGCCCACCCAAAGTAGCAAAGCCTTACAAGCGTGAAGTAAGCTAATGCTCGCAAATATTCTTTACAACCACAGGAGGGAAAATAAATCAGTTGGTTTGGTCTGAATTACTGCTGAATCAATTGTTAACTGGGTGTCTTCCTGGCTGTTTTTTTTTATTTCACTCAAGAAAAACCCTGCCACCACTTTGCATAAGATGGGTTAACTCAACCTGAACCTTTGTAAAAAGTTCCTCGCGTCCTAGACGAAATCGAATTCGAACTTGCTGTTTGAACGAAAGTGAAAATCTCTCGTCGTCTTCGCGATTGCATTACCGAAGCGTAATAAATACAATAAAAATGCCGTTTAATGTTAAATGTGTTCACTATTTCTTTCCACGATCCAATACCAAGGAGACGTTCCGGTGTTACAACAACGCTCTTCGATCACTGGAACACGTAGGTTTACATATTACGCGTGCTCAGTGATCATTAATATTACCTTATTCTATCAAACATCATGAGGTTATTATGCAGTATAAACAAAACATGTTTTAGTGGCAGAAATGAATAACCTGTTGTCCGGCGTGTATCAACTGCTTCAGTGCGTCGTGAAAGACTTTCTACTAATTTCTGATGGAAAACCGAGATAGTATTCGCCAAAACTTCTGCTTTTGCAGTGTCACGATTAAAGAAATGTCTTGTGGCGTGCCCTCGACTTACCAGGTCGCTCTACAAATGGCCCGGTTAGTCGAGTGGATAGCGTATTCACTCCCCAACCATACCAGTGAAAATCTTTAGAGGATAAATGATTTTCAATGACCAGTGTGAAACCGCCGCAGCCACCACCACTATGCTTATTGGAGATCATCTGAAGTGGGTTGAAAAATTTTATCTATGATCTTCAGAGCAGAGTTTCTGGAATATTAACTCTTATACCACGGAACATATTAAATGTATGCTAGGTTTTAAACTTTTCGTGGGTAGGAGGCAAAAGAATATTCCATCAGGTACAGTCAAAAGTCTGTGTTAGCTACTATTAACATTCTCATGGTGTTGACAACCTCTGATTAATAAAACATTGTCATGGTGGAAAGTGTATGAGTGGATACTATAAATAGCTCTCTCTCTCTCTCTCTCTCTCTCTCTCTCTCACACACACACAGTCCGAAAGAAGGTTGGATCCAGCAACCCTAATTGATCATGCATTATGATCATTAAGACGCGCTCATTATTACATTGCCATTCCCAAACTTCATAATTAGACAACACACTCTGATGAAAAAAAAAAAAAAAACTCCAGACATTCTCCATACCCACACGCATATCCATAACGCTATGGTGTGAAACAGGCAACCCGGGCAGAAGAATGCACACAATTTACAGACATACAACGCAATGCAGATGCAGTATTAATTGCCATAAACATAAGTAGCAATCACGTCCTAAGAAGCGAAGTTACTTGGTCTTGACAGGCCATTGAGGCTACTACAAAAGGGAAGATTAGTCGGGATTATTTGCAATTTTTACTTAATGTCGTTTTCATATTTTTTCTGATAGTGGACATTGCACTGATTGTTATGGCATTCCAAATATAGCAACTTTAAACGTATCAGATGAGCACAGAGTAATGTGTGATTTCTGTGGTCCCAAAGAAGATCACGTCACATGATATTTCAACAATGTCTCCTACATAATATCATGAATGAGAAATTGATGGCATATGCACTTTAACCCTTCATCTGTATAAATAGAAGCTGCTGCTGCTGCTTTTCAAATTTCATACACAGTTCAATTTCATATTTACAATTATCCCACACCTCCAAGATGTCCAAGAAATCATCGAGGGAAGTATTCTACTCCTATACAACTCGGCGTTTCCACTGCTTACTTAATCTTTCATCTACATCTACAGCCTACCCCAATAGTATTTGTCTGTATGCGGGAAGAAAAACTCGAGTTTACGGAGGGAAAGACCCTTGCAACTTCCTTACGAGATTGGCTAACTCACTTCAAGTAAAAAAAAGCCCATATGAAGATTCCTCTTTATACTCAGGTTCTTTCCAGTCGAAGGACGCAATGTACCGTAGCTCTTCCAATTGCGCTACGGAGCCCTTCGAATTGGAAAATACCTGAGTTCGATTTTCGTCGTCACAAGAGGAATGTTTATATGGGTTTTTCTCGACTGAAGGTGAGTTAGCCGATATCATATGGAGGTAGGAGAGTTTGTCACCCACAAACTCTGGCGTTTCATCCAGCCAATAGGCACAAACTACTATCGCTGGTGATCGGAGGTAGATGGCGTTTATGTTGTAGCAGTAGTAGTGTCACTGTGTGTAGTTGGAGGCGGTCAATTGTATATAGTAGAGTGGAGTGCCCTAGCACGCTAAGCCCTCGGACTCCTGGAAGGTGTCACGCAATAATAATAATAATGCCACATGCTTACTACTACTCTAAGAGTCCAAGATTTCAATTTAAAATCCAAAGAACTCATTTTTTATTGAGCTCCCAGACGTGAAAGGCTTTGAAAAAGAAAGAAGAAAAAAAAAAGACTTTCATTAGTCTAACAAATAATAACATAATGTAGACTGGCATATAGGTATTTTATTTTCCTTGTTTCTCTTTATCTTGGTTTCTGATATCCATAAATGCACTTTGACCCACTGCTAAACACACAAACTTTTTGAAGTGCTTCAATTACTGATACAAACCTTCTAAACGTTTTAAAATACTTTTCACCTTTAGAATTAGATCAAGGGGAAATCTTTATGTCAGCAAAGTCTGCATTACTCTTCTTAGTTCTGATATGTCCATCAGCCCATTTCCTTCCAGTAAATCTCCATGACTGTGCAGCTGAGCACTGGTTATTTTACCCACTGGTCACCCCATGAAACAGAAATTCAAGATAACTAGAAAAATTTTTAAATTGTATAATACCTGCATTAGGTACATGTGTTTCGAACATACACCATATGCAGAACAGTAACGAGGGTATGAAGCTCCTGTGGCAAGTGTCTAACTTGCGCCCCCCCCCCCCAAAAAAATGACAAAAAGTTTGAAAAATTTAAATGTAACAAGTTAAATTTTACTAAATGTAATATGTTAAATACTTACTATTAACCTCATCAAAGTGTGTTGCAGAATTTGTGTGTCTAAAAATACAATATAAAATAGCGGACTTTTATATCTATTTATTTATTTTTATTTTTTACGTTTTGCGCCCCCAAACCTAGTTACGCCCATGGCGGGCGCCTCTTTCGCCACGCCCTCGTTACGGCACTGACCATATTTTAAAATATTAAGATAAATTAATAAAACAAAGCAGTTAAATTTAAAAAAAAAAGTTTTTTTTTTATGTTCATAAAGCTAGATAAATGATTGGAGTTATTTAAATGAGAGATAGACCCATACAAAATAATAAGAAGAAGAAGGAAGAGGAAAAGACAGAAAGCTAGGCTGAATTTAAACATAAGCTGGGGGAAGAAATCAAGGGAACAAATAATGTTACCTGGATTAATGATGAACACAAGAACCAACGAGGAATAAGATTTTTTCATAAACAGAGATGGAAATCATGTGAAGTGAGATTAGGATGATGTTGCAGCATTATTTCAGATGCAGCTATAGTGAAATAAGAACGAATATAAAGGTGAGAAAGAGACAGGGAAGTAGGTCTGACAAAGGTTGAACAAGCAAGCATTAAGAAAGATGAAAATGGGATTGATGATTGGCCTGGTGAAGTGATCTGAGCTCGTGGTAGTTCAGGACTGAGATGGTTGTGTGACATCTTTAGACTTTAGAAAGAATTGATACCTGATGAGTGGACCAAGAAGACTCAAGAAGGGATGGGGATACATAGAGGAATAACAATATTTTGTCACTGTGGCAACAAGAATAATGATTAAATTGAAGGTCTAAAACGAGAAGAGAAATTTGGTTTCAGAAATGAGAAATCAACTTGTAGTTTGATTTTTGTAGTAAGGAAAATAATGGAGAGATACTGGAAGTTGAAAGAAATTTATTTATGGCTTTTCTGGGTGTAAAACATGCTTTTGATTGAGTTCAATAACAAAACAAAACAAAAAAAAAAAAGGGAAAGTTTTAAAAAAGATATGTACAGGGAAAACAAGAAATAATTATTATCAGGAAGAAATGGAGAGCTTTGATATGCCTCACAGTTTCTGTTGGAATGGTTGTTTTGTTGATAATAAATACAGAGTATTTCATTTAAATTGAATAAAGGGAATAACAAGAGATTTGTGTTACTTGGTCATTTCACAATGTTCACCACAAATATTGTTTGTGCATATTTGTATTATCTATTTATGAAATTATGGTAAACTCTACTTTTATTATACATCTTTAATCTTGAATGATGGATTATACATCTATAATCCATCATCCTCCTTAAAAATTTGTTAAGATCTGTCAATGAACGTTAATTTTTAGTTAAACTCCAATTGTAACAATGAAAATGTGAAATTTCTTCTTTATACCTAACTCTTGACTCACCCTTGAGAACGCTGTCAGTAACTTTTTTTGTGAAAAGGATTGCTATAAAAAATGGAATGCTATTTTTCAAGATGGTGAATATCAGTTAATTATTTATATACACATGGATAATTTCACTGGGCCTTAACAGTGTGCAGAAACATTTCTACAGAAACATAAGTAAGATATCCAGTGTGTGGGGGGGGGAAGATATGGAGACCTTATAAACCATTGTTTTGGTCCAGTAACCCAGCACTGGAAACTGTTCAGTCATTCATTGTGTAACATTTAATCCATAATGGATGTGCCATCCTTTACTCACCATCAACTAGTTATATGGGTGAAATATGTCAAATCATTTATGCTTTGTATTAATTTCAATATCAACTGAAATGTTATTTCAATTTCAATGGATGCTTTGCATCCATGTATTATTAATGACATGTAAAATCATGTCATGACACTAGTTAAAAGGCTTAATAAAGCTTAATCATGTAAGATGTGTAGTTCATTTTCTGCATTTACAAGTTACTGAAAGAAAAATTTCTGAAAATTTTTGTTCCTTGCAAGATTCATCCAACAGAAATTTTTAGGAGAGCAATATTGGTGGATTTATAGTCCACGCGGTTAGCCTAGTGGCTTTGCGCTTCGCAACCATATGCCTGGGGAAGGAGTGTCCTAAGTTCGATTCCCGTCCACGACGTGAGGAGCTTAAGGATCTTCCTCAGCCATAGCCAAGTTAGCCGGTCTTGGGCGTGGGCAGCAGGGTTTTTTCCGCCAGTTTATCTGGGGTTTTTCATCCCGCAAGCAGGCAAACCGGCCCCGTGAACACACAGGTTACAGTCATAAATACTTATGGCAAGGAAGGCAACGGGAAACCACCTTGCTCATAATCATCTCTCCCTAGAATGGTAGCATATAGCTACCCTCCCCCGGCCGTATGGCAGATGGGAACCAGAAGAAGATCTGTTCACTTTTCCTGGCACAAATAATTTCTTCACTTAACTTTTTATTATATCCTATATGTTTATTAAAATGGAACATCCAGTAATCAAAGAAAAAATACAAACATAATATATAAAATGTAATTTATTTAGATTAGCTCTAGTTAGAGTGGAATGAAGCCAGGGGTGAATTCTCCATGCTTGCTATGCTTGCTGCGCAAGCTCATTAATTGAGAAAGAAGTAATACTGTATTCATTTGTTAATAAATGCATGCATTTATAAGCATTCCATTTAGGCTTTTATTTTTGTAGACAGTAGACATCTTAAGCTTGAGCGGCAATAATTGAGCTTTGCATTGTGTATCGAAGGCCGATGCTTGCTCGTCTAGTCATAGCTACCTTGGCTTGCTCAGTTGTAGGAGCTTCCAGGTCTTCGCAGCAGCGCTGTGATTTCATGCGCGCACACAGCCATTTCATGTCGTCTCGCTCTGTTGCTTAAACACAGGCCATACGCAGTCAACGTAGCTCTAGCCAGTGAGCTGCAGCCAGCCTTTACAAGTGTGCGTGTTGCTTGGGAAAATTAAGTTACAACCAACTGTTTATGACAATGTTATCAACCAGTTCATAAAGAAGAACCTTAGGGTAGAATTTGTATTCAAGTAGCTAAATTGAAAAAGATAGAATATCATTTGTAAAATAAATGTTGCATTTGTGTGATTAAATGTATAAATTTCTAAATATATAGTTTTAAATGGTCAGTAATTCATTATTCTGCTAATCAGACTTCAATCCCACCTCTCACTCCCTGAATGATAAAAAGAGCAAGCATGAATTTCAAGACCAGCATTCACCTGTGAATGAAGCAAATGGTTATATGCCAGTATACAATGAAAAACTGCAATTTCCATGTGATGAGATCAAATATCTCACCTTCAGCTGAAAAGCCCTTATAAATTCCTCAAGGATTTTCAACCAAAGGGCAAATAGCATGTCATTTATATTGAACAAGATGCAAGTGATTAACAGTAGCTTTAAGGAATATGTCTTTGTTTTGTAGTTAAATAAAGCATTTATAATTTGTACTATCGCTGCCTTCTTTCCTCATGAGTGAATGTTTTTCTTCTTATTATTATTAGTATTATTATTATAGCACCCTCCATGGAGTGAGCACTCATTGTGAAGTTCATTCAACTGACAACATATTTATCATATATAATCTTAAAATCCTTAACACTCCTTGCATTAACAACACATTCTAGTAATGCGTTCCATTCACTGACAATTCTCCATGTACAAAATCTACTCCTCACTCCCTTCTTCACCACACTTTACATAACTTTCAGGCATGACCTCTGGATTTTCCCTCTCACCTTCTACTCTTTTTATAATCTCATCTGGATTAATCCGATAGCATCCTCTCACTAACTTAAATGTCTATCATGTCACTTCTCTTCCTCCTATCACCAAACTCTGTAATCCATATTTCTTCAACCTCTCTCTCCATAGTCAGCATTTCAAATTACCATTGGTAGTTTTCTAAAAACTACAAATGAAGTGAAAAAGAAACTTCTAAAAGATAATGTTGTTCATCAGATTATGAAAGGTGCTTAGCAGAATAATGATGAGATGGATTTAATTAGCAGATAATAATAAATCGTAAAGTCTCTAAGACGTTACGATTCTGTGGATGTTGCATTATGGGAATCAATTTCCAACATAGGTATTGATTATGTAGTAGCTATTTAGTCATTTACATTTTATGTATAGAAAATTAGATAGGCATAAGAAGTAAGTGGCTCAATCATACAAACGCACTTAAGAAAAAAATATGCTAACATTTGCATAAATGAGAACTGATCTAATCAATAATCTTTTTATTTTAAACAAATTTTGCTGCAACTTATCTTCAACAGCATTACCATATAGAGTAATCAGAATCCCCTGAAAATTAATCAAAGAAATATTTTTCAATAGCCTTGAACATAAAAGTTGCTGAAATGCACCATTTTAATGGTGGGAATATGCAAATACCAGAGAAGAAGAAGATGGGATCAATATATATATACACAATTTCCAGCAAAGTTTGACTGCCATCCAACAGGTATCAACAGTAGTAGGTCAAAGTCAGCAAGTAAATGGAAATAATGTGAGATTCCATACGGTTAAAAAACATCTAAGTAAACAGATTAAGGTATCAGAAAATAGTGGCAAAATTACTATTTTCAGGATTAGTTATATTTTCAAATATACTGCAAGGAAAGTGCATGGAGAATGACAATATTGTTTTGCTTTTCCTTTTTCTCAGAATTGCACTATTTTGTGATTTATAAAGAAGGGAAGAAAATTAAAAATTGATACTGTCTTATTTGAATATATGATGATGAAATGGAACCGATGAGTTGGGGAGAGTTAACTGAATAAAAAAATGATAGAGAAAGAGAAAGATTACCAAAATGGTAAGTGAGGAGATATGACTTCAAATATTTGTACTTTCTACTCATGAAAAAAAAAAAGCTTATGTAATTTTGTAAACAGTGATATGATGCCTTCATATTTGATTGCATAATGAACTCAATGCACCCATGTAACTTGAGAGCACAAATATCAGTGAGTATAGTAGATACTGGCAGTAAATACAGCACAGCTGCTACCTTAATAACAGATGTTGATATGAGATGATTGACTATACAGTTCCTGTAGCAAAGAATAAAAAAATGGAAAAGAGAAGTTAAGAGAAAATAAGAAAAAATGAACCAAACTAAAACCAGTACTGAAATCTACTGGATATACTGCAAAATCTGATTTGCATCTCAAATACATATCAAGGATAATACCCAGCAGAAAGAAGAAGAAAATACCATAGCAAGTTAACAGCATTTCACACCTCACCTTTACATATCATTATTATCATCAGTCAAAAGACTAATTCTACAAGGTTTCACTGTCACATATATAGCTCATCATACCATGACTTATGCATTCACTATCTCAGAACTTGCCACACTCTCAGGCAATGTATTCCAGTCATCTATCACTTTCATCCCCCTGCTCACACCCTTTTTATATAGCTTCCAGGAATGGCCTCTTGATTTCCCCATTTCATCCCATTATGAAAAACCTCATACACATTAATTTGTAAACTCCCTACAAACTTATATTTCTCAATCATATTCTTTCCCATCCACCCCTCCTGCTCCTTCCACTCTGTAAACCACATTTCCCCAATTTTCTTCTTGTTTCAATAGTCTCTGAATCATTTCCAGCATGTCTTCATCCTTTTGAAAATTAGGTGACCATGCTATGATATCCCCAACAACTGTATACTCTGTATCCCATCTTTGCTTCCCAAATTTTAATTACACTTTGCAACACTGAAATGGAAACTATACTCATTTGTCCATTCACATCATCTATTCAAGTCCTCTTATAAAGCTACAACATCTACTCTACATCTCATAGTGCTTTCTAACTTTGCATCATCTGCATACTATTCAAATCTTTCCTGATATCATTAACATTGCACATAAATAGCATGGGATCCCAAAACCCCCAGGAAAGAATCACTAGTAACTTTCCTCTTCTAGGATATCGGTCTCCTATACACAATTTGCTGATATCTATCAGACAGCCAATCTCCAATCTCCACTAATCCATTGTTCAATCGCATTTGTCCTAATTTAATTACTAGCTGGACATGTGACATTCTATCAAAGGCCTTTGCAAAAACCAAATATGTCATGTATGTTCAATGCATTATTATAATAAACAGATTAAAATATGATCTTCCTTTAGGACAGCACCCTGCTGTCCATCATCAACCCAATTCTGAATCTTGATGCTCACAAATTTCTCTGCCATAACTCTAGACACACACAGATTAGTCTATAATTCAAAGATTTAGACTTATCTCTTTTATGAAGAAGAACAATTTTGCCCTGTTTTCACTCCTGCGGAACTTAACCCAGTGTAGGGCTCACATTAAACAATTATATCAAAGCTCATTCCCTCAAAACACACAATGAGATATCATTAAGCCTTATTAGTATCAATTTTACTCAAATTCCCCACAAGTTCCTCCTCCATCCTTCCCACTGCACTCAGGTTCTGTCGATGTCACATTCACAAGGATCATATACCTTTGTAGAATGCTCATATAATATCTCAATTACATCCTCTGTCAACTGTTATGTGGTTATCATCCTACCATTTTTAATATCATCCTTTCATAATCATTCTTTCTTCTACTGTTCTTCTGACACACATCAAAAGAATTGGCCAGGATTTTTATTTTTTATTATTTTTTAGCTCATTAACTAACTGGCACACATACAGCACTTTTGCTGCCCTAACCACATGAGCCACCTTCCTTGCCTGCTTTGTCATGATAATTACTACCTTCATAATGTCTTCATTTACCTATTTCACTTATTTAATCTCCTGATCCATGGAGATATATTCAGACTTACCTTTGCCAGACAGTTCTTGAGTAGGATCCAAACAGCAGTTTCTCAATCTGTGATATATCCACAAGCTGTCTTCATAATCACAAATATTATGGTTCCACATATATCCCTTTCTCACAACAGTCCTCACATGGCCGATCACCATCCAGGTGATCTCATCATGGTCACTCTTATAAACTGGACAAAGATTTATAATAACATTCACAAGATGATTCAAATCCAGGACTCATGATCTTCCTGTGTCCTCTCTTGCATCAATATTACTCTATATTACCATAATTAAAATTACTTATAATGATCACCATTTTCTTATTCGCTAAGCTAATTTGGTTATACATTTCCTTTTCACTACCTTTTACATTACCGGGTCTATAGTGACATCAAACTAAATATTTTATATTGTCCACCTATGCTTCATTCTGAACTGTCTCAAAATCTCTGCCACTAGTTGTCCTATTCTCCCGTGAAGGGGGGGGGGGGGAATAGCCTATGTGCCATGAAGATACTTTCAGTTCCTTTTCTGATAACATTTATGATAGGCACAGGGATGTACAGATGTTTGCTGATTATGCCAAGAGAAGAATAAGCAGGAGTATTTAATACATTGCAACTAACTCTTCTGTCTTATCTGAATGTTTTTGGATTGAAAATCAGAAATATGGTTGCAATTTAATTTTTAAACTATAAACTTATGAATTTTTTTTTTTTTTAATATTAATCAAACACAACAAAAACTGTACAATTGATAGCATGTTAGTGCCATATGTGGGGGTCATAGCAGAGGCATTCATGTTGCGACCCCTGTCAGCTTGTTTATAAGCTGTAAATTCTGCTGCCAGCGATCTGCAGTATAGTATAGTACAGTATAGTTTTCTATAGTTTTATAGTGCTACTAACATTCTCGTTATCAGAGACACAATGACTAAAACTCAATTGTTTCTGATTTTCATCAGAAACAATTGACACAGGAGAGGAACTTATAGCAGCACAGTCTGAAAAAAGAAGTTGACAATGGGAAGAGAAAATTAAAAACTTAGATATGAAACACAGTAGCAGGAAAGCCTGGCTCTTACTCAAAAAATTATCTGGTGACTCCACAATTGCAGCAACCAACCAAAATTAATATAAATGCAAACCAAATTGCAACTCAACTATCTCTGAATGGTAAACAGAGTACCGAAGGAAAAATACCTAAAGATTACATTAAAAAAGTTAGAGATTCAGAAGACGATCTCTTCAAAGCACCATTTACTAAAGAGGACCTAGAAAATCCCCTTAAAGTCTTAAAACCAAGAAAAGCTGCTGGCATCGATGATATCATAAATGAGATACAGCTGTTACGATGAAGTTATGCGGTAGGTGGGACCAACAAAAAGCACGTAAGTCGAATTCGTGTAACTCGGGGTATAATTTTGCATGTAATTTATATATACAAACATACAAAATATTAATTAATTGGGACCAAAGGTTTACAAAAACACCTATATTTTTTAAGAAATATAATCATAATTGTAGTTTTTCGTACATAAAAGAAAGAAAGTTATTTCGATGTCGATGTTTCATAAAATCTAATAGATTCGTCTGACGGTATAATGTCTTTTTCTTGTCATGCAAAATTTCTTCATAGCAAGCCAATGATTTTTTTATTCCTTGCCTTGTGACTACAATTCGTTCCTAGTTAGAATCTATGTCCTCCAAAATCTGTAAACCTTTCTTTTATGATTGTTCTTAGTGTGGATTCCTGTAGATCAAGCTTCTTTGCTAGCTCACAAATTTTCATTCCGCCTTCAAAATCCTTAATAATGTTGAGTTTTGTTAATTTCCAAAGTCAATGTTTTTCTTTTCTTGCTAGCTGAAGAAGAATCAGACTTGCTTCTTTTGGATGACATTATTATTTTTTATGTGATAAAATTTTTATCAAGAACAACAATAAACAATCGCAAGGTTTGTAGACTATAAAAATCGTGTGTGAATGGAGACCGCAAGAAACACGTCAGTGCTTGTTCACAGCATGTGCGACACTGGCGAAGGCAGCTGGCGCCAGAAAGATACGACTAGAGGCATGAAGAGGGATGGAAATACGTACATATAAGAAACCGCGTAACTCCGGATTCACGTAAGTCGGGGTATGACTATACTAAGGAATCTGGAAGAAAAGGCAACAGAGTGGTTGTAAGACTTTTTCAACTTTTGTTGGAAATTTGCTAAAATACCCAGCATATAGAGGCAAACGAAAGTAATACCTATCCTGAAACCAAGTAAACCTCTTTTCCTCCTATCCACCAAACTCTGCAATCCACATTTCTTCAACCTCTCTCTCTCTCCATAGCCAGCATTCCAAAGACCTGACATTATCTTAGTCACTTGCCTCTGGACCCTCTCCAATGTCTCCACATCACATTGAAAACTAGGTGACCAGATCTGAGCACAATAGTCCAAGTGTGGTCTGACCAGTGCCTTATACAGTGGCACAACTACTTCCTTATCCTTGCATGTTAGAGTACTTCTTATCATAGCAGCTCTATGATGTGCAACCTTTGCAACCCTAGCAATATGTCCTCTAAACTTCAATCTCAACCATCACTCCCAAATCTCTAATCTCATCCACTTCCTGCAGTACAGCACCATCAATATAGTACAGCCTTATATTTCGGCACTCCAAAATGCAACACCTTGCACTTATTGATACTAAAACTACAACCCCACTCCTTTGTTCAAGTAAAATGTCTACTCAAATCTTCCTGAAGGGAATTAACATCAGCAGTGCTACTTATAATTCTTCCCAAATTTGCATCATCAGCAAACAACTGAAGATCCCCAGTCAGTCCACACGATATATTGTTTACAAATAAGTTAAACAGCAGAACCCTGCGGCATGCCACTGGTTACCCTCATTTTTTTGAGTCACTGCTCCATCATACACAACCTGCTGGTATCATTGAGATAGCCAATCTCTAATTCATCTAACCAGCAGGTTGTGTATGATGGAGCAGTGACTCAAAAAAATGAGGGTAACTTTATGACGAGTATGTTAGGTAAGGGAGAATTGTATACAGTGAAATTCTTGTACTATATATTCCCATCCTCTGCAGCTTGTATACTAACTTATCATATGGTAATCTATCAAACACTTTTACAAAGTCCAAGAATTTCACTGTGTACAATTCTCCCTTACCTAACATACTCGTTAACCTATCATAAAATGCTAAAACAGCACCTACCCTTTAGAAATCCATGCTGACCATAATAAAGAATGTGTCCATGAACCCAATCCTGTATTCTATTTCTGACCAATCTGTCCAACACCTTGACTACAACTGCAGTTATACAGTTTAGTCTATAATTGGAAACTTCTGACTGAGAACCACGTTTGTAAAGTGGTACTATTTTGCCTCCTTTCTACTCCTCAGGAAAGGAAACCTATTCACTGCAAGACTTTCATTAATTAACCAAGTCAAGGGCATAGCCAACTGTGTTGTGCATTCCTTAAAAATACATGGTGATATGTCATCCATTCCCACAGCCTTATTAACATCTAACCCAATCAACACCTGAGAGACCTCTGATTAGAGACAATTCTCCTAATACTTGCCTCTCTTCTATATATTGCACCGGATTATTTACACGAGTATGATATGCGTTGATAAAGTGCTCGTTATATCCTTTGCAGCTGTTAGTCTGCATGACTATCCACCAATGTTAATCTGCCATAATTATTCTTTCTCTTGATTGCCACGTCTCCGTAGCGCAATTGGAAGAACGACGGTACATTGCGCTCTTCGATTGGAAAAGGCCTAAGTTCGATTCTCGTGACGGGAGAAATCTTTATATGGACTTTTCAATCGAAGGTGAGTTAGCTGATTTCATGCGGAAGTAGCAGGGTTTTTCCTCCTGGAAACTCGAGGTTTTTCATCCCGCATACAGACAAATTGGCCCTTCAGAACACACGCAATTTACAGACAAAAAATACTAGTTATGGTGGGGGGGGATAGATGCCGTTAATGTGGATGATTGGTAGTAGAGGTTTAGTGTAGTGGTGGAGACGGAGAGTTGTACAGTAGGTGTCCTCCTGCGATGAGTCTTCGGACTCCTTGGAGGTGTCACGAATAATAATAATAATAATAAAATTCCCTTGAGTAAACCTTGGCCTGACCAGTAAATCTCCTCTCATACTGCCTTTTTCTTTCTTTCTTTACCATGCTCGTCACCTTTCTAGCCTGCACTTTATATCTTCATAGATTCGATCGCCATCAACTATCTGCAGTACAGCACCATCGTTTTCTTTTTCAACACAGCTTGCTTGATTTCACTCCTACTCTATTTACTCGCTTAACCCTTGGTGTGCAGTTATACATTGCTTGTGTCAGATACTGCTTTGTGAATTTCCATGCACTGTCAACATCTTTTCTGCTCAGCTCATCTACTGAACATACTGATGCTAACTGACTACAGAGCTTCCTATAATCACCCGCTTTATACTTCCACATATATCAATTTTTGACAGTAACCTTTTCTTGTTTCACCACTTCCAAAACAAGCACCTTATGATCACTCTCTCACCAACCAGTGGTAGTATCAACACCTCATTAACAAGTACATCTTGTGAAGTTATCACCAAATCCAAAACATTAAAACTTCTAGTTGCTTCAGTCACATGCTGCTTAAGATATTTATCCCTCAGAAATTCAACAAACTCACTGTTTGTTCCCATACACTATCTGATCCTTCCATTCTACATTCCTGTAATTAAAGTCTCCCATCAGGATCACCTTCTTTTTAAATGCCCAACCAGTTTGTCTAAATATTTCACTATCAGTATTCTCTGCATTCCCTGGTCTATAACAGCATCCTGTCAGATATACTAGCCTGTTAATTTCAACTTTACACCACACAGATTCAAAATCTGTGCATGCACTATCAACTTCCATGCTTTGTGGATACAGTTCCTTTGCAATCATTAACAGCACTCCCCCCACCCCTCGTATTTTCATATTTCTCTCCTTCTGGAAAATTATATATCCTTCCATTTCTATCCCTGATATCACATCGTTCTCAGATAACCAAGTTTCACTTATTCCAGTTATCTTTGAGCATACTGACTCAATCAATGCAACAAACTCAGCTCTCTTGTTTTGAATACAACTTACATTACATAACAATCCCTGTGTCTTTGAGGCCATTCTATTAGCACACCAGCATTCTTTATTCTAGTTGTTATACCACATCTCTCTCTCTCTTTGGTCTGACCACTCCCGTTTCTCTGATCCTGACTCTGATTTCCATTCTTAACTGTCTCATCCTCACCTTTATGCATTCCATTGCCTTGTGCTGCTACAACCATATCTTCAACCTTATATCCATCTTCCTCCTATTGTACAATCCATTTAGTTGTGCTATCCTGCTTCACAAGAGACTCTGATCATTTATTGCATTTACTTCTTGACTCTGTGTCTTCTCAGAAAACAATAGCCTTTCTAAATGCCCAAACCAAACCCATTCAAATGCAATCCATCAACTTTAAATCATTCCAACTTTCCTTCAAATTCACTCCACAGATTTACAAATTCAACCCCCCTTTGCTTCACACAACTCAGCCATCTTACTACTGTATTAATTATCTCTACTCTTCTTCTCAATTCACTATTGTGATATCTGGGCAACATGTCTATGACTTTTCCAACAACACCCTTATTCTTTACCTATCGGAATAACTTCCTCAAGTCGCTATCAACATTCTTTTATCCCCCAACTAAGCCATTTGTGCCCACAACTTCCACTAATTTTGATGCCCAGTCTTTCCTGCTCTGCAATGTATCAGTTATTGCTTCATTATTCCACCAGGAAAGCATGTTTTGTGCACTTTATTAATCATCACACCTCTAATGATCGAATCCCCATACAATGATATACACCAGCAAAGGTTGGTCGACTGGTAGAGCCTCTGCTACTAATGGCTCGCAAAAAGTTAGGCTAGTTTGAGCGTGGTTAGTAGTTGGAAGGGGACCAATTGTTCGATGCTGTTGGCACACTCTCCCTCGATGAGTCTTTGGACTCCCTGGAGGTGTCACATAATAATAATAATAATAATTCTTTGATTTTTTCTTCATACTACTAACTTCCTCCTTCTCATTCTGATCAGCCAATCTCTTCTTTAGATGTTTAATATCCTCTTCCAGATTTTCATTTTGCTTTTCATTTTCACCAACTCTTGTTTTAGCTCTTCTACTATGGTCCTGACTCTTGCTCCCATTTCTAATTGCTCTAATCTATCTAGACACTTTTCACATACTTTAATGCTTTTGTTTTTCTCATTTACCCCAACAGTCCAAAATCTTTCACATTTTTTAGTCCATACATATAGCAATTTTTGCAATGCATCCACTGCGAAAAATTCAAGGCAGAGCTAGATCTTCATACCGAAGCCTTCTGTTCCACCACATGTGTTTCTTTATGGATGCCATTTTCAGAAGCGGAAGTAGTATGAACAAACAAGTAACAAAATACAATATAAACAACAAAAAATTCCAACAGCACTACTGAAGGACACTTCTATCCAAACTGAATAAAAAGTTACACTATAGTGTAACTTTTTATTATAACTTTTTATTTATAACACTAATTTTAAAATACTCTTTTAGCATACCTCAAATCTACAGTCTACCAGAATGTTCACTTGCCTGTAACAAAGATAAAATACTGATGTCATTAAACATTTCTTTAATCCATTCCTAGTGCTGTCTTCATTCCATTAAACCATAAATGAGATATTTGTAGGGAAACATTCTACAGACCTGTCATCATCTTGGTCACCTGCTTTCTGGATGATTTCCATTGTTTCCTCATCTCCAAGAGACCACATCTAGATTATTGGGTACACACAGATTTGATTATCTAGGTATCTTTGGTTATCGAAATCTTAAAAAGAAGGATAATAGTTTCCTTATCTCTACTTGTCAGTGTATTGGTGCCCATGGAATGGAAGGAAGGTAAGATAGTGCCATTGCATAAGGGCGGTAGCAGATTGGAAGTGTCTAATTATAGGCCAGTTTGTGTGTCATCAGTAGTTAGTAAGATCTTGGAGAAAGTAGTGAGGGACCATATACAGCATTGGGCAGATGAGGGTAATGTTATCAGTGAGAGTCAACTTGGATTTGTGAAGGTGCGCTCTTGTTTTAGCAATATGCTAGCCTTTTATGATAAAGCTACAAGAGCATTAGATGAGGGAAAGGCATATACTGCCATTTTCCTAGACTTAGCAAAGGCATTTGAGGGTGCCACATGATAAGCTGATATTGAAGTTGCAGCACATGGGTCTGGATTTCAGATTGGTCAACTGGATTCAGGATTGGCTGTCCGATAGGTATCAGAGAGTTGCGTATGGTGGAGCAATATCAAAGAGGCAGAAGGTTAGAAGTGAGGTTCCACAGGGCTCAGTACTAGGACCTATATTGTTTAACCTTTATATCAATGACATTGTCCGTGGACTGCAACAGGATATTCGGTTGTTTGCGGATGATGCAAAGCTGGGAGGGGTTATTAGTAATAGTGCAGATGTGGTAGCCCTGCAAGAGGATTTATATAAGCTAGATAGATGGGCACATGAATGGGGGTGCAGTTTAATGCAGCAAAATGTAAGGTCTTGAGGTTTGGGACACATTGATGGGATGCTGCATACTCTATGGGAGGAGTTAAACTGGAGAAGTAGGAGAGACAAGAGATCTGGGTTTGATGATTGATAGAAACCTGAAATTTAAGGGATATATTGCAAAGGTAGTGAAGGTAACACAGAGGATTGCTGCAATAATGAGAAGGACACTGACCTACAGAGATAAAATAGTTATCATTCCGTTATATAAGACTCTGATCAGACCACACTTAGACTATTGTTCTCAGATCTGGTCCCCAGGATTTGAAGGGGATAAATTATCCGTGGAAAGGGTAAAAAGGCGAATAACAAAGATGGTGTCAGGACTGTACAATGTTAGTTAAGAGGATCAGCTGAGGGAGTGTGGACTGCAGAGTTTGGTGGATAGAAGAAGGAGAGGTGATATGATTGAGACTTTTAAACTGTTGAGAGGTGGTTACAGGGTTGACACTAGGGAGTTCTTTCGCTTGGTTGAACAGCGGGAAGGAGTCATGACAAGGGGCCATCCCTGGAAGTTACAAAAGGAAACTATGAGAAAGAGGGTGAGAAGTGGTTTCTTTGCATGGAGGGTAGTTGAACCATGGAATGCATTGCCTGATGGAGTATTGAGAGCAAGAACGGTCAATGCATTTAAGGAGTGGTATCATAAACTTTGTGTTTCCTGGGGGGGGGGACCTCCCTCGATGAGTCTTGATAGACTTGTGTTTCTTAGAAAGGACCTCCCATGATAAGTCTTTTGACTGCATGAAGGCCTGAATAATAATAATAATAATAATAATAATAATAATAATAATAATAATAATAATAATTTCTCAAATTCCAAAGTTCATTCTTTGAACTTCAACTTCTAGTCTGTGACACCTTAATCCATAGCCCTCATCAATTTCTTGCAATACAGTCCCATCAGTATAATACACAGCTGGCAGACTTTTCAGCCCAATGTACATTTTGCCACATTGAAGTGGCAACCATTATCTTTTGCCCACTTATTTACTTACTTACTTATCCTTTTCACTCCCTGCAGAGCATAGAGCCTTCCTTTGCCCATAGTGTCATTTAAATATATTTAATTTAAATCCTTCATTTACTGAAATCCCTGCTGGATCTATACAAACCTTGATTAAGAATGACCCCTCTCCAGTTTAGTATCATCAGCAAACACAACTTACATTACATTCCCACATTCCTTACATTAAACCTGATATTCCCATCAAATCGTAAAACCTCTATTCATCAATATATAAATTAATCAGCAGGGTCCAAGTATAGAATCCTGTGGTATATCACTGGTCTCTTGCCTTCTCTCTGATTCTTCTTCACTGTGTTATTCTTTGATATCTGTCAATTAGTACGACCATAATTTGTGTTGTCCTCCCCTCACAGAGTATCATATTCCTATCCACCTTTAAGCAACTTTTCCAATATCTTCACCCATTACCCCTCTTATAATCTGTTTGTTTCTTTCATAGAAGCCTACTTGAGATAAAGCAACTATTTTACCCTCTTTCCACTTCATTGAGATGCTGCTAGTATTCAGACTTAAACAACACAGGAACAGTGCAAATTCTCTTGCACTTCCTCATATTAAAGGCAGATATGCAGAAACCTCACATCTAATCTTATGAACAAATTCACATTGAGATTTTGTAATATCCCTCCATTCTTATATATTTCTCAAAATCTCTTGCTAAAAGATTTGTATCCATGACTGGTATCATTTCCTTCAACCTGTGGCTTCATAGAGTAACAATCTTAGTTTGAACTCACTGCAAACATTCTTTATACACATTCCTATCTTGCACATCATTATTACCTTCAGTTATTTCCTCTACATTCACCTGTTGACCGTTTGGCCTACTTCTACCCCTAAGTCATATACTTATGAATCTGGGAGATGGTGTGCTAATGTCTTATGTCTCACTTATTCTTTTATTCTGCATATTTTCCTGTTGTTATTCCTTTCTAAACCTGTTATGCCTATATTAGTATATGCATGTCTGTTATGTCATATATTATTAATCATATCACAGATTATGTTTATGGATAGATACATACTTTTATGTAGCAGGAAAAACCTGAGCTTCTGAGAGAAAACCAGCTGTCTCCAATTCAATGACATCAACAAGGGATTTTTTTTTATAAGGTCTTCACACTCAGCTTTGAAAGAGAAATAATAAATACTTATTTCAGGAACAGAAAATTGATAAACAGAGAGACCTCTTGATAAACAGACAGACAAGCTGGAAAACTTGTAATTAACAAAAAAACAGGCTTAATTATTACAATGAAGTTGGATAAATTGGAGTATAGAGTAGCCTTTCACAATTAGTCTAAGGACTCTATACAGTTGCTGATGCTGAGTAATAATAAGAAGGTTTCTGATGTGTTCTACTGTGTACAGGTCCAGTAACCCTGAATTTTGAGGAGAGGAAGAAATTTTAGTATAGAGAAAAAGGTTGGTAACAAATATGATATCAGAGCTGTGGAACATGAGTCATCTTCCTAGATGAGTCTTTGACTCCACGGGGTCTTGGATAATAATAATAATAATAACATCCACTATGAAGACATGGTCTGCACGGCTAGCCGAGTGGTTATGCACTTTGCAACCATAGCCTGGGAAAGGTGTGTCCTGCGTTCAATTCTCGTTGCTGACGTGAGGAGCTTAAAGATCTTTCTCAGACATAGCCAAGTTAGCCGGTCTTGGACGTGGACCGTAGGGTTTATCTGGGGTCTTTCCTCCTGCAAACAGCCAAACCAGCCCCATGAACACACTTCTACAGACATAGGATACCTCCAGGAATAAGGAGTAACCAACCTATTCGATAGGATTTCGGTTCCAAATGCCTACACGGCAAATTGTGTAGATTTATGCATGAGTGTAAATCAGGAATGAATGAAGACATATAGAAATGTCATCTGCAGAGTTTGGAAGATAAGGGGAAGGGACATTTAGATGATATGATTGCAAAGACAGAGTACCATTCCTGGAAGTTGACTAAGAAGAGGGAATTAAATTTTTTTGCATGGTCGATGGGTGCATGTAATAAATTACTTAAGAGGGTATAGATGGTAAATGAGTTTAAGGAGGTATGAGAGAATTTGTAGCATCTAGATAGGACCTCCTATACTGAGTCTTTTGAATCTGTAGTGCTCCTGTAGTAATAATTATATTTAAATCTAATTTGATCTCTTTATTAAAAATTGGGATCAAGTAGCTAAATGAGTTATTTCTTTTGTAAGTTCACTAATAGAGAAGCAACAACCATTTTCTGTTTTCTTAATCTATTTTGTATAGTTTTGGCCTTTTTATTGCTACTTTTCATACCAAATTTGGTTAATTGATTTTAAAGAGACTTATAACAGATTTGGCAAGGTGATGTCTAGAAAAAATAGAGAACTCTCATTTTAAACATTTAAGTGCAGTATAAATTCTGCAAAGAGATGGCTTGTTGATCAATTATTTGAGTGAGTTTATACCTCAACTAATTTCCAGTATATTATAGTAAGTATACTTCATCAAGAGAGTGAAATAAAATACAAAGACTAAGTTAAAGAACAAGGAAATTAAATGAAACAGTAAAGCAGAATACTTGAAAAAAGACTAACAGTGGTGAATGAAAGAGATTCATGTTGTATTATGATGGCTGGAAACATGATTCCAAGATCTGCTTGCATTAGGTTTTTGATGAAAGATGATCAAATCTGATTTAGGATCTTATGTTGTTTCTTGTTGCATTAATGTGGTTTTTTATAACATTTCAATGACTCTTTGAGTGCTTTCACAAAGAAACTGTAGTCAGTGTAGGTAATTTTTGTATGCTGCCATAGTATTCGATGTTTTCTCTTTATTGTCCTGCTAACTAATTCTGATTTGTGTTATCTTTTTTTTTTCCACATCCTTGATGTATTCTGACATAAGTATCTCTCCTGACTGGCCCATCTGTCCCACAGAGCAAATCTTGTATACTGTTGGTTTACTGAGTGGTGAATGAGGAGGTTTTGGAGGTCTAAGGAGACTGGAGATTTTGTTTAGCAAGGAAAAAGCAACTTTTATTCCTTGTTGATCAATATATCTGCTGTCTTGTTTGTGACAGACCATACATAAGGGAGCAATACTGCTCTGCTATATTCTTACCTTTGCTATCCATCACTTCTTTATTTTGCTTGAGAAGCAAAATAAAAGACTCCCAGTTTACTATCTCTATTTTATCATGTTGGATGCCACTTCCCTTAAAAATATGTTTGCTGTAGACAAATATCTTATGCCTGATTTAAATGTTAAAGAACTTTCTTCAGAGATTTTTTTATTCTAACTTCATTTTAATTTTCAAGTTCATTCAAGTTTCAATTTCAATAATCAAGACTTGATGAAACAGTTATTTAAAAATGAAATGAGGAATATGCAGATGATATTAGACGTTTAGTGGAAGCTAATGAAAGTGTGCAAAAGAGCACAGTAATCCACATGAGGTCTGATTAAGGCCTCGTATGGATTACTGTGCACAGATTTGGTAGCTGGGTTTTCATGAGGATATGTTAGAAAGAGTCCAAAGAAGATTCATAAAGGTGGTCAGTCATCTTTGGAATGTGGAGTATGGGGACAAATTTAGAGAATGTAAACTGCAAAGCCTCATGAATAGGAGGAGGAGGAGGGGCAGATATGATTGAGACATATAAGCTAGTCAGGGGTTGTTATCAGGTTGACAAAGAGGAGGTTTTTCATAGAATGGGAGGGGGTGTAGAACAAGAGGCCATCGCTGGAAATTGTATAAGGAGGGTGTGAGAAGAGGAGTGCAGAGTAGGTTCTTTGCATGGAGAGTGGTTGGTGAGTGGAATGCATTGCCTGAGTGTGTTGTGAATGTGGATACATTGAACCAGTTTAAGGCACAGTTGAGATAGTGTGTAGCTCCCACATGAGTCTCTGACTCCATGGAGATCAGATGTTAATAATAAGAATAATAAATTTCATTGCTACTTTCAGTTGGTTTTCATTTTATTTTCTCTTTCACAAACAGCATAGAATGGTGTATATAAGTTGAACTTTACTGTAGAATGACAGGTTTTAAGTGTATATTTTCTTTAAATTATTCATGCTGTAAGCAGGGCCTCCTTATCCATTGGGCTAAATAGGCTATAGCACAGGGGCACCCAGGGGAAAGCTCATTTTCTACTTTGAAAGAAGTAAAAATTATATGCGATCGTTAGGACAATTCAAATTAAATAATTTAAGTATTCTATCCATAGAATACAATATATTAGAAAGGATAGATCATAGTGAAATTATAAATAAATTTGCAGAAAGTAAATGCTGCAAAAAATATTTTAATTAGAATTTTTTTAAGCTTTTTTCTATTGTGTGTATTTTTATAAATACAAATAAACTACCTTTATTGCATTATAAATTTTGTTGAATTAAATAGAAATGTGCAATGTCAATATATTTTAAAATAAAATTTTTTTCAATGAAAGTTATTTAAATAATTATATGTATCATTTACTTATTGCTCAATCCAATGTGATTAAGGCAACAAATTTTTTTAGTACAGAAGATTTTTTCTTATCAAAAGAAAAAATCTTTCTAGAAAATTTCCTAATATACAAGATATATTAGGAAATATATTATATTAAATAAATATATTATATACAGTATATAGTAATTGTATATAATATATTTTTGCTATAGTAAATTGTGATGAAGATGAACCCCCCCCCCCAAACTAGATTGGAATATTCAGCTTAACTTGTTTCTACATTATCTATTTTTCTTTAAAATAGAAATGACAATTTATGCAAAACAGTGAATTTTCCTCTATGCAATGAGTTTCATTACTGTATTTCAAGATCACTCATCTGGGTCACCTATTCTTCAGACTAAACCTGATGAACATAAGGCATTCAGTCCATCAATTGCAAGCCCATTATACTCTCCAATTATGTTACCTAATTTCCTTATATGCTTACAGGCTGATTTGTTTCTTTGCAGAATGAAACATTCTGCCACTCTAACTAACTTAACTGTGTTTAAAAAAGCCTTTAAAAAGGATTTTATCTGTCTGACAAAATCTTTGGAATAATAATAATAATAAAAGACATTTTCAGGGAATGAAAACTGAACTTGGAGCTTTTCCAACCAAAGCACTCAGTACAACATCTGACTGTGCTATGAAAGCACTACAATGTCTGCATACTTTTCTGTAAACTTGCTATTCTATCAGCCAACCCATAACCATGTTATTCTATCCTCATCAAGCAAAATAATCTAGTTACCACAACTCTGAATATTCTTACTCAATTTCCAAGAATGAACGATTCCTTGTTCTTTTCCTGTATGTTTCAATTTTGAAATATATCTCTTGCATCTGTCAAATAAAATCCATTTCACAATTTATATGTTTCTATTGTATTCCTTCTTTACTGACTATCCATCAAAGTGTTAATTATTATTATTATTATTCAGGCCTCCAAGGAGTCAAAAGACTCATCGAGGGAGGTCCTTCCTAAGACATAAAGTCTGTCAAGACTCATCGAGGGGAGGTCCCCCCCTGAGAAACACAAAGTTTATCATACCACTCTTTAAAGTCACTGACCGTTCTCGCTCCACCACTCCATCAGGCAATGCATTCCACGGCTCAACCACCCTCCACACAAAGAAACCACTCCTTACCCTCTTGCTCACAGTTTCCTTTCGTAACTTCCAGGGATGGCCTCTTGTCATCACTCCTTCCCGCTGATCAACCAAGCGAAAGAACTCCCCAGTGTCAACCCTGTAACCACCTCTCAACAGTTTAAAAGTCTCAATCATATCACCTCTCCTTCTTCTATCCGCCAAACTCTGCAGTCCACATTCTCTCAGCCGATCCTCATAACTATCATTGTACAGTCCTGAAACCATCTTTGTCATCCGTCTTTGTATCCTTTCCACAGTTAATTTATCCCCTTCAAATCCTGGGGACCAAATCTGAGAACAATAGTCCAAGTGTGGTCTGATCAGAGACTTATACAACGGAATGATAACCCTCTTATCTCTGCAGGTCAGTGTCCTTCTCATAATAGCAGCAATCCTCTGTGTTACCTTCACCACCTTTGCAATATGTCCCCTAAACTTCAGGTTTCTATCAATCATCAACCCCAGATCTCTTGTCTCCCCTACTTCCTCCAGTATAACTCCTCCCATAGAGTATGCAGCATCCCATCGATGTTTCCCAAACCTCAAGACCTTACATTTTGCTGCATTAAACTGATACTCCCATTCATTTGCCCATCTATCTAGCTTATTCAAATCCTCTTGCAGGGCCACCACATCTGCGCTATTACTAATAATCCTTCCCAGCTTCGCATCATCCGCAAACAACTGAACATCCCCCTGCAATCCACTGGCTATGTCATTGATATAAAGGTTAAACAATATAGGTCCTAGTACTGAGCCCTGTGGGACCCCACTGGTAACCCTCTGCCTCCTGGAAACTGCTCCACCATACACAACTCTCTGATACCTATCAGACAGCCAATCCTGAATCCAGTTGACCAATCTGACATCCAGATCCATGTGCTGCAACTTAAATATCAGCTTAACATGTGGCACCCTGTCAAATGCCTCGCCAAGTCTAAGAAAATTGCAGTATATGCCTTTCCCTCATCTAATGCTCTTGTAACTTTATTATAAAAGGCTAGCATATTGCTAAAACAAGAGCGTCCTTTCACAAATCCATGTTGATTCTCACAGATAACATTACCCTCATCTGCCCAATGCTGTACACGGTCCCTCACTACTTTCTCCAAGATCTTAACAACTACTGATGACACACAGACTGGCCTATAATTAGACACTTCCAGTCTGTTACCACCCTTATGCAATGGCACTATCTTACCTTCCTTCCATTCCCTGGGCACCTTTGCCAAAGCCAGACTTTCATTGTAAAGCCACGTTAAAGGTATTGTCAATTCGCTAGCACATTCTCTCAAAACTCGTGGCGAAATACCATCCAGTCCCACAGCTTTACTGACATCCAGAGTACTCAGTATCTGAAACACACTCTCCTCCTGTACCTCCAGACCTCGTACCAGTCCTATCCCTCTAGCATTAAAACTGACTCCTCTAGGATGAAATACTCCAATAAAGTGTTCATTGAACAATTCCACTATGTCCTCTGCATCAGTCACTCTATTCCCATTTTTATTCCACAATATCATTCTTCCACAGTTATTTCTCCTCCTACTGGCCACATAGCTAAAAAATTCCCTAGGATTTTCTTTGGATCTTAGGGCCAATCTCCTCTCATATTCCAGTTTCGCTTTCCTTACCACACGAGTCACTCTTCTGGCCTGTGTCTTATATTCTTCACCCATCCTCTCTTCACCTGTCTCCTTATATCTCTTCCATAGCCTCTTTTTCGCATGCAGTTCCTGTTTAATGTTGTTTGTCATCCACTTTACTCCAAATTGCGCCCTCTTCTTCACTCGTGGTATACAACTTACCATTGCTGATAACAAATATTCTTTCACAATTTCCCACGCACTGGTGATATCCTGGCCGTCCAATTCCTCCCTCCATGAAACTTCCCGAAGTTGACGTCTAAGACTATTATAATCACCTGCCTTATAATTCCACATAAGTTCCCGTCTCTTTGATACTCCTGCATGTCTATTCATTTTCCATGTCAACACCATATGGTCACTCTCTCCAACTGGTGGGAGAGACGTCAACTCAGTTATTATCAACTCTTCTGATGCTATAACCAAATCCAAAATTTTTGAACCTCTTGTTCCCTCTGTTACATGTTGCCTAAGACATTTGTCAATCAAGAATTCTAGAAATTCCATTGCCCTATTGTTACATGCATGTTCCTCTCTCCAATTTATACTGAAGTTAAAATCTCCCATAACAATCATTCTTCTTGCACTTGCCAAACTTAGCTGTCTAAACATCTCCTGGTCCCCATCCTCTGTGCTCCTGGGTCTGTAGCAACACCCCACTAAATATCCTGTCTTGCCTACCTCTAGCTCACACCATACGCTCTCAAAATCATTTGTCTCACTTCCTTCCAAATTCTCCACTCTTAGAGGACATAGGTAATCACTTATCATAAGCAGCACCCCACCACCACGCTTTCCCCTCCTATCCTGACGAAAAATGCTATACCCAGCGACTTCTATTCCTGTTTTTATATCCTCTTCTGTCAACCACGTCTCAGTGATCGCAATAATTTTTGGCCAGGCTGATGCTATCTGCGCCACCAATTCCTCTCCCTTATTCCGGATACTCCTGGCATTAGTATACAGCATATAAATGCCATTGTTTCTATACCCAGCCTTATCCCTTCTAGACTCCACTGGGCTCAGTGTTACCTGACATTGTCTCCCTTCTCCCAAGTATCCATTCCCACAAGAGGCTACCCCTGCTATCATCCTCCCTGGGACACACTGACTCGTTCAGAACAGCAATCTCTCCAGATGCCTACCCCCTTCCTCATTCAAATGTAAACGGTCTCTCGCATACAACTCCTCTCTTTCCTCAAACGCACTCCAAGCATCCACATATACCAGTCCTCTCTTGTCACACATTCTCGCTATTATGCCATTCAATATCACCGCTCTTCTGCTCAGCTCATCATTATCATACCTAGGCAACACGCACACTATTTTTCCTCTCTCTGTCTTCTTCCGTACAGTCTCAAGCAAAAATCTCATATCTCTCGCTGCCCGACTTACATTACCACTCAAGTCATTCGTTCCTACCATCACAATCATCTCATCCACCCTTTCACCTCTCTTAATTGCCATAGCCACCCTTTCTATTGTTCCTCCTGGCAAACACTCCTCACGCATCCTATCTTGAACACCACGGATCATTGAGTCGCCATACATTATACCTCTTACCATTCCCTCGCTCCTATTGTTTCCATTCTCTCCTCTTCTTTCATTCCCATACCTCTCTCTTCTACTGTTTCCATTCTCTCCTCTTCTAGCACTCCCATACATCTCTCTCATTCCCTCTCTCCTAATGTTTCCATTTTCTCCACTTCTAACACTTCCATATCCCTCTCTCATTCTGTCTCTCCTACTACTGTTTCCATCCGCTCGTCTTCTAGCATTCCCATACCTCTCTCTCATTCCATCTCTCCTACTGTTTCCATTCTCACCTCTTCTAGCACTTCCATATCTCTCTCTCATTCCGTCTCTCCTACTGTTTCCATCCTCTCGTCTGCTAGCATTCCCATACCTCTCTCTCATTCCCTCTCTTCTACTGTTTCCATTCTCTCCTCTTCTAGCACCCTCATACCTCTCACTCATACTCCTTAAATTCTCTCTCTCTCCTACTCTGATTTGCCTTGCATTTATCTCTTCCATTCTCCTAATCTTATCTTTCATACTTCTGCTCTCATTCGCTAGACATTCCACCTCCTCTTTCAACTCATCTATCTCCCTCTGCAGGTCAGTCACTCTTAATCTAAATTCACTCTCCCATACAAAACCATCTCCTAAACTTCCACAGTCACTCACACCTTCCACACTATCAACTATTATTTTCTCATTCGCTCCTATCATACTACTTGTCTTCCTATTCTCCGTTCCTGGAGCAACAAAGTCGGATATCGATATATCTAATGTATTTATTTCCTCCAACTGCCTGCATTTGGTGCACATACGCTCTCCACTCTCTTTAACAAGCCACATATGCAATTCCCGAGAAGCATACATGCCGCAAGTACTGCATGCCACAAAGTCCTTTATGATATTGCTAATAATTGAGTTTTTAAATGGCGGAGGACTTGGCGTTACGCCACTTGCGACTGCTGCTGAATCCACCATCATTCCTTACTGCCGAGTAGCGTAATCTTTAATAATTATTCAATTAATAAATAAGAGGGGAAAAAAGTACAAACATCAGAACATTTAAAGTACTAAATATAATTAAATAAACGAAATATAACTAAATACAGTAACTTAGCTTCGTTTTGTCTTCCACCGTTACGCGTTCGATTCCGACGGTACCAACATATATTGTATCGCATATCCTAAATCTATTCCTGCAATGCACATTCCATTAAACTCTCTAACTCCCAATTCAGGAAACCAATGGGAATACAGTGCTTATACCAAGGTCTTATAAAGAAGAACATATTTCTCAATATTTCTGTAATTCTTTGAACTGTTTTTACCCTGAAGGTGAGTTGGCCAGTCTCATACACAGGTTTTCCTTCCAAAAACTACAGTTTAGGGCTTGGTTCTCCAAGAAGTGTGCCAAGGCTGTACAAGAGAAGAATCAAACATAATGTAATTGGCTTTCATCAAAATCTCCATGTTTCTGTTTTGCTTGAGTTAGTGCAAAAGCCTAGAATAATCACAGGCAAATGAGAGGTTGGAAGTGCAAAACCAAGGAAATTAGAATATTAGGGGGGAAGCATCAAGCAGTGTCTAGCTACCCCTGGGATAGATAAGTATGAGATGAGTGCAAGAATGATTATGAAGAGCTTGGTGCAATTTCCCAGGTTTTGAATCTGAACTTTTTTTTTTACTTTTTTTTTTTCTAGCCTGTAACTTTTCCCTACTGCTGGGGTAAAAGCCTCTTCCATTGCAGGAGGGTTGGGTCTACTTCTCCCATGATGAACCACTCCATCTTGAGAGAGTTTATTCACTTGTATGAATGATTGTATGAAGGAAGACCATCACAAACAAAAATGCCTAGGTGGGATTTGAACTCGCAGCCTCTTGGCTGGAGAGCGGATACACTAACCACTCAGCCAACCAGGCCAGCAGTAATGACATTATGTAAAGGTAACTGTGGGCCCAAGGGATGCTGAAATACATGAACACGAATGCCCAAAGTATCGGAAATAAAGAAGAGGAGTTTTGAGCATTGGTCAGCTAAACTTGGTTCAAGATTATTGGCATCAGCATGACCTGGTTGTCAGAGAACGATGTAGTTACAGGGATAGAATGATGGATATTGTATTTTCAGAGAAGTTAGAAGAAATAGGACAGGAGGAGGGGGTATTACTAATGATAGCTAAAGAACTTCAGCAAAAATAGTTTGTAGATCTGAAAGAAGATTGTAGATCTGATGGAAATGGTTCATTTGAGGCTGTCTGGCATGAGATAGAGACCAATAAAACAAAATATATTGGTTGCTGCTATAGACTTGGGGTCCAGAAGAAAATGTGGATAACATGCATCAGCAGATTAGCACAATGAAGTGCAGGCTGAGCAATTATCATGGGAGACTTCAACTATGGTGATATAGATTTGAAAAGGACACATGGTAAATGGAAATGGAATTTATACAGTTACTTCAGGATAATTACCTGAAGCAGCACGTGATAGAAAGGACCAGGGGTTTGAGAGTGTTGGATCTGGTAATAGCATTAGAAGATCTATCTATAACTGCAGTGTTAGCTTTACCTCCAATCAGGAAAAGTGACCGTGTAGTTTTGTTCTGGGAGGTTGCTCAACATGTGGAAATTTCAATCAAGAAAGGTTTTATGTGGAACCACAAAGCTGGCAATTATGACGAACTTAGGAAGCAACTTGGAGCAGTGCTAGGGCATAACAAACTACGTAGAATAAATGTCATTAGTGCATGGGAAGTGGTCAAGGATTGTTTGAACAAGGCAATATCAGAGTGTATACATGCATACCCATGGTCAGGAGTAGGGATTAAGTGGATGATTAACAATATAAAGCAGGAGCTGCAAAAAAAAAAAAAGAAATCATTGTGGAAGGAATATAAACAACAAGGTGATCAGCATGCACATGAGCAGTATAAGGCACAAGCAAGAAGGGTAACTAATATGGTAAGAAAGACTAAATCAAATTTTGAGAGAAAATTAGCTAAACAGAACAAAGTAAATCCAAAAGTTTTTTTGCTATGTCCCAAGTAAGAGAAAGAATGTTTATGGAAAGATAACTTTACTAAGTGTTGATGTTAGGAAAGTAACAAAGCAGAAGAAATAATTCAGTTACTAAGTGATTACTTTGCAAGGGTATATCATCCAGGTGATGACTTTGCAGAACACTGAGGCAGATGAACTGGAGGTACTCAGTATATTTATTTACATTTGGCTAAGAAGAATACATGCATATGCTACCACACACACAAAAAACCACGTACAAGACAACAAAATGCATAGTGTGAAGTGACACTATAGTCATATATACATATAAAAATATACAAATAAGCATAAAATTAAAATGGAATGTATAAGTTCGACAAACAGTCAACAGCATCAGCGGAAACTTATAAAGTCAGTTACTGGTCCCATGAAGGCTCTGCGAGGACAGTCAAATGTGATATGTTGTATAGTTTGGTTATCCTCACCACAGTCGCAAGATGAGTTTGGTCTTATTCCCCAACTAAATAAGGAAGCTCTGCACCTACCACGGTTGGTACAAACTCTGTTTAGGGAGTTCCATATTTTTTGAGGTAGGTCAAACCCTGATGGAGGGCTATTTGGGTTAAAGACAATCTGCCAGATTACCAAGGCTTTGGCAGTCCACTCTGTCTGCCATGCTGTTGTTGCATCATAGCCCTCAGTGACAAATTGTTGTGCCATTATAATAGGCAGGTGTCTTGACTTAAGCCTCTGTGATGTAAAGCTGTCAATATCAGAGTGTATAGGAAGCAGTGGGTTCTGACAAATTTTGTTATATTTGCAAATCAGGTTGTCTTGGCTTCATAGTTGTGACAGTTGTATGTGGCTCAGAACTGGTAGCCAACATGTGGAAATTTCAATCAAGAAAGGTTTTATGTGGAACCACAAAGCTGGCAATTATGACGACCTAAATAAGGAAGCTCTGCACCTACCACGGTTGGTGCAAACTCTGTTTAGGGAGTTCCATATTTTTTGAGGTAGGTCAAACCCTGATGGAGGGCTATTTGGGTTAAAGACAATCTGCCAGATTACCAAGGCTTTGGCAGTCCACTCTGTCTGCCATGCTGTTGTTGCATCATAGCCCTCAGTGACAAATTGTTGTGCCATTATAATAGGCAGGTGTCTTGACTTAAGCCTCTGTGATGTAAAGCTGTCAATATCAGAGTGTATAGGAAGCAGTGGGTTCTGACAAATTTTGTTATATTTGCAAATCAGGTCGTCTTGGCTTCATAGTTGTGACAGTTGTATGTGGCTCAGAACTGGTAGCCAACATGATGGAGTAGTGTTTATTATTACAGAAATGATATGTATTGTCTGATTCAACACAGTATTAATTTAAAATTTGCACTGTTCGGCTAGACAGCTGAGCAGTATTCAGCAGTTGAGTAGACGAGGCCCAGAGCAGATGTCCTTAATGCGGGAACACAAGCCCCCAGGTTGTTCCGGCAAGTTTATGCAGTATGTTATTTCTAGTTCTGAGTTTGGCAGCATTATTGGAGAAATGTCTGTTAAAGGAGAGAGTTCTGTCCAGGGTTATGCCGATACTTTGGATTAAAATTGTGCGGTAGTATGTTCCCATTTAGTGGCACTCTTAAGATGTCTCGTGCCATGCTATTATTCAAATGGAAACAGCATGTTTCAGTCTTGGTAGTGCTTGGAATAAGACGCCACTTCTCAAAGAATTGCTTTAGTTCCTCTGTCACTAATTAGTACGTGCTCTATAGTACAGAAGTTCTGGTGTTGGAATGAGATGCATAAATCATCAGCATATGCAAATTTTCTAGACGTTGTCCTTGGAAGGTCAGAAATATACAAATTGAAAAGAAGAGGGACCAGAACTGACCCTTGTGGGAGTCCATTGTTAAGTGTTCTTGGCTTGCTCATATCATAATCTAGAACTACTTGTATTGTCCTATTAGATAGAATAGTGTTGATCAGATGGGTCATTTTTTTACATTTCAGTATTTTAAGGAGCTTTTAGATCATGCAATTCCTCCATACGGGTCATACGCAGCTGTTAAGTCTATAAAGACTGCACCAGTTTTAAAGCATTTTTCGAAACCAGATTCTATATGAGTCATTAGGGCCAAAACTTGATCTTCAGTATATTGAGAAATATCAATGTAAATACAGCTGATGGCCTGGACAGTATGTCTGCTTGTGTGCTATGAGAATATGCAAGTGAACAGTGCCTCTGATGAAGTTGTTTAATCTACAAGAGGGGAGACTGAAAAGTTCTGATAAACACCTAGAACAAAAATGATATTAATCCAACCCCCCAACCGGCCAGGACACATATATATATACGTCCAGATAAATCTGGATACGATTCTGTACCACCTATTGAATAACATGGATAAGAAGTGCAAGTTGGTCTCACTATTTCATCCACCTCGGCCGGTAGAGAGGTTAAAGCGACACCACAAGAAAGAACATATCTTAAACCCTTTAATCTCTATGCTTCATCAAATTGTAATAATTTTATCTTTTTCTTTTAGCATATATAAGAAACATGGTTCTACCTAAATTTCTTCATGGTGATTATCACAAATTTTCAGCACACCCTCCCAAGTCTTTGCTCTGGCAAGGTCCTAAGGGAGTGAAAAGAGGATAAGATAGTCGCATCATATAAAGATGGCTCCAAGGAAGAAGTAAAATTACAGACGAATTAGTATCTCTGGAGTAGTGGTTAAAGTATTGAAAAAGTTGGTTAAAAGTAAAATTCAGGAATGGGTGGACAGGAATATGACACTTTATAGGGGCAGCATGGCTTTGTGAAAAGTAGGTCCTGCTACAGTAATTTATTCATATTTAATAAGGTGGCAGCAGAATTGGATAATGGAAACGGCTACTATTGTAGCCATATCATATTCCAGAGTGTCATATTTGATACTGCTGGACTTTGCAGAGGCATTTGACAGAATACCGCATGGAAAACTATTATATAACTTGAAGCAAATGAGAATGGATATGAGGCTAGTAGCCTGGATAGGGGGGTGGCTGATAGACAGACATCAGAGGGTGGTGTACGGTGGAGTGGAATCAAGGCGAATCAGGGTGACTAGTGGAGTGTGCGCCAGGGCTCTGTAACAGACCACTACTCTTTAATTTGTACATTAATGATAAAGAAGATTTGAAGGGGGGGGGGATATTGATATTGGATATTCACTTATTTGCTGATGATACAAAATTAGGGAGAGCAATAGTTGATAAAGGTGTAGATATCTTACTTTCTCTCTCTCTCTCTCTCTCTCTCTTGGATTTCTTTATTATGGTCTTTATTTAAAATGATCTTTATTATGATCTTTAAATTACAGATTAATAATTGATGGTCCAATCCACAGTCTGCACCTGGCAGTGTTTGGGTGTTACTGATTAGTGTCGTCCATCTTCTGTTGATTAAAATATAGTCGATTTGATTCTTACATCGATTCCCAGGTGCTACCCATTTGTATAGTCTCCTCTTGTGCTGTTTGTGCATTGTGTTAGTGATTGCTAATTCCCTTTCAATGCAGAACTCCAATAGTTTTTCTCCTCGTTCATTTCTAATTCCCAGTCCATATTTTCCAATGATTCCATTTAAGTGATCATCATGTGCATTGATCCCACCTTAGCATTGAAGTCTCCTAGAATTATTCAAATATCCTTTCTTGGTATTGTATCTATAGTTTCATTTAGGTCTTTGTAGAATTTCTCACTTAATTCATCTTCTGCATTTGATGTGGGTGCATAAACTTGTATTGGCATTGTTGGAAGTGGGTTGGTGTTTAATCTTACTGTTATGATTCTGTCACTGACTGGGTTGTATCCTTTTACTGCTTTACTTATGTTTTTATTAACAATGATGACAACACCCTTTCACTGTTATTGTCTGGACCAGAGAAAAACACCTTGTTTCCCTTATGTGTTGTAAAATGACCACGTTCTTTCCAGTGAGTTTCCGCCAACCCTAAGATTAGTATCTTATTGTCTTCCATTTCGTTCTGTATTATGTCTAGTTTCCCAGGTTGTAGGAGTCCTCTGATGTTCAATGTTCCTATCTTGAAGGTTTTTCTGAGCAGGGGTGGCTCGTGCATAGGCACTGCGGAACTGCAGCACCCCAATTTTTCTAGATATATAAATACATTTATTAATTTATTTATATTTGCTTGTAATATTTAATTTTATCATCAACAATCCTATACAATTCTCTTATTTTGCATAAAAAATAATAAAAATCCATCTTGTAGCACATAGGAGGGCGAAGGATGCTAGCAGCACTATGTTTACCACAGTGTCATATTGCTAGTATTTGCTAAGCGCGCAAGCACATGCACGTCATAGTGAAATGCGAGCTATTAGCGTAATGTGGAACAAACTTTCATCGTGCAGTTCCACTGTTGTTTATATGCAGTTTGCGCCAGTAGTAGAGTGTTCGTAGTGCTTATAGTGTTTACTCCATCTCTTTAAATATTTGGACATTACAATTAAAGACATAACATTTGTTATAGTTTTTATTTTAGAATATTATTGGGGTTATGATAATGGATTTTATTTTTAGGTAATTTTGAATTATACTAAACTGCATAATTTTATCATAATAAACAATATTTTTTCATGTTTAATTTTTTTTTTTAATTTTATAGTTTTGATATTTTATCCAAACACATATACACTGTACTTACAGTGTGTATGTATATTTTGAAAGTTGCAGCACCCCCGCGATTTCAAGCCACGAGCCGCCACTGTTTCTGAGAGTTATTTTATGATGATCTGATTGGTGATTTTGTGGGCTGGGATTGTCATCAGTCTTGTTGATGTCATTATTCCTCAGCCTAGTCAAATTTAGTTGTTGCAGATTCCTTTCCCTTCCATGCTTAGAGGTACTGCCTTGATGTGCTGGGCTGGCGGCTGCCCCTCTATTATATGTCTGCATCATCATGAAGATTATCGTGGGATAATAGTAGAGAGGTTTCCCAATGCCTCCTCTACAGCAATATCCTGGCCAGAGAGATGAATAATTTGTCATAGTCCAAGGTAGATAGACATCTTACAGGATAATTTAAATAAATTGGCAGTGTGGGCAAAGGACAATGGTTGTCAATTCAGTGTTGTAAAATGTAAGGTAATGCACTTCGGGATGAAAACATTACACACTTCATATCATACTGGTGGTACTAGTTTACAGGAAATTGATGAGAATAGGGATCTGGGAGTTATGGTGGATAGAGATTTGAAATTCAGAGGAATACTGCAAGAGTTGGCACACTAGCTTATAGGATTACTTGGATGCTGAAGAACATAATGACAAGTAAAGATAGGAAGATTATTATTCCTCTTTATAAGGCTATGATTTGGCCACATGTTGACTACTGTTCACAGATTTGGTCACCTGAAATTCTTAGGGATCTGGATGTGGTGGAGAGGATTCAAAGATGAGTGATCAAGCTGGTGACAGGTCTGTGGAATATTCCCTATGAGGATAGACTGAGGGTGTGTGGGCTACAGAGTTTAACTGACAGGCAGAGGAGAGGGGATATGAGAGAAACTTATAGGTCACTAAAGGGATTCTATAAAATTGATGAAGAAGAAATTTTTCAATAAATAGGGAGTAGATGGAAAACTAGGAATCACACTTGGAAGTTGTCTAAGAGTGTGGTTAGTATGTGCAGACTAACTCCAAGTTCTTTACTTGGAGAGTGGTGAATAAGTGGAATGGAGTGCCAGGTCATTGTGAGCACCCCACAGTGAATAGGTTTAAGGAGATGTAATAGGTACTATGTTAATGGACAGGGTGAATCTCCTGCGATGAGTCTTTTGATCCCACGGAGTGTCCATATAAATAACAATAATAATAATAAAAGACTAAAGTAGGAAACTTGCATCATGTGCAATGCATCATGGTCTCTTGCCAAGGCTACTAAGTGTAACTTTTGCCAAACCATGTTCCACCTTTTCTGCACACAGGATGGTTCTACTGCATCATTATTAAAAAAAGCAAATCTCCTGGTTTCAAACACTCAACACTGAATCAACACTTGTGAGATTGTAGAGAATAAAACAGCAACACAGAACAGGAGTCAACTCTGGAATTTCTTCTTTACCTAAAAGTAAGCCCACACTGGGCTAACTTGGATAATAAAGATCAATTCTTTCTAATGTAATGAGCAAAACCATTTATATAACACTTAACCTTTATGCTACCTGGAAATTTGTCGATAGACTAGTAAATGATCACCACTGTGTATTCTGCCTGCCACACACTTTTGGAGAAATTATTATTATTATACACGCACCTCAATGGAGACCGAAGACTCAATCCATCCACACAATCTATCATATCTCCTTGAACCCATTAACAGAAAAGCGCTCACAACTGACTCTGGCAACCCATTCCAATCATTCACCACTCTCAAACGATACATCTAGTCCTCACACCCCTACTGACCACATCTTTATTCAACTTACAGGGATGATCCCATGTTCTGGTCCCTCTAGCCAAGTGCTGAAATATTTCTCCTGCATCTATCCCATAAAATTCTTTAACTAACTTAAATGTTTCTATCATATACCCTCTTTTTCTCCAATCAACCAACGTCTACAATCCACACACCTTCAATCTATCCTCATAGGGAACATTCCACAGGCCACTCGCATATGAATCCTTTCCACTGCTTCCTCATCCCAAAGAAACCCAGGGGAGCAGACTTGAGCACAGTAATCTGGATGGGGCATATCAAGGCCTTATAAAGAGGAATTATAACTTCTTATCTCTACTGATAATGTGTTCTTCACTAGCCAAGTAATCGTATTGGCTACCTTGGCAACCTTAGCAATAAGCCCTCTAGATTTTATCTACCACCACCCCTAACTCTCTAGCTTCATCTATTTCCTGGAGCATGGTGCCATCAGTGTAATACACAGCTTGTAATCTATTTATCCCAAAATTCATAACTTTACATTTCTCAACATTAAACTGATATCCATTAACTTTTGCCCATACTGACAGCCTGTTTAAATCTTTCTGCACGCTCTCCACATTGCCTTGATTAACTATTACTCTACTTAATTTCATATCATCAGCACACAACTGAATATTTCCTTTCAGGTTATTTCCTATATCATTTATGTACAAATTAGACAGCAGTGGTTCCAGCATCGAACCTTGCGGCACAGCACTAGGAGATTTTTTCGCCTCGATTCTGCCCCTCCATATACCACTTTTTGATATCTGTCCAGCAGCCACCCTCTTATCCACTTAACCAGTCTTATATCCATCCCCATTTGTTCTAATTTGTGTAACAGTGTTCCATGTGGTATTCTGTCAAATGCCTTTGCAAAATCCAGAAAAATCATTGTGTAGCCATTTCCTTTATCCAACTCAGCTGTTACTTTATTATAAAAAGTTAGTAAATTACTAAAGCATGACCGACTCTTCACAAAGCCATGTTGACCCTCATACAGTATCATATTTTTATCTACCCATTCTTGAATTCTTTTTTTTACCAATTTTTACCTTTTACCACCATGCCTGAGATATTGAATGGTCTATAATTTGCTACTGTCGGTAGGCTTAGAACTTCCCTTATGCAAAGGAATAAGTTTGTCCTCTTTCCACTCCCTTGGAACTCTACTGGAGCTGAGACTTAAACAGCTTAGTCAAAGGCATTGCCAGTTCTCTTTCACATTCTCGAAAAACCCTGACTGATATCCCATCTAATCCCACAGCTGTACTGTATTTACATTGAAATTTTGCACTATCCTAAGAACTTCCAATTCATTCAACTCTGTTCCCACATTAGTGTCTGCCACATAGATTAAAGCAGTAACCTCAATATGCCTGCAAAGTGTTCACTCAGTATCTCAACTATTTTATCTGCTTCTGTCTCTCGTGACCATCACCACTCATCAAGGCTAATCTTCCGTATAGTCATTCTTCCACTTACCTGCCACATAACGAAAGAACTCTTTGGGATTTCCTTTGGCCTGCTTGGCTAAATTCTTCTCATAATCTGATTTTGCCTTCCTTGCCATGCTTGTCATCTTTCTTGCCTGAGCCTCGTACTGTTAATGAGTTTGCTGGTCGCCTTTTACTTTATATACCCTCCACAGCATTTTCTTCTTCTGAAGCTCGTGCTTAATGATATTACTCATCCACCTAACTCCTACTTGATTAGTTCTCTTTACCCTAGGCATACAATTTAATACTACTTCCTCTAGATGACCCTTAACTATATCCCATGCACTACTAACATCCTTACTCTGCAGTGTTTTATGCCATAGTACAGATTTAAGTTTTTTCCTGAGCATGTCATAATTACCTGCCTTGTAGTTTCACAAATATCCCTTTTTGATAGAATATTCCTCATGTTTTACAATCTCCCAAGTCAAGACCACATGGTCACTTTCACCAATTATTATTATCATCATCATCATTATTATTATTAAGTGACACCTCCAGAGAGTCCAAAGACTCATCGAGGGAGGGCTCCTACTCTACAGCTCTGCATCTCCACCACTCACATCCACCAACTACAATGAACTGTGGCTACACCAACGCCATCTACCATCAACCACTAGTACTAGCACTAGTACAATTGGAGGCAATGTTGTCACCTTGGTTATGGATAGCTTGACCAGATCCAATACTTTCCCACCCCTAGTCCCTTCCATCACATGCTGCCTTAAGTAATTATCTCTCAGCAGGTGTGTAAATTCTGTAAATTCTTCCTTTCTGCCATGTGATCTTTCTTCCTTCCAGTCCATATCTCCAATTTAAAGTCCCTCATAATCATCACTCGACCTTTACTAACTGTACTAATTTGGGAATGCATGTCTTCCAGATCATCTGTGGAACTCCCTGGCCTATAGCAACCAACTGTATATTTTGTCTTACTAGTCTTAATTTCACACCAGATTGCTTCAAATGAACAGCCACCCTCCCTCCTATCTCCTATTCTTTTTGGTTGCAATTCATCTGCTATCATTAGCGGTACTCCTTCCCCATCCTATCTAAAAATACTAAACCCTTGAAATTCAATCCCTGTAACTACATAATCTGCTATTAGCCAAGTCTCACTGATGCCTATAACTTTTGGTGAGGTTGCATTAACTAATGCCAAAAACTCGTCCCTCTTGTTCCTGATACTTCTGACATTAATATATAGAATTGGCAACATCCATTTATTCCCCCACCCACCTTTACTTTCTGAATTGACTACCCTATTCAATATTTTTGCTTGAGAGACTAGAGTCCTCACCTGGCCATTCTCACACTCACTCACTTCATGGGTGCCTTCACACAAACTCACTTGCTTCCACCCTAATTTAAGTTTTCCTGAATTTGCATGTCAGCATGCTTGGTGAACAAAGCTCTCTCTCCAGAGATGCCATGGAAAAGTCTGGAGAATCTTAAATAGCTGATCTTGATATCTCTAAGAGCTGTTAGAATCAGTGGTGTAACTAGAGCTTTTGCTGCCCGGGGCAGTCCCTGAGTCAAAACGATGTATTGGGAAAAAAATTAAAACACTACGTTTATTTTTGAAGTAAAACTTTAATTTCAACATTCTAAAATGTTATTTTTCTTGCTTTTCTCTTAGCAAAATCATCAATGACATT
This sequence comes from Typopeltis vanoorti, assembly GCF_054136105.1. Classification (NCBI taxonomy): domain Eukaryota; kingdom Metazoa; phylum Arthropoda; class Arachnida; order Uropygi; family Thelyphonidae; genus Typopeltis; species Typopeltis vanoorti. The sequence continues at coordinate 158,843,012 of NC_143553.1, read as the reverse complement.
GGTGAAGTCTATTTCATAGTAATGTAGGTAATTCTTAATCAATTTTATTTAGAAAAACTCCTCTCACAACTAGCAACACTCACAGCAATTGTGAGGAAAATTCACAGTTGTATTACAATATTTGGAACTGAGTTCTCGAGACTATATTTTAGAATTAACTGCAAAAGTTCAAAAGGATTCAAAGTACTGCCTGGGGCAGACAGCCCCCTCTGCCCCTCTCTAGCTATGTCACTGGTTAGAATGGAATGTTTTGAACTCAGAGCTAAAGTAACTAAAACTACTAGGCCAGCAGTTTATTATGTCTCTTCATTGCATGAGTTCTCTGGCCAGTTTACCTGTTTTGTGGGATCGAATACAGTACCAAAGTTTTTTTTTTTTGGGGGGGGGGGGGAACATTCCATCTCTTGACAAAAGCAGTTAGCTCACTTTCAGTTGAAATACCTTTATAAATGTTCTTCACATCCTAGACAGAATTTAAACCTGACTCTTTTCCAAACAAAAATTATCTTTAAAACATGTGATCTGGTTTGGCACAAAGGTCTATTAAATCTCACAATCATATGGTTTATCATCTGACTTATTACTATTACTATTATTACATGATACCTCCAGGGGATCCAAGGACTCATTGTTGGAGGGCACACTATTCCACTACTGTCTCTCCCACTTAATTCTCTCACTATACACACAATGCCATCTACTGCCCACCACCACAGAAGTATTTTTTATTTGTAAATTGGGTGTGCTCTTGGCCATGGATTCACAACTCCTGCAGATCCCAAATCACAATAATGATAATAAATAAAAAACCTTACTACCTCTGTATGAAATTGAATAACTCATCTTCAATTGAAAAAACCCATATAAAGACTCCTCTCATCTGTCATATGCAACTGGGTTGCTAGCTTTCTCTCTAGTCACATGTGTGATGATGGATGGATCTTTGTCCTCACACTCTGACTAATACTGAGGTTCTACAAAGCTCCATTCTTTCATCCACTCTCTTCCTTTCCTATATATATATCAATAATTTTCTCCAGCTGATGGATGTTGAATAGAAATTCAATCCATGATTTTTTGCTCATGACATTACAACACATCAAAATTTCCAGAATATAAATGTCCCCATCATGAAATTTAGATGTACAAAAAATTCTTCAATCAAATTCTGAAAACTTTATTAATTTCAAGACTAGGTACCCCCCCCCCTTTTTTTTTTGGCAGTCATGCTTTTTTATAACATCCAAATCTCTGGCCTTTTTGAAATACTTCTTAACACCTCCATTTCTTGGCATAAACATATTACAAATATTGCCTTCTAAGAGAAAACCTATCCAAGAGATTAGGTTTTCTCCTTAGCTCAAGGTGCCAGTTACATTTTGAGCAACTCTATGTAGAAATCAACAGACCATTGAATATCACACCTAAGAGCTATCTAAAATACTTGACTCAGTAAAGAAGAGATCAATTAGACTGATTAATGACTTATCACTTATCAATTCACTCCACTCTCTTTCACACAGATGTTCAATTTCTAGTGCTCGCATTTATTACAAATATTTCCATGGTCACTGTTCAAAATTGGTATTGATAATTCCTCAGAATCTTTTACACTTTTACAGTTCAACTCTAAGCTCACAAAATGTTTCTTCTTTTTCATTCATTCTTTCTGCTGCTGACATTTGGAACAGTCTTCCCTACCTTCTATTGTATTCCCTAGTGAGTAAAATATTATTATTATTATTACATGACACCTCCAGGGAGTCCAAGGACTCATCGAGGGAGTGCACCTACTCTACAACACTCCCTCCACTCAATCCACCAACCATACAATGAACTGCAACTACAATCATCATCTACAACAATGGCATCTCTACTACCCACCACCTCCACCATCATTAATATTTTCACAGACAATCACAACCACCCATGCCCACGGCGGGATTCGAACCCACAGCCTTTTGGATGGAAAGCGAATATGCTAACCACTCAGTCAAGCAGGCCAGCAAATAAACCTTGGCAGGGGTGGTATATGATGGTGTATTATGATAAAAAAAAAAAACTGTGAAGCATACAACAGTACAAGCTAAGGGGTAAGAAAAAGATTTTTTGTACTAAGAGTTGTAAATATTCAGAATGAACAACCAGCATCAGTATGTTGACAGTGAGGTGTATAATTTAAAGTCTCCAACAATGAGTCAGTTATCTTCATAGATGCCTAGAAATGTTACCAGCATGTGATTTATAACAGATTAGAGTTTTTTCTTTAAATAAAGGTATGCACTTTTTTCCAGGTTGCATGTTAAATTAACAGAATATTATTATTATTACTACCCAAGACCCCATGGAGTCAAAGACTCATCTGGGAGGTCCTTTTATCATACACACAGCTCATCACACTGTGCTTTAAACACACTCAAATTCTCTGCAGACACCACATTCTCAGGCAAGGCACTCCAATCATTCACAACTCTGCATGAAAAAACCTTCTTCTCACTCCCCTACTCACATCCTTTTTATACAGTTTCCAGAGATGACCTCTGGTTCTTCCCTGATCTTCCACTATTCTCCATAGAACTTCTCCACCATTGATCCTATAACAACCCCTTACCAACTTGTAGGTCTCTATCATATCTCCCCCCTCTTCCTCCTGTCCACCAGACTCGGCAAATTACATCTTCTCAATCTTTCCTCATACTCGACATTCCAGGTCAGAAACTACCTTAGTCAGTAGCCTTTGGATCCTTTCCAACATCTCTTTATCCTTCTGAAAACCAGGTGACCAAATCTGGGCACAATAGTCCATGTGTGGCCTAATCAAAGCCTCATACCAGGGTTTCCCAAACTGTGTTCTGCAGAACACCAATGTTCCGCAGAAGGTGAATAAGTGTTTCGCAGGAAGTTATTCCAGTTACTGTTATAATATGAATATTATAGCAGTAACTGGAATTTGTCATTTTAGTTTTCTAAGCATTTTTCATGAATAAATATTTTATAGTGGAAATATTCTGAGGAGAATAATATTAGTGAATATGTCGAAAAGCTCAGACCCAGAACACGTAATAACATCTGTGTAGCAAATGTTAGTGACCAAGCCGTGTATTTTTAAACATGGAAGTATTCATGAATTATCATTTATCGTTAATTTTCACACATCGAAACCTTTCAACATTTCGGAAAAGGAATACTGCTGCTTATGACTGGTCATAAAAATTGCCTGCAAGGAGATTATAACAGTAGGCAGCATATCCTCTGTTCTCAAAACTGAAGGAAATGACATCTGCATAGCAAATGTCAGTGACCAAGTCACATATCTGCCTCTGGACCCTTTCCAACTTCTCTTCGTCCTTCTTAAAACCAGGTGACCAAATCTGGGCACAATTTTAGTTTTCTAAGCATTTTTCATGAATAAATATTTTATAGTGGAAATATTCTGAGGAGAATAATATTAGTGAATATGTTCAAAAGCTCAGACTCAGAACGCCTAATAACATCTGTGTAGCAAATGTTAGTGACCAAGCCATCTATTTTTAAACATGGAAGTATTCATGAATAATCATTTATCATTAATTTTCACACATCGAAACCTTTCAACATTTGGGAAAAGGAATACTGCTGCTTATGACCGGTCGTAAAAATTGCCTGCAAGCAGATAGCAGTAAGCGGCGTATCATTCTCGAAACTGAAGGAAATGACATCTGCATAGCAAATGTCAGTGTCCAAGTGACATATTTTTAAACATGGAAATATTCATGAATTATCGTTAATTTTCACACATCGAAATCTTTCAACAATCGGGAAGGAGAATACGGCTGTTTATGACCGATCATAAAAATTGACTGCAAGCCGATTACAACAATGGGTGGCATATCCTGTGTTCTCAAAACTAAAAGAAACAATATCTGTGTTGCAAATGTTAGTGACCAATCAGCAAGGAAGTATAAAGAAAATTTTTCCACTAAGAAATCAAGGTAGTCTGTATCCGTTCTCAATTCTAGTAATACTAAATACTTTCTTTGCAATTTCATATTGTAGAGTGAAAGTTTCGAAACCACAGTGCCATGATTTTTTAAAAGTAATAGGCCTACAGATTTAAATTTTGATATGAATAAGAGACAAGGGACTTTGTTTAATTTTGGTGTAAGAAAATCACTTATTGAAGGTGTTTGTGATGCAACAGATAGTGAGTCATTCACAACCAGCCTACACAGTGATCTCTAGGAGGTACAAAAGGAGGGGAAAACTACCAGCACACAGGAGAAAAAGTCTGCATTCACTCGTAAGTACTTATAATAATATTATAAATTTTTCGTGATCAGAATGGGATATGTCAATGAAAATCAGCACAAGTTGATTTAATGATGTTTATGTTTAATTGGTGTAAAAGCTGTTAACACTATACAAGTCATAAATCCGCCCAGCTCTCAAATACTGCTCTCACATCTGGAGTGGGGCTCCAAAAAGCTCCCTCAAAATGCTTGGCTCAATACAGAGGAGAGCAATTAGACTAATAAATTACCCATCCCTCACCAACTCACTCCCCCCACTTTCAAATAGATGCTTGGTCTCTGCAATCTGTATATTCTATAAATATTTCCATCGAAAATGCTCATCTGAAACAGCATCAATAAATCCCCCACCCTATACTAAGACCACTTGAACACGTACAGCTGCCGCCCAACATCCTTTCACAGTACACCTCGAAACCCACAGAACAAGTTTCTTTTCCTCCTCATTCATCCCTGCTACCGCAGTACTGTGGAACAGTCTTCCTCCAGACGTATTTCCCAAGGAATACAACATACAGGCGTTCAAATCAAATGTAAACAAGTTTCTCCTTTCGCAACCCACCACCCATATACGATACTAACGTACTATAGGTTGACCAACCAACCTCCTGTATATGGGCCCAAAATAAAAAAAAAGCAATTATTAATTATTAATTAATAATAAGAAATCAGCTAAATTACAAATTAATTATTAATTAATACATTACAAAATAACCAAGGTGTTCCGTGAAAATGTCAGGATTTGTGAAATGTTCCGTCGTAGGAAAAGTTTGGGAAATGCTGCCTTATATAATGGAACAAGAATCTCCTTACTTCTACAAGTCAGTGTCCTCTGCATCATTCCCAGAGGCCTTTGAGTTGTCATCACAATTTTGGCAATGTGTCCCCTAAATTTCAGATCCTTATCCACCATCACCCCCAGTTCTCTTATTCAGTTGTTTGCATCTAAGTCTTCACCATTATCATTAATATACATGTGACTATGATCTATATGTAATTACAGATCAATAATAATAAAAATGGAATAAGCTACATACTTATTCCTTTTAGCTTACACTGTAATTCTAATAATAATCCATGGTGTTTACAGGGCCTTAAGGCTCATAACCTGATTAGCTTCTTTAACCGCATTAGGAAAAGGTGGTCAGGATTAGTCACCAAAATGTATGTATGTATGTGTGTGTGTGTGCGTATTCTCCCATGTATTCTCCTGGCAAGTTTGCCTGGTTGCAGAATACTCCAAGTTTCCAGGAGAGGAAAGAGCCTTCCACCTATATGAAATTGGCTAACTTACCTTTAACCACCTTACCGGCCATTATGGATCCTATACGCATCCTCATATGCTTCGTATTCATCCTATATTTCAATGTAATATCAATGGTATTACAATTTTAATATGCAATTCGCATCCATGGTAACTTGGACATATACAGGGTGTTCGGGATAAATTTGACAGTTTCGTAAGGAAAAAGAAAATCTTCTTTGTATCTATTAAATTTAATGAATTGACAAAAAAACATTACAGGCAGAGTTAATTACAATACTATCAACAAGATTTACTCAAAATAACCACCATTAGCATCGATCACAGCTTCAATTCTGCTTCGGAACCTCGAACAAGCTGATGCTACAGTCTCCCTGGGAAGGGCCGCAAAAACTGTTTTAATTTTATCCATTAACTGGGCTTTTGTATTACTGGAAGTGCGATTGGTGTCTTTTTCAACTGCGCCCCATACAAAATAATCCATGGGGTTAAGGTCTGGGGAGTTTGGAGGCCAAACATTTGGACTGGTGAAGTCGTAGAAATTTTCAGACAACCATTTTTGACTTTTCCCAGAGGTGTGGCAAGGGGCCGAATCCTGCTGCCATACATACGGCCTACCATTGGCTACCCTTGTTATCCAGGGCTTGACTACAGTTAGCAACTCCACGAACAAAGCCCGAATTCCAATGCCAGGGTTCTTCAACACCTGTTCCTGCAGATTTGCGAGGAATTCTGCTGTACGAACGCAATCAGATCGTCTGCTAGGGATCTTTCTTCTTGCTACATCCTCGTAGTCACCATTGCAAGTCTCTAGCTCATGCCTGATTGTTTTTACTGTATTCAGGGAGCATTGGGCAGCAGTCGTAATATCCTTATTTTGATGGCGGGCACGAATCATCATGATACAAGTTATTCTCTTCCATGATTCAGGTGGGTTCCAGCTATCCATCCTTTCTGACATCTTGTATATGAATGAAGAAGGGTCCAAACTTTTAAATGAAGAGAAGTGTGTGTTAATACATGTAACTTACGGAAAAATATAATTAATTATAAATATGTCAAATTTATCCCGAACACCCTGTATATATACGTCCTGGCCGGTAGCGTGGTTAAAGGAAAATCCCTGAAAAATGTTTTTCATATCCTAGAGAGGATCTGAACACAGGTCTTTCCAACTAAAGGGTTTTGTTTTCGAGATCTAGTCGCTTTCTCTGATTAGTTAAATACTGTTAGCATGGCTAAATACGGCTTCTACCATATATGAACTTGGAAAGGTCAATAATAAAGGTTCGACGGTTTTATGGGATATTTTTCAATAATATTTTTACTTGTCCAAAATTCCCTGAAACTTACTTTTGAGTGCAGTGACTTAGCTTCTTGGTCCATCTTCATTTGAATAATTTCCTCTTGCAAATGAAGATCCAAATCGTCCCTATCATCCTCTGCATCAAATGTAGACATAATCCATTCTGGAACTTTGATGATATCAAAGTTCCAGAATGGATTTTTGCTTACACACTAACTAAAACAATTTATTTATGTTTTCAAGGGCACACAGTTGATGTACTTCCAGGTGCATGAGGATAAGCCACTTTGCTGACTGCCGGAGTTAACGGCTTGTTTCCTATACTAATTCTAGACTCCTACAATTATATTTGTGAGGAAATATTTTCTCTAAAGATCCCGAAATAATCTTACTGCCCTCTATTGACTTTATTAGTAACTAAAGACCCCCCCACCCCCAGACTTTCCCAAAGATTCCTCGTGTTCTGACCACTTTCGGAATCCCTGTTCTACACAGATCAATGCCATTGCGACACACTATCGCCTCTGTCTAAAAAAACTTTAGCATTTGAATAGAATTTAAGCATGTAGAAGTATATCCGATTTTATTACATATTCTTTAATAAAATTAGCGCTGTTTTATGCTGGACCTTGTAACATTCGTCCTCAAATGAAATTGGACTCAGTAAAATTTTGAGGTTTGAGATATTCTGGTCAGTCTGTAAATTATGTGTGCTGTATGGTTGGTTTGTACAGTATTCGGGATGAAATATCCCGTCATCACCTATGAAATTAGTTAACTTGTTTCTTGGAGAACGATTCAAAGACGAGTGACCAAGCTGGTGATAGGTCTGTGGAATGCTCCCTTTGAGGAGAGAGTGAAGTTACGTGGGTTGCAGAGTTTTGTTAACAGGCGGAGTAGCGGGGACATGATAGAAACCTATGTTACTAAAGGGATTCTTCTCCTTGTTCTCCCCATACGTTTCACGTATTGAAAAGTAGGGAGGGGGGAAAGAACAAAGAAGTCATCCCTGGAAGTTGTCTGAGAGTGTTTAGTGGGGGCGTGCGGTTCTTGGAGAGTGGTGAATGAGTGGAATTGCCAGAGGTAGTTATAAGTGCCCTGACAATGATTGAGGATAACCATCATATTAGAGGCTTAATGGATTGTATACAACACTCAGAAAGGATTAAAACAGAATTGAATACTTCCTATATATTTCGTCTCAGTAAATGAGACAGCTTCAGGGATTAAAAAACACTAATGTAACATAAAAACAAATAAGACACAATACTAAGTCCAATCACGTGGGTGACACTAAAGTCCTATCTAGGTGGAGCACCCTCAAAGGGCGGTTGTAGGTGGCCTGGAATGTAAAGTGGGACCTCTGGTGATAAGCGTTTCCCAAATCTTAGGAAGCTTAATGCAACAATATTTGTTGAGATTCGGTTGATTTCTGAGAGCTGCTGCTGATTCTAAGAATAGTCTCTCTTTTAGGAATTTGCTGTGGTGGAGCTATTCTTAGAATCAGCAGCAGTTCTCAGAAATCAACCGAATCTCAACAAATATGGTTGCATTAAAGCTCCCTAAGATTTGGGAAACGCTTATCACCAGAGGTCCCACTTTACATTCCAGGCCACCTACAACTGCCCTTAGAGGGCGCTCCACCTAGATAGAACTTGAGTGTTACCCACGTGGTTGGGCACAATACTAATATTGTTTGTTATTTGTTTTTATGTTACATTAGGCTTTTTGTAATCACTGAAGATGTCTCATTTACTGAGATGAAATATATAGGAAGTATTAAATTCTGTTTTAATCCTTTCTGAGTGCTGTATACAATCCATTAAGCCTCCAATATGATGTCCTCACAGCACTTAAGCCTCTACACACGGAATGAGGATAACGAGAGGTACATTGTGTGTATAAAGGCTAGTGTGGGTCTTCCGAATTCAATATTTTAACTCCATGGAGATACCCGTATGATAATAATCACACACACACACACACACACACACACATATTTTATTATTCATTCATTCCTATTTACATTATATACATATAAGAACATAAAGCATAAGTGTACGCATCTACGTTGCAATCTCGTATATATGAACAATGAAATTTAAAGCAAAATTCTACTGTTTACAACTTCTGTGCTAAACATTATTAGATATTGCTTATATATGATGTATTTACAGCATATATTTTACAGCACATAACATTATAATATTAATAATCATGAATATACAGATTTTTTTTATCCAATGAGTAGCTAATCTAAAATGTTTTGAATATATATATATATACAGGGTGTTCGGGATAAATTTGACAGTTTCGTAAGGAAAAAGAAAATCTTCTTTGTATCTATTAAATTTAATGAATTGACAAAAAAACATTACAGGCAGAGTTAATTACAATACTATCAACAAGATTTACTCAAAATAACCACCATTAGCATCGATCACAGCTTCAATTCTGCTTCGGAACCTCGAACAAGCTGATGCTACAGTCTCCCTTGGAAGGGCCGCAAAAACTGTTTTAATTTTATCCATTAACTGGGCTTTTGTATTACTGGAAGTGCGATTGGTGTCTTTTTCAACTGCGCCCCATACAAAATAATCCATGGGGTTAAGGTCTGGGGAGTTTGGAGGCCAAACATTTGGACTGGTGAAGTCGTAGAAATTTTCAGACAACCATTTTTGACTTTTCCCAGAGGTGTGGCAAGGGGCCGAATCCTGCTGCCATACATACGGCCTACCATTGGCTACCCTTGTTATCCAGGGCTTGATTACAGTTAGCAACTCCACGAACAAAGCCCGAATTCCAATGCCAGGGTTCTTCAACACCTGTTCCTGCAGATTTGCGAGGAATTCTGCTGTACGAACGCAATCAGATCGTCTGCTAGGGATCTTTCTTCTTGCTACATCCTCGTAGTCACCATTGCAAGTCTCTAGTTCATGCCTGATTGTTTTTACTGTATTCAGGGAGCATTGGGCAGCAGTCATAATATCCTTATTTTGATGGCGGGCACGAATCATCATGATACAAGTTATTCTCTTCCATGATTCAGGTGGGTTCCAGCTATCCATCCTTTCTGACATCTTGTATATGAATGAAGAAGGGTCCAAACTTTTAAATGAAGAGAAGTGTGTGTTAATACATGTAACTTACGGAAAAATATAATTAATTATAAATATGTCAAATTTATCCCGAACGCCCTGTATATATACGTCCTGGCCGGTAGCGTGGTTAAAGGAAAATCCCTGAAAAATGTTTTTCATATCCTAGAGAGGATCTGAACACAGGTCTTTCCAACTAAAGGGTTTTGTTGAAACTGACTGGGCTATGGAGGATCTAATTGCATATCAGTACATGACTGAATATCTAAACTAAATGGTCAGATATTCATCAGTATCATCAGTAAAGTTAAAATGGAAGTTTTTGTAGTATGTATTAATTAGTAATATCTTACTGTATTATACAAAAGTGATGAATACAACACAGAGCTGTTGAGAACACCACTTATGAATGTGGTGTGTGTGTGTAAGAGAGAGAGAGAGAGAGAGAGAGAGAGAGAGAGAGAGAGAAAAGGTTATTTATTGTTCATGATTAAAAGTCTTGATCCCACCACATCAGACTACTGTGTACAGATTTTGTTGTCTGAGTTTAGGAGATATGTGCTAAAAAATCAGGAATGCAGAATATTGACTACAATGCTAAATTATTAGTAATCCAACTGTTAGCATCCTCTAGCACAGCTTGACAGATAACATGACATGCATTTCTTGGTTGGAAAAGATCTAGTTCAATCTCATCACTCATGTTTGACAGGAGTAATCTAAGGTCTAAGAGAAGTAAATCTATTCTTAAGTTACTTAGAGCAGGACCTGAATTAGGGGTTAGAATATTGAAAATTCAACCAATGGGGGATTGGAGGAGAATCAGAAATGTGGATTAGAGACTATAATATAGAAACTCTAGCCAAATAACTAGGGAAAGAAACTGTGTATGGATGTTGAAAAATAGTTGCTCATATTCTTATGAGATTAGAGGAATGATAATGGTGCCAGTTCAATGATTTATCAAGTGGATTATCCTCTTGTGTATATAACTAAGAATTCTTAGGTAGGTTTTGAATGAACTGCACCAAATATGAAAACGATATTCTAAGGTTAGTTAGATATAAGATTTATAAAGTGCTAGGAGCTGAGGAGGAGAGAAGTAGCATTCTGAATGCAAAATAATGCCAGGTTTTTTGGAGGCTGAAGAGGCTATGGATATAATATCTTTGTGCCATGATAAGCTACTCGTAAATGTGAGTCAACTCAAAAAGAGAAACTGATCATGTTTGGAAATTGAAACATTGTCAAAAGTAAAATGGAGAAAAGTAAGATATTTCTTGTTGGAAATAAGACATGACTGTGGGATAGCAATAAATAAGAAGGATCTTAAAGAGGAGACTTTTTATAAGTTACACAGATGTATAGAACAAGTACCAAAGCATGACATTATTCTTATGGATGACATGAATACTAAGGTTGGCAAAAAAAAAAAAAATCATGAACATGAGGGGGCAGTAGGTAATGAAGCATGTGGCTCAAAAATGAGAATGGCGATATATTATTATTATTATTATTAAGAGAGACCTCGAGAGAGTAAGAGATTCATCAAGGGAGGCCACATACTAATGCACCAGCTATCATACTCATTCTTGAATTCATTCACACTGCTTGCACTCACAACATCCAATGGCAATCCATTCCAATCACGCATCATCCTATGAGAGAAAAATCTAACCCTCACCCCCTTCTTAGTGGCATTCATTCTCAGCTTCCAAGGATGCCCTCTTGTCCTTTTCCCATCCCCCATAAATTGAAAAATTCCATCAATTGAAATCCTCTATGACCCTTTCAAAAGTATGTAAGTCTCAATCATATCACCCCTCTTTCTCCTGTTTGCTAGTGTCTGCCCTCTACAAATTCTCAATCTGTCTTCATAATCAGTATTCCATAATCCTGATATCATTTTTAACACTCTCTTTTGTACTCTCTCCAATATATCAGAATCACAACAGAAACTATGAGACAGACCAGACCTGCACACAATAGTCCAAGTGAGTTCTTATCAAGGCCTTGTAAAGAGGCAAAATGATATATTTACATGTGAACTTCATTTCAGCATTGCAATTATCTTTTGAGTTGTATATGCAATCTTTGCTACATGGCCCCTGAACTTCAATTTCCTATCTACTAACACTCCAAGATCCCTAGCCTCATCAGTTTCTTCTAGCATAATCCTACCAATATAATACGACATTGGATATCTAATTACGTTGAAGTGAATTTCTTTACATTTACTAATATTGAATTGATATCCATTTTCTAATGCCCACAATTCCAGCCTATTCAAATCATTCTGCAAGTACTGCATATCAGCAGCATTCCTGATTACCTACCTATCTTTGCATCATCAACAAATAGCTGTATGTCGCTTGTTAAATCCTTCCGAATATCAATAATTTATAGAGTGAATAACAGTGGACCAAACACTGATCCTTGTGGTACACAACTTTTTATCTAACCTCAAATCCATATTGGTGGCATTTTGTGAAATGCCGCCCTGGATGGCCAAGTTCCACCCTGGCTGGCCAAGTGGTTAGCGTATCTGCTCTCCAGCCAGAAGGCTGTGGGTTCGAATCCCGAAGTCCACATGGATGTTTGTGATTGTCTGTGAAAATACTTGTGGTGGCAGTGGACAGTAGATGGTGTTGGTGTTGATGATGCGGTTCGCTGTAGTTGGTGGATTGAGTGGTGGAGACAGAGAGTTGTAGAGTGCCCTCTACAACTCTCTGTCTCCATGTGTTGTCCTCTCTCCATGAGCCTTTGGACTCCTTGGAGGTATCGCATAATAATAATAATAATAGTTTTGTGATAGGAGGAAGCTTATTTAAACATAAAGACATACATAAAATGATCTAGATAAAACCAGATGATAAAACCAAATCCAAAGTGATAAAAATAAAACAGATGGAAATGGATTGGATTCATACTGAGAATGGGCAGCAGATAAATTCCTACAGTGGCAATGGAACAGAGCAAAGGAAAACAGAAAAGAGAAGGCCTAGATTAACTTGACAGAGGATGACAGAAAAGGTAAAAAAAAAAATGGCTAGCTGGAAGAGCTGGAGAGAAGCTGAACTGGTGGCTCAGGACAGGGATATCTGGAAGAAACACATCTCAGCCTTATATGGCATGAGGCATGAAGAGGATAAGTAAGTAAGTATGGGAAAGCACTAAAATTTACTAGATTATTCACTCCACTTCAGAATGGTGAGAAGATCAGTGTTTAAGACATTGGTTATGGAAGATCTTGAAGCTTGCCTCATTTCATTTCTACAATGTTTTTTGAATGAAGAAGACAAATAGAGAAATATGGTTATCAGCAAAACTATGGATTTGGGGTTAGATAGAAAGTCATTGAGAGCACAGAACCCCAGGTACTCCATCATTGATGAAACTAAATGATAAGAGGAAGCTATCCAAAATTACATGCACTGAATGACCAGACAGAAAGCAGACAATCTGGTCAAAAAGGGAAGAAGACCATAAGATGATAGCTTGATAAGAATGCCTTGATACCAGACATGATCAGATGCCTTGGAAATATCAAGAGTGACCACAGGAGTTCCCATAAATTTTCTACAACCTGTGTCCAAAGATGGATAAGGTTAGCAAGATCCACTGTAGAATGAAAGTAGTGGGATCCATAATGGTGATCCCTAATTAACTTATGGACTTCAAATGAAGAAATAGCTGGCTGTTAATGATCTTCTCTATCACTTTCGAGAGTATAACGTGAGGGTATAGAATGATACTTTGATGGGAGAGTGTAATCTTTCTATGTAAGAAAGTCTGAATAAAGGCTTGCGTGACTACCATAGTAAGGAAGAAAAAAAAAATGGAATATGAGAAAGGATAGCACTACAGTTCAAGGAAAATCCTAGATTAAGTGGCCAGTAGCAGGAGAAATGTGGATGAATAACCATGTTGGATGGAAAAGGAGGTTAAGTGACTAATGCAGATGACATAGTGGAGCAATTTAACAAGCACTTTACTGAGACATTTCATCCTGGAAGAGAAAGTTTTATTCCTGGAAGGATGAGAAGGGTTAAAGCTTTAGAATTATATGAGGAGAATGTATTTCAAATAAGAAGTACTCTGGAAATCAATAGGCAGTGGGACTGGTTAGGATTTCACTGCATGTTTTAAGAGAATATGCTCTTAAGAAAAGGAACTGACAGCTTCATTAATCTGGCTGTTCAATGAAAGTCTAGTTACTTAGAAAGTGCTACATGAATGGAAGGAAAGTAAGGTAGTGCCACTGCACAATAGTGGTGAATGCAGGTATCAAACTATAGACCAGTTTGTATTTCTGTGTTTGTTGTGATTTTGGAGAAATTAGTGAGAGATCATATACGGAATTGGGTAGATTAGGATAATATTATCTGTGAAGGTCAACATGGAATTGGTAGGGGGGAGAGTCTTCTTTAAGTAATTTGCTTGCCTTTTATAATAAAATAACAAGAGCAGTTGATGAGGGATATGCATATCTGCATTTAGCCAAGGAGATGAATTTTGATCTATATTATTCTGGATAGTTTTCTTGCAGACAATGCTTCAAGAAGTTGAGTTAGCTGTACTGAACTTCAATAATGTCAGATTGGAATTCTATGTAGATTTTGAATTTTCTCAGTCACAATGCAGTCATCACCTATGAAAGTCTGAAATGTTTGTGTATTGCTTAAACTTTAGATCTTCAATATTGGAATAAATTAAAGATGCCAAGAAATTATATTCTTGATTTAATCCTTTATCCAAATGTAAGCATACAATGTTTGCACATGAAGTATCTTCACAACTGGGATACTTGTATATATAGAATTATATACAATATATATACAAGTTATATATTCCAATAATGCAATGCATTATTGGAAGGGCCACTACCCAGACTGATTCTGACCTTTATTGAGGTCTCATCAGTGGGAGCTAGACCCAGAACAGATACCAAGGTTGAAGTAATGCAGAAGTCATATATTACCCATATACAAGTAGTCAAAAGGTGTTACACCTTATTGTTAAAATACTCTAGATTAGAGATAGATGATGAAAGTTTTTTCACTTGTTTAAATTATCTAAGGCAGTTGATGTGAAGTATCAGCCTCTCTACTATATATACAACTAGATATACATCTTGGCATCTTTAATTTATAGTTTAACTAAGTCAAAAAACTTTCAACCTCAATACTGGAATATTTATTGATGTAGAAGTAAAAGTGTGCAAATTTTATATTATCAGTAAGTGCTTATATAAATCTGTTTGCTCCTTGAAGCTATCAACAGCTTTCAAGACATGTTGCTCCTTGACATTTGTCAAAAAAAAAAAAAAAAAAAAAAAAAAAGAAAGAAAGAAAGAAAAAGATAACAGTAGATAATGGTAGAGTTGTTGACATTATCATTCTCTGAAACATGTCTATCATACTGAACCTTAAAATCATTTACACTCTTCACATTCACAACACATCCTGGCAATGTGTCCCATTCACCATCCACTCTCCTTATAAAAAATCTTCTCACACCCTTCTTCATCATATCTTTACACAACTTCCAGGAATGGCCTCTTGTTCTTCCCATCTAACCCTACACTCTTTCTATAATCCCTTCTGTATTACTCTGATAAAATCCATTTGATAATTTGAAAGTTTCTATCATATCGCCTATTTGTTTTGCATCCACCAAACTCTGCAACTCACATTCCCTCAACTACTACCCTTAATCAACATTCCAGAGTCCTGATATCACTTTGGCCATTCATCTCTGGATCATCTCTAGTGCTTCCAGTGTGATTACAAAAATGTAAAGTGAAAAAAAAAAAAAAAATTAAGTATCAGGTAAAAGAAGAAAAAAATAAATAAAAACCCTCTGCAAGACCATTTACATGATCACAGTAAGGAAACATTAGCAAGTAAGGGAAAGAGTACCCAGTTACTCTTTCCCTTACTTACTTGCTATAGTTGAAGAAGTTAATGTCTTAGCTATTTTAATAATAAATTCTTTGTATGGCACCATTTCCTTACTGACAATAATGTGATATTGAAAATCAGACTATATTACATGGCTAAAAAAAAAAAAAAATTCCTTTTTTAACACATTTCTTTAACAGACTTCTTCTGATTCCTTTTTATAAACTTATGAGCAAAGACTTCGCAAATCCCATTTATTTTCCAACAATACAACACAATTTCTATTTGTGAAGAAAGGGGAAAATCAAATTATTATTGTTATATAGGTGCCTCCATGTCTGAAGACTCATTGTGGGAGACCCAATCTATCCACACAATCTATCACACCTCTTCTTGAACCCATTAACACACAAAGCACTGACAACTGACTCTGGCAACCCATTCCACTCATTCACAACTCTCCAAGCAAAAAATCTAGTTCTCACACACCTACTGACCACACCTACCTTTATTCAACATCCAGGGATAACCCTTTGTTCTGGCCCCTCCAGCCAAGTACTGAAACATTTCCCCTGCATCAGTCCTATAAAATCCTTTAAGCAACCTAAATGTTTCTATCATATCCCCTCTTTTTCTCCTATCAACCAACTTCTGCAATCCACACATCCTTAATCTATCCTCATAGGGATTCCACAGGCACTCACATCTCAGTCACTCACCTATGAATCTTCTGCACTGCTCCCTCATCTCCAAGAAACACAGAAGACCAGAGACTTGAGCACAATAATCCAGATCTGGATGTATCAAGGCTTTATAAAGAGGAATAACAACTTCCTTATCTCTACTTGTTAATGTGTTCTTCAATAGCCAAGTAAAATTACGGACTACCTTAGCAATCTTAGCAATATGTCCTCTAAACTTTAACTCTCTGTCTACCATCACCTCTAAATATCTAGCTTCATCTATTTCCTGGAGTACAGTACCATCATTATGATACATGGCTTGTAATCTATTTATCCTAAAATGCATAGCTCTATATTTCTCCACATCAAACTGACATCCATTATCTTTTGCCCATACTGATAGCCTAATTTAAGTTATCCTGCAAGCTCTCCACATCGCCTTGATTAACTATAACTCTACCTAACTTCGCATCATCAGCAAACAACTGAATATTTCCTTTCAAGTTATTTCCTATATCATTTATGTACAAATCACACAGCAACTAGTCCCAGCACTGAACCTCGCCATCCTCTTATCCACATAACCAGTGTCATATCCATCCCCATTTCTTCTAATTCAAATTTTGCAAAGGTATTTGTTCAAATACCTTCGCAAAATCCAGCAGAATTATCGTGTAGCCATTACCTTTATCCAACTTAGATGTTACTCTATTATAAATAGTTAGTAAATTACTAAGGCATTACTGACCCTTCGCAAAGCCATGCTCTCACTCATACAGTATCATATTTTTATTCACCCATTCTTGAATTCTCTTTCTGACCAATTTTTCCAGTACTTTTAGCATTATGTCTGACATACTGATTGGTCTATAATTTGCTATTGCAGTTTTAGAACATCCGTCATGCAAGGGAATTATTTTGCCTTCTTTCCACCCCCTTGAAACTCTACCAGAGCTGAGACTTAAAGTCTAGCCAAGGCATTTCCCTTGGCTAGACTTTAAGAACCCAGTTCCCTTGTATATTTTTGCAAAATCTGTGCTGATATCCCATCTAATCCCACAGTGGTATTTACATTGAGATTCTGCAATATCTTAAGAACCTCCAATTCATCCACCTCTGTTCCCACATCAGTGTCTGTCACATATGTTAAAATAATACCATCACTGCTGGCCTGGTTGGTAGAGTGTTTAGCATATCCCCTCTCCAGTCAAAAGACCGCAGGTTTGAATCCCGCCGTGGGCGATAACCTTTTGACCGTCTGAATCGAACGCGTAACGGTGGAAGACAAAACGAAGCTAAGTTACCGTATTTAGTTATATTTCATTTTATTTAATTATATTTAGTACTTAAATGTTCTGATGTTTGTACTTTTTTTTCCCCTCTTATTTATTAATTGAATAATTATTAAAGATTACGCTACTCGGCAGAAAGGAATGATGGTGGATTCAGCAGCAGTCGCAAGTGGCGTAACAACAAGTCCTCCGCCTTTTAAGAACTCAATTATTAGCAATATCATAAGGGACTTTGTGGCATGCAGTACTTGCGGCATGTATGCGTCTCGGGAATTACATATGTGGCTTGTTAAAGAGAGTGGAGAGCGTATGTGCGCAAAATGCAGGCAGTTGGAGGAAATAAGTACATTAGATATATCGATATCCGACTTTGTTGCTCCAGGAACGGGGAATGAATGTAGGAAGACAAGTAGTGTAATAGGAGAGAATGAGAAAATAATAGTTGATAGTGTGGAAGGTGTGAATGACTGTGAAAGTTTAGGAGATGGTTTTGTTTGGGAGAGTGAATTTAGATTAAGAGTGACTGACCTGCAGAGGGAGATAGATGAGTTGAAAGAGGAGGTGGAATGTCTTGTGAATGAGAGCAGAAGTATGAAAGATAAAATTAGGAGAATGGAAGAGATAAATGCAAGGCGAATCAGAGTAGGAGAGAGAGAGAGAATTTAGGGAGTATGAGTGAGAGGTATGGGGTGCTAGAAGAGGAGAGAATGGAAACAGTAGAAGAGAGGGAATGAGAGAGAGGTATGGGAATGCTAGCAGACGAGAGGATGGAAACAGTAGGAGAGACAGAATGAGAGAGAGATATGGAAGTGCTAGAAGAGGAGAGAATGGAAACAGTAGGGGAGAGAGGTATGGGAATGAAAGAAGAGGACAGAATGGAAACAATAGGAGCGAGGGAATGGTAAGAGGTATAATGTATGGTGACTCAATAATCCGTGGTGTTCAAGATAGGATGCGTGAGGAGTGTTTGCCAGGAGGAACAATAGAAAGGGTGGCTATGGCAATTAAGAGAGGTGAAAGGGTGGATGAGATGATTGTGATGGTAGGAACGAATGACTTGAGTGGTAATGTAAGTCGGGCAGCGAGAGATATGAGATTTTTGCTTGAGACTGTACGGAAGAAGACAGAGAGAGGAAAAATAGTGTGCGTGTTGCCTAGGTATGATAATGATGAGTTGAGCAGAAGAGCCGTGATATTGAATGGCATAATAGCGAGAATGTGTGACAAGAGAGGACTGGTATATGTGGATGCTTGGAGTGCGTTTGAGGAAAGAGAGGAATTGTATGCGAGAGACCGTTTACATTTGAATGAGGAAGGACATAGGCATCTGGAGAGATTGCTGTTCTGAACGAGTCAGTGTGTCCCAGGGAGGATGATAGCAGGGGTGGCCTCTTGTGGGAATGGATACTTGGGAGAAGGGAGACAATGTCAGGTAACACTGAGCCCAGTGGAGTCTAGAAGGGATAATGCTGGGTATAGAAACAATGCCATTTATATGCTTTATACTAATGCCAGGAGTATCCGGAATAAGGGAGAGGAATTGGTGGCGCAGATAGCATCAGCCTGGTCAAAAATTATTGCAATCACTGAGATGTGGTTGACAGAAGGGGATATAACAACAGGAATAGAAGTCGCTGGGTATAGCATTTTTTGTCAGGATAGGAGGGGAAAGCGTGGTGGTGGGGTATTGCTTATGATAAGTGATGACCTATGTCCTCTAAGAGCAGAGAATTTGAAAGGAAGTGAGACAAATGATTTTGAGAGCGTATGGTGTGAGGTAGAGGTAGGCAAGACAGGATATTTAGTGGGGTGTTGCTACAGACCCAGGAGCACAGAGGGTGGGGACCAGGAGATGTTTAGACAGCTAAGTTTGGCAAGTGCAAGAAGAATGATTGTTATGGGAGATTTTAACTTCAGTAGTATAAATTGGAGAGAGGAAGATGCATGTAGCAATAGGGGAATGGAATTTCTAGAATTCTTGAGGGACAAATGTCTTAGGCAACATGTAACAGAGGGAACAAGAGGTTCAAAAGTTTTGGATTTGGTTATAGCATCAGAAGAGTTGATAATAACTGAGTTGACGTCTCTCCCACCAGTTGGAGAGAGTGACCATATGGTGTTGACTTGGAAAATGAATAGACATGCAAGAGTATCAAAGAGACGGGAACTTATGTGGAATTATAAGGCAGGTGATTATAATAGTCTTAGACGTCAACTTCGGGAAGTTTCATGGAGGGAGGAATTGGAAGGCTGGGATATCACTAGTGCGTGGGAAATTGTGAAAGAATATTTGTTATCAGCAATGGTAAGTTGTATACCACGAGTGAAGAAGAGGACACAATTTGGAGTAAAGAGGATGACAAACAATATTAAACAGGAATTGCATGCGAAAAAGAGGCTATGGAAGAGATATAAGGTGACAGGTGAAGAGAAGATGCATGAAGAATATAAGACACAGGCCAGAAGAGTGACTAGTGTGGTAAGGAAAGTGAAACTTTAATATGAGAGGAGATTGGCCCTAAGATCAAAAGAAAATCCTAGGGAATTTTTTAGCTATGTGGCCAGTAGGAGGAGAAATGACTGTGGAAGAATGATATTGTGGGATAAAAATGGGAATAGGGTGACTGATGCAGAGGACATAGTGGAATTGTTCAATGAACACTTTATTGGAGTATTTCATCCTAGAGGAGTCAGTTTTAATGCTAGAGGGATAGGACTGGTTCGAGGTCTGGAGGTAAAGGAGGAGAGTGTGTTTCAGATGGTGAGTACTCTGGATGTCAGTAAAGCTGTGGGACTGTATGGTATTTCACCACGAGTTTTAAGAGAATGTGCTAGGGAATTGACAGTGCCTTTAACGTGGCTTTTCAATGAAAGTCTGGCTTTGGCGAAGGTGCCCAGGGAATGGAAGGAAGGTAAGATAGTGCCATTACATAAGGGTGGTAACAGACTGGAAGTGTCTAATTATAGGCCAGTTTGTGTGTCATCAGTAGTTGTTAAGATCTTGGAGAAAGTAGTGAGGGACCGTATACAGCATTGGGCAGATGAGGGTAATGTTATCTGTGAGAATCAACATGGATTTGTGAAAGGACGCTCTTGTTTTAGCGATATGCTAGCCTTTTATAATAAAGTTACAAGAACATTAGATGAGGGAAAGGCATATACTGCAATTTTCTTAGACTTGGCGAAGGCATTTGACAGGGTGCCAAATGATAAGCTGATATTTAAGTTGCAGCACATGGGTCTGGATGTCAGATTGGTCAACTGGATTCAGGATTGGCTGTCTGATAGGTATCAGAGAGTTGTGTATGGTAGAGCAGTTTCCAGGAGGCAGAGGGTTACAAGTGGGGTCCCACAGGGCTCAGTACTAGGACCTATATTGTTTAACCTTTATATCAATGACATAGCCAGTGGACTGCAGGGGGATATTCAGTTGTTTGCAGATGATGCGAAGCTGGGAAGGATTATTAGTAATAGTGCAGATGTAGTAGCCCTGCAAGAGGATTTAAATAAGCTAGATAGATGGGTAAATGAATGGGGGTGTCAGTTTAATGCAGCAAAATGTAAGGTCTTGAGGTTTGGGAAACATCGATGGGATGCTGCATACTCTATGGGAGGAGTTATACTGGAGGAAGTAGGGGAGACAAGAGATCTGGGGTTGATGATTGATAGAAACCTGAAGTTTAGGGGACATATTGCAAAGGTGGTGAAGGTAACACAGAGGATTGCTGCTATTATGAGAAGGACACTGACCTGCAGAGATAAGAGGGTTATCATTCCGTTGTATAAGTCTCTGATCAGACCACACTTGGACTATTGTTCTCAGATTAGGTCCCCAGGATTTGAAGGGGATAAATTAACAGTGGAAAGGATACAAAGACGGATGACAAAGATGGTTTCAGGACTGTACAAGGATAGTTATGAGGATCGGCTGAGAGAATGTGGACTGCAGAGTTTGGTGGATAGAAGAAGGAGAGGTGATATGATTGAGACTTTTGAACTGTTGAGAGGTGGTTACAGGGTTGACAATGGGGAGTTCTTTCGCTTGGTTGAACAGTGGGAAGGAGTGATGACAAGAGGCCATCCCTGGAAGCTACGAAAGGAAACTGTGAACAGGAGGGTAAGGAGTGGTTTCTTTGTGTGGAGGGTGGTTGAGCCGTGGAATGCATTGCCTGATGGAGTGGTGGGAGCGAGAACAGTCAGTGAGTTTAAAGAATGGTATGATAGACTTTGTGTTTCTCAGGGGGGACCTCCCCTCGATGAGTCTTGACAGACTTTATGTCTTAGGAAGGACCTCCCTCGATGAGTCTTTTGACTCCTTGGAGGCCTGAATAATAATAATAATAATAATATGACATAAACATATTAATAGTAAAGATAATTTAATCATACAAATACAACATTTATTTTACATATGATATTTAATCTTTTTCAATTTAGCTGACCTATTTGAATACGAATTCTACCCTACGGTTCTTCTTTATGAACTGGTCAATAACATCATCATAAAAAGTTGGCTGTAACTTAATTTTCCCAAGCAATATGCATGCTTGTAAAGGCTGGTTGAAGCTCACCGGCTAGCGCTACTTTGATTGCGTATGGCCTGTGTTTAAGATGATGTGAAGGGAGCGGAAATGGCTATGCCCGTGCATGAAATCACAGTGCTGCAGCGAGGACCTCGAAGCTCCCACAACCGGGAATGCTATAGTGGGAGAAGAGAGCAATGATAATGTTTCAGGAAGATTTGGTCTTGGATGTAGGAATGAAAGAGGAAAGCAATTGTTTTTGTGTACAGAATAGAATTCTGTACACAAAAACAGTTAGTTATAGCAAATACACTATTTCAAGTTCCAAAAAGAAGAAGATACACCTGGAAAGCGCCTGGGGATTCAAATAGATATCAAATAGATTATATATTAGTCAAGAAAAGATACAGAAACCAAATAAAAAATTGCAAAAGCTATCCAGGTGCTGACATCAGTAGTGACCGTAACCTTGTCTTAATGAAAACAGAACTGAAACATAGGAAACAAATCCAAAGATACAAACCAATAAGATGGAACCTTGAAAAATTAAAGAGTAAAGAAATAAAAAGAGGATACCAAGAGGCAACTGATCATAACATTCCAGAAAACATAAATAGTTAGAATAATATTGAAAACCAATGGAATATGATTAAAGAGTTAATTAGAATTTCATCAAATCAATTATTGAAAAATGCAGAAAAAGAAAAAAGAAAACATTGGATAACAGATGAAATACTTGGCCTTATGGATGAAAGAAGAAAATATAAAAATGCTGTTAAAGAAGATGTGGCCAAATACAAATATCTTAAAAATCAAATTACAAGAAAATGTAGACAAGCCAAAAAAAGAATACCTAGAAGAACAGTGTAATAACATAAATGAATTATTTAAAAAAGAAAACAGAGAGAAAGCCTATAAAGAAATTAACAAACTGACTTTCAAATTTAATAAGAACAGCAAAAACAATGCCATCAAAGATGAAAATGGAAAATTACAAATAGAATCTGAGGATATATTAATGGAATGGAAGAATTATCTTAAAAATCTCTATAATGGCGACGAACTTGATGTCAATATCAGCATAGAAAATCAAAATGAAGATAATCTAGGATCCCCAATAACACGAGAAGAATTTGATAAAGCACTGTCCAAAATGAGTAAGGGAAAAAGTCCAGGTGTAGACAATATTCCTATAGAACTGCTACAAAATCTAAGTGATGAGACAAAAACCTTACTCTATCAATTAATAGCCCAAATCTATGATAGAGGAGAAATACCAAAGGAGTTTATGAAATCAACTATAATACCAATACCAAAAAAGATTAATGCAAACAAATGCAGCCAATTTAGAACAATAGCTTTAATCCGACATGTTAGCAAAATTCTGCTAAAAGTTATTCAAAATAGAATTTATTCAAAAATAGATTGTCTATTGGATGAAGACCAATTTGGATTCAGAAAGAATAAAGGAACAAGAGAGGCAATACTCTGTTTAAGAACAATAATAGAGAGAAGATTAGACCTGAGTCAAAACACTTACATTTGCTTCCTTGATTTAGAGAAAGCGTTTGATAAAGTAAACCAGCAAATACTCCTAAACTGTCTAACTAATATCAGCATAGATTTGAGAGATAGGAAAATAATTTATCAAATTCACAAAAATCAAAATGGACGGTTTAAAATCAATGATAAGGAGAAAATAATAAATATAAGGAGTGGAGTAAGACAAGGATGTATACTTTCACCACTTTTATTTAATTTATATACTGAAAAGGCCATTCAGGAAACTAAAGATAAAATAAATAGTGGCATAAAAATAAATGGTAAGCAAGTCATGTGTATGAGATTTGCTGATGACATAGCCCTTGTAGCAGAAAACAGAAGAACATTAAAAACAATGCTAGAATTACTAAATAATAACCTTGAAAAATATAAAATGAAAATCAACACAGATAAGACTAAAATCATTGTTACAGGCAAAATCCCTATCAATATAGAGCATATAGACACCAGTGGGAAACAAATAAAACAAGTGAAAAGCTTTAAATATTTCATCATCATCATCAAATTCCTGACATGTACCCTCAAGGGGTGTACAGGATATGATAGTACTACATGAAAAATTTACATCATTACTAACTTCCTATCTACAATTTTACTCGAAATCAGTCTATTACTTGTCAAGACTCCAATATTATCATTATCAGATTTTATATTTCTATCGTCTAAGGCACATTGTACCGTATCAATTCACCTATATCTTGGTCTTCCTCTGGGTCGTTTTCCTGCCAACCTGGCATAGAACACTTGTTTTGCTAATCTTTCCTCGCCCATTCTGTTTAAGTGACCATACCGCCTGAGATTAGCTCTGCTAACGCATTCCTGGATGCTGACAATGTCAAGTTCTTTCCTAATATCCTTGTTTTTAATATGATATTGCCATTGATGCCATCTGTTCATGCCTCTAATCTTTCTCAGGACTCTCATATCTGTGTCTCTAGTCTTTGGTGAAGTGTTTTACTTCTGCCGCAGCTCTCAAATCCATAAGTTAAAACTGGTTTGAAGACTCTTGTATACAGCTAAATGTTTAGCTTTAAATATTTAGGAAGCCTAATAACAGAAGATGGCAGAACAAGAGAAGACATAAGATCAAGAATAAACAATGCAAAAGCCCAATTCTCTAAGATGAAAAGCATTTTAACAGGAAACCTCAACCTACAATTGAAAAAAAAATTAATATAGACATTGATATGGAGTATTGCACTGTATGGATGTGAAACCTGAATTCTAGGCAGAGAAGATGTAAGAAGATTGGAGGCTTTTGAAATGTGGTGCTGGCACTGCATGAACAAAATAAAATGGACAGGAAAAAAAAATCAAACGAACAAGTCCTGAGAGAGAAAAACGAAACAAGAACTCGAATAAAATCGGTCAAAATTAGAAGGGATAGGTGGTTTGGACATATACTTCGACATGATGGACTTGTGAAAAGAATAACTGAAGGCAAAATAGAGGGGAAAAAGAAGAAGAGGCAGACAAAGGAAATGCTTTCTTGACCAAGTCAAAGACAGCACGGGTTTGAGGAGTTACCAGGAGGTTAAGAAGAAAGTCGATGACAGAGCGGAATGGAAGAAATTGCTGCTGAGCTACCAGTCCCAAGGCTGATGATGATTCTGTGCACATCATGGTGGTTTCCTATAATCTTATTTCTTTTTTAATGCCAAGGTATCCCAAAGCGCTGTGATTTTACCAACATTCTGTATCCTATATATTAATTAAATTCTCTCATTAATCTCAACTCTTATTCATAGTTTTGCTAATGACAACACCTTTCATTCCTCTCATTTCAGAAATATTCTAGTGCTCATATGATTGAAGTTTCTAGTTCTTCCATAACCCATGTAGAGGATACTGATCTCCTGACGATTCCCATAGTGAGTGAAGAAAATCTGAGTTTCAATGCCACCAAAACAAGATCCCGATTTTCTACTTGTAAAAGAAATATTGTACAATTTTATTGTAATAAAAAATTAGTAAAATTACTTTTACTAATAATCCAATTTCCAGTCTAGATCAATTTTCTTTTGTTAGGTTGACTTTTTTTCACATAGAGCCAATCCTGGAAGAATCATGTCACATACATAGCCTCCAATAAACTGTGTGCTCTTTTGTACACAACGAGCAGCTGCTGGTCAATATCCACATACATTTCAACTCCAAACTTATCACACCAATTTCTAATTCTTGTCTTTCATTCCACCTAAATATTTATAGATTTTGTGATGTCTCCTATGTAGAGGTAAATAAATAAATAAAAATCCTCTAATACCATTTATTTCCTAAATGCATTTAGCAGTATTTTGCAGGCTTTCAGAGTGATGGTATAGTAATTTGATAGAAATCTGCATTCTCCATATTCTGGGAGAGGATTACCAGAAGATGAGTCTTGGATTTCATTTAAAGAATCATCAGTTTCATTAACAAACAAAGTGAGTTACTTCAAGATGACTATATACCATTAGGTGCTTTGTGAGGACAACACTGATTAGAATTACACTTCTGCAACGCCTGTGTAGCTCAGTGGAAGCGGCATTTGCATCCTTTACGTTAGGCTGCTCGAAGAAAGACTTATGTTTACTTCTAGTCACTGACTACAGAAACTTTTTCTAAGCCTTTCTTTGACCGGTTCCCAAGTTAGTCAAATCTGTGGCATGAGCAAGTGGATTTTTTAACCTGGAAATTTGAGTTTTTCATTCCATAACTCAAGAAAATCAACCATAGAAGCTACACTATTTCAAGCAATAACATATTGTGTTGGGGTTAGGAACCAAGAGATGGCAATGCTTGTAAGTTGTCCCTTCACTGGATGCCACTTATAATTAGTGATAATCTTCAGCCAGCTATCTCTCATTGGTTACCAGTGGAACCTCCCCCTTAGTCTCCAAATGATAGATAAGGCAGCGTTGCCTACTCCCTATAAGGAGATAAAAGGTGTAACTGTTTTTCATTTTTTATAAACTACTTCAGTTCCAGTATATTTGGGGATTTTCTTTATAAACAATATTTAGTCAGAGGACCAAAGCCACATGAACAAAAACATGATTCAAGCACAAATGCAGCTTGAATCATATTTTCATTATGTTTATTTGTTGGACTTGGAATCATGAGATTCCAAACCCAACATCAGTATTTTAAACTAATTCTTTATATATAACGGAAATTTTAGCACATGGATTCACTTTAGTTGTATGAAGCTACAAAAACTTTCTCCAACTTTTTCTATTTGTTTACATGCATTTCACAACGTTAGGTGATGACAAGCTTTTAAATGCAATTGGTATCAGATAAGAATGTAATCACTAACAGATTTATATTTGCTAGCTAACACTAAAATGTGACTATTCGTTTTTGAATGCCAAATCGGAAATTTTGGGATGCAATAAACTGCTTACTGCATCCCAGTTTCTGGTTTAGATTGTTGTGTGCGATAAAATATGCAGCCTAAGCATTTAACATCAAACCTCATATAAGTAGTTTTTCTGCATATTACAATTTTCTGAATTTGTATATGGCTATTCATAAAAAAAATGCATTTTCCATTTGCCACAGACTTATCATCGTAGTGCTGTCACCAAAAGAAGTTTGAGAAACACTTCTTCAGATTAACGAATCTCGGAATTTTAACGAAGATTTCACAATCAGGTCACAGTTCTTTGAAACGAAATCCAATGGATGAAACCACCATAGTTAACGCTCAACAAACTGTTATCCTTAATGCTTAAAGTCTTTAGGATATTATCTTTTCTGCTCTGATAAATACAGGAATTAGCAGAAGGTCTTCATATTTTTATTTCTTCTGACAGGATGCTCACTTTTGTGGAAATTTCAAATCTGCTATATTACAGAAATAAATTTCCCATATCTGGAATGGTGACCGCAAAACTTAAAATTCGTTTTATACGAGGAGGAAGATTTAAACTAATCAGCAGTTTTATGTTCTTTTCTTAGATGTTTTTAGTGTTACACTCATTCGAATTCAGACATTTAATTCCACCCATTATTTTCTCAACCTGCCAGAATAAGTGCGACAATCTATTCATTGTTCAACTTCGTCGTGCTCATCAATCAAAGTAACTTTTCTTTTTCTTTAACTCCCATTCGTTTTTTTTAAACCTTCATTCGTCGTCAATTTCGCGAAAATTACAGCCAGAGGATATTTCAACTAAAGTGCAATACGATGCTCCTTCCTATAAAAAGTCAACTAATCTAAAAAAGATATCATTACGTCTGAAAATCAATGACGTTATCTGAAGACCATTTCTGTGCACCTAGAAATTCCAGGACTATCATTCCTGAATCACCTGTGTTACGGGTCACAAACAATAGCATACAGCATACAGAACATCTAATTACACTCTCTGGGAGGTATCTTGCATGTGCACCTCAAAATAAACGAAGAAACGATATTTCTACTGTGTGGCAACGATTCCCAAATCGTCTTGGGAATCGTTGCCACAATTCACTGTCGTGCAGTATTTTTTGGTGTCACAAACATTTCCCGAAGAAACCGAAGATATTTTCTCACTAAGGTAAAATACAGTAATAGGCTTAATTGCCATTAAACTAGACTAGCTAGGAAAACGCAAATTTTATCCCGTTGGAAGCAACTTCTTGCTTCCAACTGCTATACGGAAATTTACTTTCAGCTAACTCTCAAAATGCCAACACCGGGTAGACAGAGTGATCATCCTTTCCGCTCTCTAACCAATACGCCGAGGATTCGAATCCCAGCACAGGCAATGATTTTTTTTTTTTTTAATTACAAAAATTTCATCGCCTTGTGATTTATTGGTCTGAAGTGGTTTGAAAGTTTGGCCGCTAGAACACGATTCCCGAATTATGCAAATGATAAATAAAAATACAAATTGTCTAAAATTAATTTAATAAAAATAGGAAAATATACTTAGTCTAATGGGCTATAGGTTTACAACCTTTCGTGACTGGGAGTCACATAAAAATTGCAGTATGGAAATTTAAATCTTTCGTGAAGGGGCACAATACTCGTGCCATCTCATCGAAACCTAAAATGTGTGAGGATCAATAGTCAGTCAAGGCCAACGTTAACTTGGCTTTATAGAAACCTCATTGATCATTATGATAAAGTGGTTAGTCCTTTTTCATATAAAAATTCATTTTTCTTTGATTTTTTTATGGAACACTTAACTAATACAATTGTGTTAATTCTGAAAAATAAACATTGCTCAACACAACATTCTTGAAATACTAAAATTGATTCGCTAATATTTACCACACAACTATAACACTTCACTTTAAATGGTTCTCAAACTTGCTTCCGAGCATTTAGAAACTTAATCCTGGATTGAGATATTCTGTTTTAAGAAACTAGCAGACTGACAGAAGGCAAGTGAATCCACAGTTATTTTCAATAGGTTCTTGTAATATAGTACCTGGCTAAATTAGTCAAACTGCAATTAAATACATCGCTCAAACTTAGAATTAACATACATCAGTCCAACAAAATAGATACAACAGAGAAACCCTCGCCAAACTGCTTAAAAAGAACAATAAAACCTACCCAACTAGACTATACATGCATACATGATATTTTTACCCAATATCACAGGTACAACAGATAAACTGGGCTCCTACCTAAAACAATACAGAACATCTAAACAAAGGTTCCACTTTCCTGAGACAAATGAAGAATCGCCAGAAACCTTCTCGATGTATAACAGCATGTCTTCTGTCAGCATGCAACTCAGTATTTCGAATAGACAAGATGCTATGGTCAGAAAAAAATTAACACAAAAAATTCATGCAGTAAGGGCGTTCCAAAAAGCAGACTAGTAGGACATGCCTCGGAGGAAGAACATTTCATCACCAGGTTACTTCACAAATCCCAATTTTAATCAGAGAAACTATTCCTGGAAGTACAAAAGTTCTAAGAACTTGGTCACCTGCAACAGAATTGATGGTGTGATATTGCATAGTTTTTGGCACACTGCTCTATCTACCCGTCAGTATTAATAACAGGAATTACCATGAAGAGCGCCATTATTATCCTCCATACTCTCCGTGTTCTCGAGATCACTCCATTCCGTGTCTTCACTGACTGGGTATTGTTAAGCGCCTCTGATAATGCTACCAGAAGCTAGCGAAATGTGGGCTTGTGAATAATTAACTTTGCTCAGTAAATTATTTATTTGCATTCCAGTTTTATGTAGTCCCCCCCCCCCCTAGAAACTTTGACATGAATCATAGCAACAGCTACGGAAATTTGAACATGGAAATAAAACATAGAAATAGAACATGGAAAGGGCAGGTTTGAACATAATTTTTTCATAACTTGTAGTCTCAAAACAGGACAAAAGTTGTATTGTTTTATAACACTGTACACTGCACTTGTTTTTTGTTTTTTTTTAATTCTAATCTGATATTCAAAATTATACAAATAAATTTAAAATGCAACTAACGAATGTTAGTAATGATGTTAATAATTGGGGGTAGATGATACATTAATAAGATATACCTCCCCCTACGTTTCACAGTGAAGAATCATCACATCTACACATCCTTATGCTCGCACAACGAATGGCTTCCTAATACATCGGCCCACAATAGAAATGTGGAAAAGATCGTCTTACCCATTTTGGACAGACAACCATGTTTAGAAAGAACATCAAAACACATACTGAATGCTGGAAAAAGATCACTTTATCAGATGGAGGAAAACAAAGTTATTACATAAATCAAGTTTCAAATCACAAAGAGGGTTTCTGGATGCCGCTCAAGTCTTACAAAAAGAGAAAAAAAAAGCTAGTGAATTGCAAGAGAACTGATGGATTAGTTTTAAACTAATTTTGGCGCATTGCCATATCTAGTCCTCTCCCCCCCCCGCCTCAAATAAAAAAAGCTAAATATAAAAGATCGCCAGAGAAAGCGAGCTCCTACATCGCTAAGATATCGTCTACTTCATTTTTTATCCCCAATCCATAAGAATATTTATAGAGGAAGATGAAGTCGAAAGGTGAATGCCTGAAAATAATAGCGTGCATCTTACCACCACCATGCTAGCTACCTTATCTTTCGACGATGAAACATGACTATTTCACTGCGTAAGCAGAACCCATTGTTGCCATAGAAACATGGAAGCATTATTCACAACCGTCTTGTATATTTTATTTAGTTGCAGATTTCATAAGAAACATAACGCTGCCGGTAAATTTCACAGAAATGTTACACATTGCTTAATGTCAACAATGTAAACTCTTCATATATAGACAGAGAGAGAGAGAAGAGAAAACTTGTGCGCAGCACTGAAATAACCCTTATTTCGTAACATCCTCGGGTGATATAATCTTGCAGAACTACTGTTGCCATGGGAACATGCAAGCATGATCTGACACATAAAATAAAAACCTGTATGTATATAAATACCTAGTGTAGTCATAAATATTGTTACAACAGCGCATAAACCTTTAATCTATCAGTAAATCATGATTTCAGCACATACAAACCACATGTATAACGTAAATATAATAGCACTGTTTGGCGCACCCAGTGGGGGGGGGGCAAGGGGCCCTGGCATTCCCAAAAGAAAAGGGGGGAAAAACACTGGAAAAACTTCCAAAAATCTTTTACTAATTAAAATTCATTTTTTTTTTTTATTTATGTTGTGTCGTGTCTTCTATTTCTATACTACTTATGAATTAGCGATCACATAAGGTGGGAATACCCTATAGCTCTCCGGAATCACGGCCGCTGTGAACGCAAGACGAACGAAGTAGTGCTCTTGCGGACCGAGCGCTATTTCGTTTGCCCGAGCCAGACCAGAGGAGATCACGGGTTTCATGTATTGCGATCACTGCAGATGCTCAGTCATAGCTCGTATGCAATGCGTAGTGTGTATTCTCAAATCGTCTATTCAACTCCCCCCCCCTCAAGATTAAATCTTGAGTGCTCGGCCCCCTCCAAGATTAAATCCTGAGTGTGCCACTGATAGCACTCAATCTTCGAAATGTTCTCCCTTTTGCCTTCACGCACGCCCGAAGTCCCTCACAGTGTCCAACGGAAACGCTGCTACTGCTAGCTCCAAGTCCACCTTCAGGCTGACGATGCTGGAGTGTCGTTTCTTGCAGGTTACTCTCTCAAGCTCCGACTTCAATTTGAAGTCGAATGGATTCATATACGGGCTTCCAGACGGCCAGTCAGATGGTGATATGTGATTGGACACATTCGCTTCCAACCAGTGTTGTGTGCTTGTGTGCAGGGGCTGAATCCTGTTGGAAGGTCCACTGCCTACCGTGAAACAAGGTGTTGTTCAGGGGACCATACCACAGGTTCCAGCACGGTGTCTTGATATACTTTGGTGAAGGTTTTTACCCCTGATATGTCATCCTCCCCACTAAACCATCACTGAATCCTGACTGCTATGGTACGTGCTGTGAGACCATCCGGGGCAGATATACTTGATCGTTTTGGCGGTTAGACGACTCTTCAGTGGTGAAAAATCATCTCATCTGTGAAGATATCGTTGTCTGTTTTTTGCGTACCGCTGGAGAAGTACCTTTGATTTTATTGCCCTCTACTGCATAAGTTGTGGTGTTAGGAAGTGTCTGGTAGAACGGAGATGGGTCCTCACCACCCCAGGTCATTAGTGAGTACACGTGACATCGTTCTCTACGAAACGTTCATCTCACTATATCACTTCCTGCGTTCTCACAAGATCGGCGGAGGCGTGCCTTCACAGCCCTCACAAGCTGTTGCGACCTAACGCAGCGTGGTCGACGTGTTATTTGGCGGTCAGATACGTCTTTTGTATCGTTATAGCGGTTAACAGTTCGATACACAAACAGCCTACTGATCCTCGGTGTTTTTAACGTGTTGAAAATAACAGGTGGCCGCATTCCAGCCTCGTGAAATGCTATTACATTACAGCTACAGGTTCTCATAATTTCCCCAATGTATGTTAACCCGTAAAGTTAGACAACTCTCTCTCTCTCTACTGATAATCATGCGAATGTTGGCTGCGCACGGAGCCACTACGGGAACCGGGCTCGCGCAATTCTGTGGACAGTGGGGGGGAAGGGGTTCCTTTCAGAATATTTTCCCATCCTTCCAAACAGACAAACCGGCCAGAGGAAAGCACACAATTCACAGATATACTGTCCTCATAGTCAGTAGTTCGTAGCTGCTTGTCCGTAGAGGGCACTTGGGGATGTTTGCATATTTGACGCACGTGAAATTTTCCCTCCTCCTCCCCTTACGTGACGCACGTAAGGGGAGGAGGAGGGAATTACTTTTCTAACTTCCTATTTTTCCACCATTTGTGCGTAAACGTTTTAAGAATCGTTACAAAAACTTCTCAGGAATTGTCAAAATCCACTGGAAGACAATGTTAACCAACATAAATTATTCCAATACTGAAACCGTCAAGTTTGCCATTTCATTGAGATATTTGAGAAAATTGAAAAGTTCATCGCGATGATACAATAAGGAGATCGTTGTATTTTCCAATGACTTCAGTTCTCTAAAACACAGAAGTGTTACTCGAATATCTGCATATCTTATTTATGCGAAACTAATTTACTCTTCTCGATGTTTCAGCACATAAAAGACAACTAAAAAAGGCACATGAATGGTAGTAGATAGACAGTTGAAGTTTAAAGGGCATATTGCTAAGGTTGCCAAAGTAGCTCATAGGATTACTTGGTTATTGAAGAACACACCAACAAGCAGAAATAAGGGAGTTATTATTTCTCTTTATGACACCCTGATATAGCCACATCCGGATTACTGTGCTCAGGTCGGGTCAGCTGGGTTCCTTGGGATGAGGAAGTAGTGGAGAGGATTCAGAGGAGAGTGATCAAGAATGGGCTCAAACTGCATGGCGGTAATTGTGCAGCGATAATCATAATAATCCAATTTTAATGAGGAAATTTTACTTGGCTAGCATATATATGAGCTTCAGTTATTTTTCTAAAATAAGAAGTAGTTATTTTTTTGTAAAACATGTAAGATACAGAGTGACTGATATTAACTGTTAATTCATCTTTTTAACCAAATAAAAATGAATATACATTCATAATTTTAACACAGTATTGTAACAGTTTATCGGTCGCCGAATGGCCCAAATAAGCAAGGTGATTAAGAAAGTTTAATGCAATCACGAAAAGTTTGTTTAAGAGAGAGAGACATTCACAATTTCACTGAATATTTTTATATGCAGCAGGAACAATAAAAACTGATGTCACGAGTCTTATGCAATGCATTAATCAATAGCACTTTAAGTGAACATGTTCCTATCTGTGAACATGTGACAAACGTCAAAATATCAATTAATGCTAATTAAAGAGAAATTCAAAAGATTGTTTTGTTAGTTTTCGTGCAAAATTTCTACAACAAAAACACGGCATATCAGCGTAGCGTCAATGATCAATTGGTTCCACCGTTCGATATCCTGATATTCGTTTCACCATCATCCCAAATATAATGAAAACATTTAAAATTGGACACATTAATTCTCTTAAGGGATGTTCCGAATAACTGAATTATATTTTTGTGATGTCGCATACCTTTGGGTCATCGATAAAACCAGCAAAGTGCAAATACAAGTGGAGTCGTTAAGAATGCAACATGTCAAAAAATTGGAATGAAAAGAATCTTGATGATGTGCTGGGGAATAAAGACATTTAATCTGCAAAAGAAAAACGAAATATCAATAATTACCGTTAATCTTAAGCACAATTAACTTGAAAACACTTTTTTGCCTTTTGTGTGTGCGTGTGTTTAAAATATTTCGTTTAAAGTCGAATTCTTTGGCAAGAAGAATGCCTTTCGCTTTGGTAAGCTCATTAAAGTATGCCATTCATAATTATTGCGCAAAACAGAGGAAAGTTAATGCTATTTGAAACGAGAAAAAGAAAAGTATGAATTGCGAGCGGAAACGGCAAATGTTGACTTATTATTTTACATATTAAATGCGACTTAACTTCAAAAGTAGGGCTAGAAATTATTGTATTTACTCTTAGCCAAACCGACGTCGGACATTAATCTTATGATGCGGGTTCAATTACGCTAAACAAATAACAGGCACACTTCTGATGACAGTGAAGAAATTTCTAATTTTTCATTCCGAGGTATAAATTTAAATTCTGCTGGAGCTTAAACAAGCTTACGGGAATCATTCGCAGATCAGTTACGCACGAAAAAACAAAACGAAAACATGATTCACAATGCACTTAGAACTCTGCGAAGATTG
The DNA here is from genome assembly GCF_054136105.1 of Typopeltis vanoorti. Classification (NCBI taxonomy): domain Eukaryota; kingdom Metazoa; phylum Arthropoda; class Arachnida; order Uropygi; family Thelyphonidae; genus Typopeltis; species Typopeltis vanoorti. The sequence continues at coordinate 158,807,873 of NC_143553.1, read as the reverse complement.
GTTGTTAAATATATGCGAGATTTTAGCACGCGCTAAAATACAATAAGTTTAAGGCGCGCACAATGTTCGGAATTTCGTATTAGACATAGGGCGCATTCGCTACTGAAACTTCAATCTGTGGTCGCCATGGTAACATTAAGATGCATCATTTAATTTTGCTTTTTAATTTTGCTTTTTTTTTTTTTTTTTTTTTTGTTGTTGTTAAAATGCTGGTAGAGCAACTAACATAACATATGTGTTAAGTTTAAGGGAGATGGTAAATCCCGTATTATTGTACAACCGGGTACGAAACTCTGATCGAAATCCATCGAATCCTAGAGTTTCATGCCGAAAAAAACTATCGGCGAGCCAAGTGTATAATCACTTGGAAGTCGGAGCAAGCTCCGTCACTGTCCTTAATATTCTCTCATTAGATGAGAGAATATTAAGGACAGTGACGGAGCTTGCTCCGCCTTTGCTGCGAGTTGCTCTGGTGTTGTACTTCCCAAGTGATTACTTACACTTGGGCTCGCCGATAGTTTTTTTTCGGCATGAAACTCTAGGATTCGATGGATTTCGATCCGAGTTTCGTACCCGGCTGTACAATAATACGGGATTTACCATCTCCCTTAAACTTAACTTATGTCGCCGGTAAAATAGCCTTTTGGCTTGTTATAACATGTGTTGTTTTCATATGCAAGATTTTTGTTTTGTTTTATATTTTTCTAGTTGACTTTCTCAGGTCGAGATAAGAACGGTTCTAGAACACGTGACCGAAAGTTTATACGTTGAACAAAGGTGAATGTTTTGAGTTCAATATGGATAGGCAGCGCTGCTATTTCCCGATGTAAATAGTGCGTTCCTCTGTTTAATGCAGTATTGGTTTAATTGTTTAGTTTACTACGAGTTTTAGTATCAATCCCTTGTAACATACGTGTTGCTCGACTGGGCCGCTAAGAATAAGCGTAGCTTCAATTTTAGCATGCCAAGTGCTCACATATAGCACTGGTGTGCTGCAGGTGTGTGTGTGTGTGTGTGTGTGTGTGTGTGTGTGTGTGTGTGTGTGTGTGTGTGTGTGTGTGTGTGTGTGTGTGTGTGTGTGTGTGTGTGTGTGTGTGTGTCAATTCCACTCATTATAGCATACTTGATATTTCGGACCAGCCCGTAAGTAAACAAATAAACTAATTATAATCCTGGAATGTAACGTTTGCATTATCAATAGAAATTTAAAAGGATCGAGATTGACTTTTCCAGTAAGTTTAATAAATTTATGTGATTATTATTATTACAATCAGTTTTACTTTCGTAATTAACACATTCGCTTCAGCATATACAAGAATTGCCTAACCCTCTCACTTAATTATAATAAAAAATAAAACTCTTGGAAATCCTTTTCTGTAATGAACAGAAGATATCTTCTATTGTGTTTATTGCATAAGCTTAAATCTACTTCTTTCAGTATACGTCCGAACGGTCTCGACTGCGTCTTTTAATGCAGAAAATTAGAAGACTTCAGGAGTGCTTTTAGGAAAATTATTTCCCATCTTCTTAGCTGCCATCCACTCTGAGCAACATTTTTGATGTTGCTCAGAGTTCGCTAATTACATTCAATGAGAGTACAGTGAGTGTGGTAAATCTCCTCATTCGCGTTACCATTGACCGAAAATGGTCAAAGTATTAGCAAGAAAAGTTCTTTCTCATCACCATTTGTCCTTTTACTTTAAAACAATACGATTCACACGCAGTCCTTTCTTTTCTTTTCTTTTTTTTTTGTTCGTTATTTCTCTTTATTATTTATTTTATTTATTCAATTTTGCTTTTATTCATTTTTCTTTCCTTTTTAATACTTTTTATGAGAAGTACAGCTAGTTTTATGAAACACAGATTGTCAGTGTTTTCCTGAATACATACTACTATCTGTCTATACCAGTGGAGTCTCGTGGCTTGAAATCGTGAGGGTGCTACAACTTTCGAAATATACATACACACTGTAAGTACAGTGTATACGTGTTTGGATAAAATATCAAAATTACGGTAAAAATTAAACATGAAAAAATATTTTTTATTATCAATAAAATTATAGTTTGATATAACTGAAAATTACTTAAAAATAAAATCCATTCTTGTTTTGTTTCGAGCGAAAAGGTCAATAACTTTATCCTTGATGTTTGTGTGACTGTTGAAGAATTTTTTCCCCATTGAAATCATGCATTTAACCTATCCTGATTCAGAGTGCTCCTCAGAAACATTTTTATTCTCTTTAATGTTGAAAAACAGCGTTCAGGCTCTGATGTAGTCATAGGAATTGTCAAGAGAATTTTTATCAATTATTTCTTGAGGTTGCATTTCTGAGGTCATAATTATCAATAATCCCAATAATGTTCTAAAATAAAAACTACAACAATATGTCTTTAATTGTAATGTCCAAATATTTAAAGAGACGGAGTAAATATGATAAGCACTACGAACACCCTACTACCGGCGCAAACTGCATATAAACAACAGTGGAACTGCGCGACGGACAGTGCCGCATTAAGCTAATAGCTCGCATCTCACTATGACGTGCATATGCTTGAGCGCGTAGCAATATGACACTGTGGTAAACACAGTACTGCTAACGTCCTTCGCCCTCCTAAGTGCTACAAGATGGATTTTTATTATATTTTATACCAAAATAAGAGAATTGTATAGGATTGTTGATGATAAAATTAAATATTACAAGCAAATATAAATAAATTAATAAATATATTTATATATCGTGAAAAATTGGGGGTGCTGCAGTTCCGCAGTGCCTATGCACGAGCCGCTCCTGGTCTATACTACCAAAATGACAGGCACAAGCCAATAGCAATTAATAGATGCCATCGAACGGATTCCTTCTTTGTATGTAATTATACATTATTATAATCGCTGCTGCACAGTCAATTCACGTATAAAAATACGATTAATCACAAATCATGAAAAACATGCGAAATGTGACCTAAATATAGACAATTAGTGAAACCCTGTATAAGTACGACAGATGCGTTCAATATTTAAGAAAACACTGCGATCAGTGCACATCTCTTCCAGGGTCGAGGTGGTAAGTCAAGGTTAGTAATGCATCTCATCGCGATTTTTAAGATGTTCCCACGGGACGAAATTTTCAGTCGAATATGTTAAGGAGGACGGATTTGGAAAAGAATTATGTGGCGTGCAAAACAGGATATAAATTGATCGATGATATAACTTCCGATGGAAGAATGTCTGAGGATAAAGGAACAGATTTGCACAAAAACAGCAAATACAACAGCAAGTAATCAACCGAAAATAAATCCTTAAAATACTGTATTGCTCAGCCAAAATGGAATGGAAAGGAAGTTTATGCTGCATTTACAGTTAAGTGTATCATCCCCAATGCTTAATTTGGGATGCTTAGCAAGGGAGAAAGTAATACATTCTCTCTCTCTTTTGGAAGAAAGGCGTGTAATCGTGTGTCCTCAGTTCCATTCCTCGAACCAAGATTCTGTTGACGATTAGCACTGTAGAGAAATATTTCTTCAGTAGCACTGTCTTTGTCTACTTTATCTCCATGATGCTTTTAATTCTTTCCTGCCTGATTAGGCGTCCTTCGTATCATAACTGGAAGTTCATTGTTCCGGGTTCGAACAATGTCTATGATCTGAGGAACATTTATAAGAAGGTTTCAACTGGTCAGGTGTAAAACAGAGGATTCTGTTCTAAACAGTAGGCTGTTAGTAAGAGTTCTCTTTGAGCAAATATAATTTATGAAATTCAACTAGGCTGTAACAGAAAATTACGCGGACATATAAATTGTGCCAATTAATGCGATATTAATTATAAAATTAACGTTATTTATATTATTATACTGGAAGGGATTTTGTTTCTGTTTGTGCTGACGCTCTAACTTCCGCGGAGATAGTTAAGTAAAGTTTCCCATTTCTTTATAGACGTTCTATGAAGAAATGACTTTTATGAAGGACTCTTGTCGTGTTCCAGTAATCTCTATGTTTAGTGTTGACGGCATACTCAGCAAGTCAAACTCGTAGTTGGGGGGTGGGGGGGGGGGGGGGTGGGGGGGGGGGGGGGTGGGGGGGGGGGGGGGTGGGGGGGGGGGGGGGTGGGGGGGGGGGGGGGTGGGGGGGGGGGGGGGTGGGGGGGGGGGGGGGTGGGGGGGGGGGGGGGTGGGGGGGGGGGGGGGTGGGGGGGGGGGGGGGTGGGGGGGGGGGGGGGTGGGGGGGGGGGGGGGTGGGGGGGGGGGGGGGTGGGGGGGGGGGGGGGTGGGGGGGGGGGGGGGTGGGGGGGGGGGGGGGTGGGGGGGGGGGGGGGTGGGGGGGGGGGGGGGTGGGGGGGGGGGGGGGTGGGGGGGGGGGGGGGTGGGGGGGGGGGGGGGTGGGGGGGGGGGGGGGTGGGGGGGGGGGGGGGTGGGGGGGGGGGGGGGTGGGGGGGGGGGGGGGTGGGGGGGGGGGGGGGTGGGGGGGGGGGGGGGTGGGGGGGGGGGGGGGTGGGGGGGGGGGGGGGTGGGGGGGGGGGGGGGTGGGGGGGGGGGGGTCTAAGTTCTGTCGTATTATTATTATTATTATTATTATTATTATTATTATTATTATTATTATTATTATTACATAACACCTCCAGGGAGTCCAAAGACTCATCGAGGGATGAGTCTTTGGTCGATATCTTAATGGATGCTGTTTAAAATTAGCAATGTCTTGTCCAAGTTATTCTTGATATGGCTAACGGTGGAGAGTAATTTCTTAAAACTTAGAGATATTATGCATCTTATTAATATTATTTTATGTAACTCTCAACCCAAGAAAGGTAAACCTATAGCACACTCGTACTTGCGTGCGTAAAGGGATTTTTCTGTTGTTATTAATTATATTTTTGTATTAGAAAAGAAACAACAAACTTTTTTCAAGACACTTCAGGTCTTCAATAAGCTGGGGGAACTGGTAACACGCTGGACGATGAAATTTATTTACCACTTCAAGACAATTAGAATCAGATGCCCACGGCGAGATTCAAACCAGCAACCTGTTGGTTGCTGGTTTGAATCTCGAGAGTGGAGAGTGGATACGCAAATAAGCACTCGGCCAGCTGGGGCGATGTGGATGGCCGAGCAGCATTATTTATTAGCAAAACACAAATTAATCGTTTCTGTTAATAAAAACTGGAGTCACTATGTTCGATGACAACTCTCCTCCCCCCCCCCCCTCCCCTACACAGATTCTAAGCTGTGAAGCTTTACATTAATTACATGGGACGTTCTAATTCATAGTAAAGCATAACCATAAACCATTATGCTATCATGAATCTTAAACAGATTTTTGCAAGTCATTCAGAATATTTCTTCTAGAAATAATGATCCAATTTGTAAATTTCATAAAACTTAGAGCACCGTCTGGACGAAGAGGTTGAAATACAAAAATATCTTTGTAGTACTCAGTTATGAATATTTTTACTGGTTTGGAAATAAATTTATCATGTAAGGAGAATAACATCCATCTTCCATCCAATTCTCGTCCGTCCAAGACGGGTTGAGTCCCCATTTAATGCAGCCGCCCTGCTGTTTCTCTACTGCATCCCTCTAAGGGTAAGTATTTTATGTGTGTTGATATGTGTGTTGATATGGTAAACAGGCAAACCAGGCAATCTGGTTTGCCTGTTTACCGAAGTTGCCTGTTTGCTGAAGAAAAGACGAGTTTCCGGTGGACAGGAACGCTGTCGCTCCCGTATGAGAATTCACCTTCAGTTGAAAAGCCTTGATAAAGGCTCTTGGCGTTCATAATAGGTTTCAAACCCGAGTCTTTTCAACTATAGTCTATACCAAATGAACTACAGAGGGTCCACGGGAATAACATATATGCTAAAAAATATATTCAAGGCTCTCGTTTTACGACAATAAGAAACTTGTTAAAAAAAAATATGCACGCGATTTACTGAGAACTGTTTCGTTTCACAATCATTTCCTTCAGAGCAAGAAAGACACGTGATCTACATAAAATGGTTATTCCTTATTCCCTTGACAATAATGTTTATTACAAGTTCTTAAGAAGCCACCAGCCAAAGGAATTCATGCAGCTCAGTACCCTGCACTGACTCGACCAACAATCGCTACAAACTCCATATAAATAAGGAAGATGTCCTTCGAATATTTTTACGACAGAGTGCAATTTTGCTAGAAGCATGGATCGTTCGACTCTTAATTGAGAGAGAGAGAGAAACGGTAACATGCCGAGTTAAAAAACGATAAAATTATTCAAACTTCAAATATGCTCAAAAGTAATCCTCCAATAAGGAGCAGTATTTCGAATTTAGGTGAAATAAATATATTTCCAAGAAACTCTCGCCTTTGCCACAAAAAATATTTCCCATCAATTTGGTATTAGAGAGCTGCAGAAGCATAGTATATTATGGTCCTGGGTCATAATTTTAACTACGTATAGAGATTATTTAAAGCCAATGCTCTGTTTCTTTATTCATGTGTTTGCTTGCTGTTTTGTAACAGTGTATTAATACTTGACATATCCGGTACTGATCAACTGCTATGGTGTCTATTGTTCTCTGTTGTATCTGTTATCCAAATCTGTCTTTTGCAATTATGATTGTTGCTCGAACATGCTGCAGTACGAGGTAGAGGAGGGCAGTGGGGAACAGACTTCGATTAGTCCTAGGACTCAAAAGAAGGTCACATCATTGCAATAACAACAATAATAATAATAAGACTGGGCATCGCTAGAGATCAATTTCATGTGTACTACCTAATGCAGTGTTTCTCAAGGTGTGGTAAGCGTACCCCGGGGGTACGCGAAAGGTCGTTAGGGGGTACGTGGCAATTTTCGGCTATGCATAATTAAAGGAGTCATTATATTTTTCAACAAACAGTGCAATTAAAGACAACCGGGATAAAACGGCACTAACTAATGAATCACATCCCCTCTCCAACAGAAACTGCTGTATAGACCAAGCAAAATCATATATTGCCGGTGGAACATATGGTTTTGCTTGAAACGTGTTAAAACTAAGAAATATATAGTGAATGTGTTTCAGATATTATGGAATTCGGTTGAAGGGAATTAGCATTTCAACTCAACTGTTGAAATGCTAATTTGTCTTTGGTTCGCGCGATCTTTTGTTAATACCGCACCAATCATATGCGGTTCTTCGCTGCTCTACATATTTCAAGTCTTGTAAATTACTGGTAATTTTTGTTAGAAATAATGGGAAAGAAGATGACACTATTTGGGTAGATGACTTTGACGATGCACACAAAGAAACTGTTCTCGATGTCAAAAGTAGTGATAGCGAGTAGGAGCTTCTTGGTAAGTCGCACCATTTTCAGTTTTTTTCTGGAAACTTTAGTTTCCGAAAATTCCCGCACGTATCTCGCAACACGATTTTTTAGCTTGAATTTTAGGAAAAAAGTTATATTAGAATATAAAGACTTATATTCGAGTAAATACAGTTTTTTTTTTTTTTTTTTTTTTTAAGCTTTCAAATTCTTACGTATAGATCATTGGTCAAAGATTGGATTTATAAAATCCCCAAAAGAGAGCAATATAGCAAATACAAGTAGCTGTAAGCAACAAGAAAACTTTGATATTGCATCTGGATCAAATGAAATTATGAACATATAAATTCAAATAATTCAAATTGTTGTCTCATGTCTCGAGCCATCAGGATTGAAGGAGAACCGGCGTACTAGTCCGGAACTCGGGGGGGGGGGGGGGGGGGGGCAGGATCCCCTTAGTATATATATATTATTGGGAGGGGACAGTTTGACAGATAGTAATAATGAGTCCAACAATCTCACCAGTAATTTAGCTTTTTTTTTTTTTTTTTTCAATAATGGATAAATGCCAGTCTTCTACAGAGATGAATACCACAGGATCAGAAGCTCCAATAAAATATTGCTGGCGTAATTAAAAAATATATTATTTTATCTGAAAATATTTCTCCGATTTCGACAAATTTATATATATATATATATATATATATTTTAAGTACTATGCCAGAGAAATCGAGGGAGAGGGGGAGGGGGAGAGAAAGAGAGAGAGAGAAATACTTTCAAACTACGTTAGCAAATGTTGCCCATGCGCACCGTGAGAATTAAGGAAATTGTTCATTTTATCCGCTGGTTTTGGAGACCACTGAAATAGAGATCATTTGAAAGATGAGGACGAATTGCATTTATTATTAATAATAGTTTTTATTATTCGTTTGAACCAGGAAGACACTTGTGCTTATTATTATTATTATTATTATTATTATTATTATTATTATTATTATTATTATTATTATTATTATTATAGCCAGATCACAGAATAAAGCTCGGAAACACACCGTGAAGAAAGTACATTTCATCTCAACCTTAAAATGAACTGAAATAATAATTTAAAATCCACGTGATACAATCGTAAACAAACAAAAAAGAAATCTTATGTATAACTAAATGTTATTTTTAAGGAATTTCATAAGTTGAATTTGTCTGAATGAAAGAAATGATACGATACTAAATTATTTACAAAAAATGCATAAAATACGATACTGAATTATTTACGAATCAATGACCAGAAACTAAGTTTGGTCCCATTCGCAGGCTTTATTCGTTATAAAATGCCAAAAACACTCCTTATGGGAATTCCCCGGCATCCAATATGGTTGGGATTTATATCACAACAAACAACTAGCTGAATTAAATCCAATAATTAGCAGAATAGCACAAGCGGCGACTATAAAAAAATAAAACAGTAAAGTTGTGTCTGTTCGCTTGGGAGGAGGAGGAGCCATAAAAATTAACGTCTGGACCGGATGTTCACAGACAATGGTGCAGTGTTGCGAGGAGAAATTTTCAGGAAGGAGCCGGGCTGGCGGAAGACGAATTCCCCTTTACGATACACAATAGTGCCCGGAGAGCGCCATCCTGTTCGCACCTTGTACCATACTGTCTGAATGTGGGGGTAGACGCTACTTTTCCAGGTGGCGCTTGCTTGCTAAGGGATAGTTGAATTCGATTTCATCTCATCCGCATGCAGAGAAGAACGTAAACTTACGTGAAATATGTTATTTTAAAGGCTTTTGTTAACGAAATGGTAACCAGCCCCCAGTGGCGCATCCAGAAGGGGGGGGGGCACCAGAAGCCCTCCCCCAAAGAAAAAGGAAAAAAACACTACAAAATTTTCCAAAAATCTCTCCCGAATTAAAATTCTTTTTTTTTTTATTTATGTTGTGTCGTGTCTTCTATTTCTATACTACTTATGAATTAGCGATCATTGCAGATGATCAGTCATAGGTCGCATGCGATGCGTAGTGTGTATTCTCAAATCGTGTACAACCCCCCCCCCATTAAGATTAAACCCTGACTGCGCTACTGACCAGCACTATGCATAACTTTTACAACAATAAATTGTCTTATTTGTTGCAAAAGACGCGTATCTAAAAGTAAAAATGAAATTCAAATCCTTCATGCATTCTCTGGCAAGTGTCGCACTGACAGCAATAAAGGTTTTATTTTGTAATTAAAAGATGGTGATAATAAAAAGGCAAATGTTTGCATAATATTATACTACAGACGTCAACCGATTCCCACAGCGAGTTATGCGGTTGGATTGTTCGCGGATGGCTTTAGACCTACTCTAAGAAAGATACAAATCTCTCTTTGTTGAAAGACCACTACTAAAACGAATTATTCAGATTTTGATACAAATTAAGAGCATAACAGTAAAACATGAAAAAAAATTAACTTAGAATATTCTGCATACGTTGATGGCAGGACTGACGGAGTAGATAGCGTCTCAGCTTTCCGATCACATGCCGCAGGTTCAAATCCTGCCATTAGGAAGTAGATGAAGTTCATCGCCTACCGCAGCGATTTTCAACCGGTGTGCCGCGAGAGGTCTTCAGGTGTGCCGGGAGATTTATGAAAACAAATTAATTGAAAGAAATAATGTCGTAATTTGCGCATTTATTTATTAGCGTCTGGTCTTCTATCTTCTTGTGTGTGTAAATCAATCAAAATTATGCCTATTTTTTGCCAGGTCATCAAAAAAAATTAAAAGAATATATTTTTAGTGTGCCGCAGAATTTTAATAATTAGTCTAGGTGTGTCGTGTTATGAAAATGGTTGAAAATCACTGGCCTACTGTAAAGCAACCGCTTGTTGGAGACCTGAAGTGGCTTGAAAAGTTCCATGTTTGATCTCTAGAGCGAAATTATCTGGTTATGTAACTTTAGTTTACCTCACTGTAAGACAAAGTTCATAAAGTGTTGTGTGTGAGATTCACTTAAAATAAATTTAAAAAAAAGCCAATGCACAGACCGTATTTTGTATCTAGTTTGGGTGTTGGAATCTGCAGAAGTCAATGCTACACTTTACTATGAAGGTTTTTGAACATAACAAGAGAAAGAAAACACATAAAACATTAAACTGAAATCGAACTTTGTTGTAAACGCGATCCTGGAAAAATAAATAAATAGGTATGCCGGTATCAAGACGATCCAAGTACTGTTGTTTACCTGGTAAATGAAAGAATGAAATGGTTGCTTGATAAAATGGAGATGTTTTTCCTATTGAGAATTTCAAAGTATGACGTAATATATTATTCTATCAAATATTCGTCTCGCTTGTAGATAAGAAATGGCAGCGATTGCCTGAAGGCCCTGCCTTACGAGATGATCAATGACTAACTACACGCATTCCAAACGACAGTGAAGAAATGGGAGTAGAGAATGGTGTGCATCATCTATTCGCTAATTTCAAGCATGCACGTGAACATATTGCCGCTTTCCTGGAGACTGAGTTATCCCCAAAATATCGATCAACATTTTGAAAACGAGGTTTAAAAATAGATGGCACCGCAGCACTCGATCTTCAACTGGTTACTAAAACTCTCAGGTATTTTAGCGCAGCAACTGAGAGGGTCGTTTTTATTAGGCTTAATGAGGCGAAGGAAGAAGTTTCAAAATTAATCACAAAGCGCATCATTAGCTAACTTCGACAATGCATGGTTATTAGTGCTACGAGGACTGAGCGGTTGGAAGAAGAAAAAAAAAAAGAACGTGCATTTGTTGCATTTCTGTTTAAACTATTCGAACGGTTGGTCGAATGAAAAGAGTATCCAGGAGTTCGTATTACTATGACGTGATCAGTTGTAGTGTATGAAAGGGAAGAGAAAGCGTGGCACAAAGAGAACGAGCAGAAGCTATATTGTCTTGAACACAAGATTCTTAAATGTGCAGGCAGGTCAGACAGTGAGACAATCTTGAAAAAAAAAAATAATAAATAACGGAAAGTGAAGACATTTTCGTAATAAAATAACAGAGGGTGAAGCTTCTTGCTGTCAGTCAAAATACAATGACAAACTTCTGCTGTTTATTATTAAAAACCACGTAAGAATATTTTTTTGTTATTTATTGTTATTTACCTTACAAGCTTAGAAAAGATAACAAAATAGCACCTAAAACCCATGAAGGATATGCGCTTTCCACTTATCGTGAAATACAGCATTTCCTAATAAATTCTCTCCAATAACAATCTGTAAACTTTAATATTTCAGACAGAATTTATTATCCTCTGCTTCTCCATTCCTACCACCAATTATAAAGGCGGCAGTGCGTATCTTTGCGCACCCCAACCAGTCATAAAACATTTCATTCCAGTCGGATGGCATTTATGGGAACTACCAAGTAACTTCCCCACCCCCCACCCCCCACCCCCTCCGCCAACACCTTAAACACACAGATAATACGATGGCATAGAAATGCATACACGTGTGGGAAATGCCACTAAAAGCAGACGGCTGAAAATATCAATAACCAAAATTCCAATTAGGACTTCTGAAAATTGTTATAAAATCATCAGCATAACTTGTGACGTCCAAGAAGAGCACATTTAATTTACGGGATATAATTTTTACAGTGCAACAAAGTCAATTATTCTGACTTTTTTTTTTAATACAGTCGTAGAATACATCGATTTTTCCAGCCAGGTATCTGATGACGTATTATTGTTGCGTCCCATTTACTGCATTCAGAAAACTGCCAGTAACGAAGTCCATTTTCAGCAGTTGTAATTTTTCATGCAAAGCCAGCGTAAATAACTTTAAATCTAGAAATACTTTTCAGGCTTCAACGAAGATATTCTTCCATTCTTTTATCTGCATCTTTTGGTGTTTTCCCGCAATCTTGTAAATATACGTGCGCAAATGTGGAGTAGTTGTCATTTAATTAATTTCTTAAACAAACCTGACTGTTGTTTTCCAGAAAAACGTTAAGAAAAGCCGGGAAGCAAAGAACAGGACCTGAAGTGTTGCTTGCTGACTACAGGATTTTGGCAACAAGACTTAATCGCTACGTCTATTCCAATGAGCTACGTGGATGCCAATGGCAACATAATACTATCGCCAATAGTTATTTATGTTTCGTTCAGTTTCAGAAATTCAGTTTTAGTCTTTGCATATATTCATCCTGCCCAATTAAAGTTCAGTTTCATTCTTCACGACGAAGTGATTTCTCATTGCTCAACAAATATCGAATATTCGTTACCGCCACATGTTTCTGGCTGCTGTGAAGTCACACTATAACATACGTCTACTGAACCTTACACGTGCAGAGCTTGAAATTAAATATTTGTATTGATATTAAATAATTTAAATATAAAAATTTTATACCATACAACACGCTCCCCCAAGTGCTTTTCAGACACCGATCGGTTTAAAATTGAAATAAATTATATCCATTTTGTAAAATAAAATATTTTAAAAATGTAAAGAAAGTACTTTAATTCTTTACTTTTTTATACATATAACCGTTGACGTCGAAGTTATTCAACTAAAGCAAACAGTACAAAGAAAACTGCCACAAACATATACAACTGCAAATACATTAATGTAAAGGAGCAAAGGCCAAGAAAAATGTCATCAAGTTATCTTTCACTCTGTATTCACAGCGTATGCGAGGGCGGGGTTACGAAGCTTAGCAAAACAATCTTGTCCATGTTGTTACAGTCCTGAGATTTTTCTCCAAGCTTACTGAAATCGGTGCATAAAATTGGATTTCCGTGAACCTTGAAATTAGGTCACACACACAAACACGCAGCAAACAAACTCTATGCACAGAAATTAGAAAGATGCACAATGATACATTTTGCTATCGATGTGTGTATTTGTCAAAGTGCTTTTCTTTTATTTGTTTATTGTTCATTTGATAAACTCCGAACTTTAACAAACAATAGCTGCAGGGAGAAAAAAAAAAAAAAAAACAGTTCTTACTGTTGTGTCTTGTGATCTATTGAAACTAAGTGATTGTGACGGGGTTACTAAGAGAATGACCTTCAAGCGCCACTCACCCTACAGTAGAAAAACATTTTTCTGAAATCCTGCAGTCAGCAACACTTCAGGACCTGTCCTTTGCTTCCTGACCTTTCTTCTTTTTTCTTTTCTTTTCTTTTTTTTTTTTTTTTGTAATGTGCATTTGTGGTCAAAGGTATAGATGCAAGCTCTGGGCAACAGGGAACAACTCACCGACTGACACCAAACAAAAACTCTCCAATAATTACTTTGTTGTTGTTGTTGTTGAAATTTTCAATAACAGCATAAGAAAGTCTTGGACAAGTCTGTGCTTACTCGAAGTTACTTTTTTCCCCTGGTAAAACATGAAATGGTAATGAGCCATGACATAGTGCAGCTTTTATATTATTTATTTATTTATTTTTATGATCACCAGTGTACAGGAGGTGAAATATCTTTCTCGTTCTACTTGTCAGTGGATAATGAATAGAATGGCAGAGAGTGAACCAAGGAAAACGGTTCGGTCTTTAACTAAAATTGCCCGTCGTTTATATAAAAAAAAAAATAAATAAAAAAAAATGAAGTTTGGATACGGAAAGGTATTCATTATTCTGGTTATGTTCCGGGTGGGGGGGGGGGGGTGAGAGAGAGAAAGAATGCAGCATTTCTTTTCTGTATTGGAAGAGAATTGTGAATGACATCCTTCATATTATTATTATTATTATTATTATTATTATTATTATTATTATTATTATTATTCCTGATACCTCATAGCAAATTCATAACAAATAAATTATTGATAAAAAATGATTCATAGCAAATAAATAAATTTTACATAAGTTTTTGGCACTGTTTACCAAAGAGCTTATAATGAAAATTGAAAGAATTGGATGTAGTTGTCTGGTTGAAAAGTGTTATAAACCAGAGCTAATTTTCCACACGAAAGAAAATGATTAGTTGTTTCCTTAAACGCTAGGTAACCATGCCCACCAGTCACGTGTATTACGTTTGTTAGCTTCGAATATATCTGAGGCCGGTTGCAGCCTCTGTGCGTTAACAAATAATTTTCTTCTTAATTTTTCTGAAGAGTGGCGGAACATAGCCATTAATTGTTTCTGTGATTAAAAACGAGTTACAACAAATTATAACAGTTCCAATTAGCGAAAATTAAAGTATATCCATTTTGCTGTGGAGACTATCTTCAGCAATTAAGCTTGCTCCAGTTCATAGGAAGTTTACTTAGTTCCAAGTTCCGTCTGTAGTTAAAAACAAACTATAAAAATGTTTCTGATTAGAAAAACAAGCAACAAAAATAAACGGAAACGTCTTGGGTAACACTTACACCTTTACACTGCACAGAGAAATGTAACACGAAACCACCAGAGCAGAATGTACGTCAACAAGATGACGCACATTGCGGGAAATAATGACCCTGTAAGTGGCAGTCTCGAGAAGTACGATAGACCTGAAATTTCATTCACAAGAGAGAGAGAGAGAGAGAGAGTTTGATGAAATCCAAACTGTAAATCTTCATCGAAGTTGAATCTAATGGCGGAAATTGGTCGAGATTAATGACTGAGGGTCGAACGGACAATTCCACACTGCATTATCATGACATTACTGGGGAAACAAATTGCGATCTTCCGCAGGATCTAAATTATTATTTAACGTTAAAATATTGTCAAGAAAATCTTCAGTAGCCACTTATTCCATTAGTCTTTTATGTGGCTGAGTGGTGGCCTGGTGGATGCACAAATCTTTGGGTCTGCTTGACTGAAATATATCGAACTGAAACTGGATAAAATGATGGCGTTTCGGAAGTAAGAAATAGAAAACAAAAATTTATTTTCCAAATACATATCCTATCGTTTACTCATTTTCGTTTAGTTTAGAGATTTGCTATCTGAAATGGGAAATAGAAGCGGTAATAATTCGAATGATACAAAGGCCAGGCCTTACTGAAGTTTCTGTACAAATATAGAAAACTGTCATTTCTTTCCCATCTCTGGAAGAAAACATAATAATAAGAAAATAACAATATAAAAAATTAGACAACAGGATTATGAATGTTCGCATACTTTGAAGAAGATATCTCCCTCTCTGCTTCAATATCAAATCACGTTTGTGCAAATCGAAATACATTTTGCTGCTAATTTCCGAAAATTGCAGAATAAAGAATTCCCATTCTTTGTTCTGCAAAGATGCTTCTCGTTACATCATTTAAGGCTGTTATCCTAAGAAGGGTAACATCATTAAATGATGATACTAATACTACTGCTACTAAGTACTGCTTGGAATAGTAGGATAACGAAATACGAGCGGTAGAAAAATTCGTATTTTGTAATTTTATCATAATATTTAAGTGGCCATTATTAATCATATTAATTTTCAATAACAAATTAATATTATCTTAATTTGGGAAATAATAACCAACATCAATGATTTAAACGAGATGTATTCCCAGTGCTTAGCGGGTAAATATACGTAAATACGAGTATTTAAGTGGTCGAATTAATCTGATGGGATTTTTTTTTTCCAAAAAAATATTGCGGGTTAAATTTTGATAATTCTTGGATGAAGAAAAAAAATCCTTACCGTATAAGAATGGATTTTTTTTTTGTAGCAGAAGTGTTCAAAAAATATCCGAAAAGAAAAGTTCATTTCTAACCGATCATGCGCTGCTGTAATATCCAAGCAGAAAACGGCGAAATCACTAAGGCTTAAGGAATAGATACATTGGACAGTAAATACTCCACCTACTTTTGCAGAATGTTCATCAAGCGATGGATTTAATAGCAAGGAAGCAAGAAAACTGTCTTATCTCTAACATTAAATTAATGGATAGAAAAGGAGGAACGCACCCGTCCATCCATTGGATTTTTCAGGATTCTTTTGCACATACATTACTTATCCATCCTAATAAAAAGTCTATGTATATGCGGAGCCAAATGTCCGCGATTATTCCCAGAATAAGCTCTAAGGCTTCCTCTAAGAAAACTCAAGTCTGGAGCATTTAACGAAGAGCAAACAACCAATTTTGTGAAAGGTCCAAATATGAAGATTAACAATTAAATCTTACAACGATTAAAGGTATGTATGTGTTATTACAACGTTAAGCATATTGCTAAATAAGACGTATTAAAGTACACGATATATATATATATATATATAGACACACACACACACACACACACACACACTAGGGGGGATCTGTTCCCCTGGCGCCTACGGCAACCCCCCCCCCCCCCCCCGAGTTCCGGGCTGGTAAGCCGGAGACAAAAACCGTGACATAAAAACGTTTCAAATTTCGGCTTATCTTTATATATATATATATATATATATATATATATATATATATATATATATATATATATATATATATATATATATATTACTCTCAGGTAAAGACACTTCCCATTTTTTCTCTCTCGCTCGCATGACACCTCATTTCCATGTCTTCAATATATCATCGCAACAGAGTAGAAATGAAATGTCTAAAAGAAAAAGGAGAAGCCAACATCTGTAAGAGCCAGTTAGAATGGATCTCTCTCTCTCTGGCTATAATTATCCTTCCACAGTGAGTGCGAATAAAGGGACTATTGTCCTGCTACTTCAGAGTAATAACCGTACCCATCAAGCAGTCCGTTCAAGTCCCATTTCAATCGAATATCTGAATAGAAATCTGTGCATAATTCCAATTCTCCGCCCGACTTCCTGATTACTGAAATTTGCTTTGCAGAGGATGTACGGGAAGAAGATTCAAGGCACTGAAATATTTTAAATGTTTCTGCTTGCCACTTAGAAGCCACTATCGAAAGATAGTGGCTTCTAAGTAGCAAATTAATTAAATGGGTATTGCTAATTTCTTAAAATGTATGGCCAAAATTTATTGCGATCATCAAAATTTACCAAATTCCCAATGTGAGGGTTTTGTAAGCACGATTCAGCCATTGTTCTTAGCCAGTCATGCGACATCGTTGCTAGTTGCTTAACAGTATTAACGGGAAAAATAAGGAAAGTGATATCCATACACACACCTAAGATAAGTTAGGCCTAGCGAGTTAGTTTCAAATTAAGATACACAGAAACAAAATCCGTACCGGTTTTAATGATTGCAGTAATAATATTTCATCAGATCGCCTGTCATTCAGAAGCACACGTGCCAATAAAAACCTGTTGACCAATAAAGTGTTAGGATTAAAAAACAAAACACGAGGCATCATTAGAAATGGATGAATTGAAACAATTTTTCAGCATTTCAATTTAATGAGTAGAGAAATGAAAACCCATCAGACATGTTTATAGCAACATCACTTACTTGGCTCCACTGATTATCGGTAAATGCATTTTTCTCTAGACAATGTACCGCTTCGTTATATCAATAAATGTAAATTGTCGTAGGCATAGCATACTGGCGATATATCACGATGATATTTCGCCAGTCATTCCCGTCAGCCAAAATAATTACCCTTATACATATATCAATTAAGCACATGTCGATCATAATAATATCGCTGATATTATTAAAAAAACAAAATGCGTAGAGTGAAGGCAGGCAAACATCCAGCTCGGATTCTTGCGATTAAAAATAGTTCTTTGGATACAAACCTGCAGGCCTTTATCGTAGTCTCCTTCGGTGAATGAATCTCGCCGTAACAGAAGCGTGTTTAACTCGAGTGTATATTTTCACGTTCTAACACCCATTCAAAGGTTAACTAAGCAAACATCGCTCCACTTACCTTTTCAGATTCGGTAAATCTCCAGACGAGCACTGCCAGGACTAACAAGAAGGGTTTATTCCACATTCCCGAGGCTTATTTCTGTCGGTTTGACGTATATGCTCCCACAGAAACACTAAATTATGACTATTTCACACAAATACGTCCCTAAATAGAACGCATAGCGCGAAACGAGTACATCAGTGGCCAACACATCGGCTATGTGAAGCGAACTACTTTCTTCTGCCGAACGATAGCGGTATCTTGCCGCACAACGTTTTGCTCCTTCTAGTGATTAGCAGCGTCTGATTGCAGACACGAGCAATTCTGCAGCCGTAGAGCGCCCTCGTGTGGACAAAGAATGATTCTCGAAGTAAAGAATTTATTTATTGCAGGATGTTTCTTATTTCAGGTTCTGGGAAACGTTTCGAAAAACTTATCGGTTGGTTTCCTACTTTCTACTAAACCACTTGCTTTCCTACACAGATATGCTGCAGGTCTTAAAAACCTGTTGTATGGGCGAACTCATATGTAGTTTTGGTTTAGTTTAAAATTGTATCCGAAGACAATCAAATATTATTTTTCATATAGTTAGTCTGATAGTTAATAAAAGAACATGAGACATTTATCACAGATAGAATAAAGAAATAATCCAATGCATGTTTATTCCCAAAAAGGTATAGGTAAAGCTGTTTTATCCATAACTCACTTTTGAAAATCGGTGGGCAGCCAGTCTCCATGCTTAGCTGCGACCAATAGTGGAGTCCATGACTATCGATGATTTTGAATGCATATTAGGAAAAGAGTATAGCTGCCAACTGCTGCTGTCTTGTGATACTAAAGTCTAACACTCATATTCTTGTTAGAAAATGAGTGTTAGACTTTAGTATCACCAGACAGCAGCAGTTGGCAGCTATACTCTTTCCCTAATATGCATTCAAAATCATCGATAGTCATGGACTCCACTATTGGTCGCAGCTAAGCATGGAGACTGGCTGCCCACCGATTTTCAAAAGTGAGTTATGGATAAAACAGCTTTACCTATACCTTTTTGGGAATAAACATGCATTGGATTATTTCTTTATTCTATCTGTGATAAATGTCTCATGTTCTTTTATTAACTATCAGACTAACTATATGAAAAATAATATTTGATTGTCTTCGGATACAATTTTAAACTAAACCAAAACTACATATGAGTTCGCCCATACAACAGGTTTTTAAGACCTGCAGCATATCTGTGTAGGAAAGCAAGTGGTTTAGTAGAAAGTAGGAAACCAACCGATAAGTTTTTTGAATAACTGAAGATCACCGTCCTTGGAGAAAACGGTGTGAAGAAAACTATTCCCTTTCACATAACTGAGGTTGATGGAACGAAGAGGATGAGACATTTGTTCAGTAGGTCTGAAGCTGGATTCACCATTCCCTTTTTCCTTAAACCTATAAACATTAATAGAGTCTCCTATTTATACATTTAAGAGGAAGTAGATGAGGTGGCGGTGGCCAGTTCTCCAGAATACCATCCACGAAATTACCCACAGAAGAGTCAAACGCGGTAATAACAGAATGTTTCTGAGAGCAAGACTGGAATTAGTTATGTAGATGAAGAGGTCACTTAATCGATTGCTCTCTACTAATGGTATCAAACATTATAGGAAAGATTTTGGAGTCTCACTCCAAATGTGTGAACAATAATCTGAGAAAGACGGAATTTGAGATTTATATAATGTTAGAAGTTCTATATGCGAGAAGCAGAAGGAAAAACAACTGGATTTCGAAGGGGAGGAGACCAAGGATGTGATGTGTTAATCCGAGGAAAGGCTATTTAATGGGATCTCATTCCGAGATAAGATCCAATTTTGCGTGGAGATTTCGGGATTCATCAAAGATAGCAGAAAGTGAAGTGTGGTCTTCCTTGTGTGAAATAAGTGAGGACTGTATATTGGAGGTACTGTTGCTGACATAGTTGTCCTCGCCAGAAAGAAATATGGTAAGGAGATAAGTGTTGTTTAAGGCATTGATTGCGGAATATCGTGTAGCTTGTGATACATGAGCAGTGCTAAGTTTTGCAAATAGGATTCGAGGTTAGTAACAGAGTTATTTATGAATAGGAGGAAAAGTGTGGGTGATAAAGCAGCCAGGAGATGCTCCTGCATTGGCAGAGGAACCTTAAAGAAAGGAAGCCACCCACCATGGCATGCAGAAGGACCAGAGAGGAAACTGGAAATCGTTTTCAAAGTGAAAACTGTAAACTCTCAAGTCGCAGTTTGATAAGTAGAGTTTCAAGCTAGACCTAATGGAATGCCTTGGAATGGACAGACTGCTGGTGATTATTTAATCTTCAAATGACTTTTTATTATAAAAATAACATCAGTGAAGACAATTCCGAAACGGAATTAGAGTTGATTAGGAACGAAACTATAATCACAAGAATGTCTTAACTGACAGGGTCATCGTGGAACTGCAAGCAAAGCTGATCATTCAAAGTCTGCAAGCATTGTTAAGGAATGCATTTAATTCATGCATAGTTTCATGGTAAATGGGTTTTGTCACTGAATTGGATTAATCTCAATGGTCTCCACCAATGCTCAGTGAAATTAACGATAGTTCCAGTTTCTTGGGAACTATGTGGAATCGAATCCTATCCGCGACGCGAGTGACCCTTATGAGGACTTTTTAATTGAAGGTAAATGAGCATGTCTTATGGTGGTGGCAGGGTTAATCTTCTCATGAAGCAGACAAATGAAAATAGAATCATAAGCACTTTGCAGCACTTGACAGATTTGACTCCATGTATTGGAAGAAAAATACAGTATTATAGATTAATGTTCGGGTCACGTTCTATCGAAACTTCCAAATTTTTTTTGAAAAGATCTGTGTAAGTCCAATTTATAATATGAAGAACTTTGATGACTTTTCATCTGAATTGAGTTAGCCAATCTCATACAAAAGAGGAAGTCTTTTCCTCCCAAAATTTGGATTGTAATTCCCTTAAAACAGATTGACACATGTAATAGATAGATATGATATACCTCCCTGATAGTCATAGTTTTCGGTATAATTTCGTGTTTGTGCACGTATCACGCGCAAAGGCAAATCTGTTTAACCGTAACTTTATTGCTGATTGGTGAGCAACCAATGTCCATCCTTAGTTGTGGCTAACAGCCACATTCAATGATTTCCATAGGCATTCTGGGAGGAGAGTTTGGCACACAGCTGTCATTATCTTCGAGGAGCTAACCGTAACACTGCGTTATTGTCTGAAATAGTCTGACTCCTATGGTGACATTTCTTATATATGTAAATTTATTTTACTTTTATTGGAACCATGAGTAGGCAATGGTTGAGATTTAAAAATTTCCTTTTCAATTGTTTCATTCTTCTAATAAGGACGGTAGTGATCTGATCTCCTACCAGATGATCAAAGTCGTCTACTACCACTTTGCAAGGATTTTGTGTAAAGTCTGCCAGACACCACTTAACAGCGTGTTGGACCACTATGGAAGCCAAGAATAATCTCGCTATACTCAATCACTGACCAACTGAATTTCTGGAAGCATTTTGTAAGCCTCCTGTGTCAACGAATAAGTGAATTATTGAAGCATCATTAGATTAAGCAGTGCATTCCTTGTCAGGAACATCATGATCCGCGATTCCTGGACGATGTGTGCCAGAGACATGAAGAAGTGGCACATGCAGGGTAAATGGTGAAGATGAATGGATGTTTTTGAACTGCAATGATGTTCAAGCAGGACGCATTATTCATCCCTTGCTTTCCTAATATGAAAGAGAGCTAAAAAAAAAAAGTCCGAGAAAACATGTTGTAGACATCACTAAAACATCACTAAACTGCCGTTGCCTTCTTTGTTGTGACCAAGTGCCATAGATCCGTCACACGACGGATCTATGGCACATGTTGTTGTAGACATGCCATTATCCATTCTCTTCAATTTGACCAACTCATCATCATCATCATGAACCATGGGCTCACTGCCCGTTGGTGTCTGATGCCTCCTTAACTCTCTTCTTCCACGTTTCTTTGTCCAATGTCACAGTTTATGTACATCCATTCCACACCAGTCCTTTATGTCATCTATCCATTCTCTGTATGGTCTACCACTTCTGTTTACACCATCCATAATACCAAACATGAATGTCTTTAACTATTAAATTATTTTAGGAATTTGCAACACATACTGGAATATTAATTAAAAGAATCTTTATGATTATTTCCTATATTTCGGCAATGTCACATTGCCATCTTTATGAGAACATACAAATATGACAAGTGCATGCGGGAACTACAAAAAGCAAATGAGGCAGAAGATAAGAAACTGTACTATTGTTCCTAAAGTCCTAATGGTGCTCCCTAGCCGGCTATTGGGTTGTATTGGCTGTTGGGATGTTGTTCTCATGATGTAAGTCTCCCAAATTCGGGGCAGTCTCATGCATCCAAATTTGTTGAGGTTTGGAACGTTTTTTAGCGCTGCCGATGATTCAATGAATAATGTTTCGTACTTGAACTTTTTGCGATGTATTATTTTAGTTTTCTTCCAACGAATTGTATGGTGGGTATCTATGGCATGGTCTGCAAGCCCAGAGTGGCTGTACTGGTGAAACAGGATGTAGTCTTTGTGTTCTGAAATCCTGATATTCGCTTCTGGATTTCAGAACACAAAAAGTACATCCTGTTTCACACCAGTACAGCCACTATGGGCTTGCAGACCATGCTCTGGATACCCGCCACAGAATATGTTGGAAGAAAGCCAAAGTAATACACCACAGCAAGTTCAAGTACGAAAGACTATTCATAGAATCAGCCTCAGCTCTAAAAAACGTTCCAAACCTCAACAAATTTGGGTGCATGAGATTGCCCCAAATTTGGGAGACTTACATCATGAGAACATCAGCTCAACGGCCAAGACAACCTAATATAGCCCGCTAGGGGATACCATTAGGACTTTAGGAACAATAGTAGTTTCTTATCTTCTGCCTCATTTGCTTTTTGTAGTTCCTGCATGCACTTATCATATTTGTATGTTCCCATGAAGATGGCAATGTGACATTGCCGAAATATATGAAGTATTCATTAAAGTTTCTTTTAATTAATATTCCAGTATACGTTGCAAATTCCTTAAATAATTTAACAGTCATGTGTTACCAACGTATAAACTTTTCTACAAGAATGAATGTCTTTATCTTTTGGTCCTCACTCATTCTGCGGATGTGTCCAAGTAATTGCAGCTTCCGTTGTATAATCTTCTGCATTAGATTCTCATTTGGTTGTATCTTCCGATAGAGCTCTTCATTTGTGACCTTTTGAACCCATCCTATTCTTAGAATCTTCCTGTAACAAGTTCTTTCAAATGCCAAAATTCTTTTTCTTGAGTCCTTATTACCCACGTTTCAGATCCATACAGTACACCGCTAAACATGCATGTTTCCAGCACTCCTAGTTTTGTTTACAGACTGATCACTTTACTTTTTCAGGTGTTATTCCCAAATATGTGAATTGTTCTACATTTTCTATATCAGTCCCATCCATTTGTATCTTTTATTTCATGTTCTTCTCACCAAATACCACTGTCTTTGTTTTTTTCCAAGTTCATAACAAGTCCAAATCTCTTTCCTTCCCAATTTCACGGTTTCAATGTTTTTTTTTGTAGTTTTCTTTCGTCATCTTCAATGATAAGAATGTCATTTGCAAATCTCAGATTGTTAATTCTCATCCCATGCACTGACATTCCTTTTACATCTTCCTTCATTTTATCCATTGCTCTTTCTGAATGTGCGATGAAAATGCTTGGTGATGTTGGGTCTCTCTGACCCAACCGCAGTTGGGTCAGAGGGACCCCATTTTCACACACATGATATGCTCTACCACCTATTTATATCCAGTACCTGCCGTGTGCTGTTAGTTAAATGTTAATGTTAGATTCAATTTAATACATGAGGATATTTTTAACATTTAGGTAACTAATTGTATTAATTAGAAAGAACAAAACAGATTAGTTTCAAAAAGAATTTTTTGAAACAAAGATTAAGACAAAATTTACCAAACGTGTCATTTAGTTTAATTTGTTAACAATCCTGTCTTTATAACAGTGCACAAATTCAATAACAAATTAAATGCGTCTTTTTCTTTTTTTTTTTTTTTTTTGTCCTGAAAGCGAACTTGCGTGCATTTTAAAGCCGATTTCAGAATTATATTGCAACCCATGGATTTATAGCGCCTTCTTCAGAATATTAACACAACTGTCAGAATTAGTGTTTGCCAAGGTAGTTGGAACACCCTGACTGCAAGGCCAACCCGACAGATCTCTGTCCTTCATTCGGATTACTATCAAAATTAGAGTACTTCATAAATAATTCTATGCAAGGACAAATAAAAATGCGTTATTTTAACTTTACTTTTCCTCGAGAATTTCTTCCACAAATTGAAGAACTAAAAAAAAAAAAAAAAAGTCGCACTGTTATTTAGAGATTCAAAAAAGCTCGCCTAGAAGATCCAACCCGAAAGAAGGCCGACAGCTCTCTTTGCACTCAACACGTTCATAACAACGTCAACAAATTCAATGCAATGCTAATGTACTTTACTGAAAAAATACGGGAGATTGATAAAATATAATGAAATATTCATAATACGCGTGTTAAATCTACAAAAAGCAGTCAGTTGTACAAAGGACGATTTGTTATGCAATGTAATTAATGTTTAATTATTTAATTACTGCTTTAATTTTGATATGAATCACACCCACGAAAAGTGCTAAACATATCATACATTTGTTTAGTAACTGCAGGTAAGCGAAGGGTTATGCAATCCAAGAACCTTCTTCTAGAGACCTGATATTGCAAACTTTTTTTCAAGCCATTTCAGGCCTCCAGTAAGCTGGGGTGGTATCACACCGGGAGATATAAATCATCTTTCTACCACCTAAAGGTATTCAGAAACATTCATCTAATAGCAGTATTCACATGCGTGCAGATCATAACAGAGTTCGAATTCACAGGCTGTGGTTCGAACGAGGCCTTTTTCTATCATGGCATAAGCCTTGTTCAGTGGCGGCCCGTACATATGCACTGCGACACTGCAGCACCCCCAAGGAAAAAATGAAAACATTAAATTTCGTTTGTGTTTATAAATAATAACAATGCTTACAACATTATATAAATGCAATACAACATGTTAAAGGTTACAGCTTATGTATTAACATTGATTGAATAGTTAATAATTGGAATTGTTCGATTAACGATTCAGATTACGAAACAAATGCACTGCGATCTAACGCAGTGGCAGAATTATCACGTTCGGCCATTGCAGCTAGACTCGCCGATATTCGTTTGCGCTTCTCATTGCACATTACAAGTGATTCCGACACTGCTCGGTTGGGCAGTGTATCGTATGCTTTCCCGCGTTATTTCTGTGAGATACGATTTTTATTATTGGTGCATATTCGTGGTGAGGGCGAACTATTTTTTGCAAATCTTATTTTATTCTGTTAAAATAACATATAATTATTTATTTATTATAGATGCAAGGGCGAATTATGACGAGTGTCACCGTTGAAAATATGAAAAAAATTATATTTTTCAATTATCTTTACACAAAACAAATACACTGCGATCTAAAGCAGTGTCAGAATTATCGCGTTTGGCCAAATGCAGCCAGACTCACTGATATTCGTTTGCGCGTGTGATTGCACGTTACAAGTCATTCCGACACTGCTCGTTTGGGCAGTGTATCGTATGCTTGCGCGCGTTATTTCTGTGAGATACGAAACTTTTATTATTGGTGTTTGTTCGTGGTGAGGGTGAAATATTTTTAATAAAGCAATTTTTTAATATGTAAATGTATTTATTAATAAACTGGTTACTGATTAGGAAAGAAATAATTTTTTTATATTTTTTTATTTTGTATATGCAGCATCCCCACTTAAAATTTTCACCGGCCGCCACTAGCCTTGTTTGCTTAATTCAAAGTCTTCTGTTTGTCTGTCTCTGAAATGCTTATGTTCTTAGAGATAGGTGAACGTTTTATCAAAAAAAAAAAAAAAAGAAAAGAAAAGAAAAGAGACGTGTTCGTGTACCTGAATGTTTGTCGCTCTTATACAATAAAACCTGCCTAAGAGTTATTCGAATGGTTATTTATATCTAAAATGCCGTGGGCTCCCTGGTCAATTTTTTTGAGTTGCTGGTGAAAAGGCAAGTTTTCAAGAGTGAGAAAAAAAGAAGACCTCACTTGCTAGCTGAAAAGATTGAATACATTAGAAAATGGTTGAAAAAAAAAAAATGTCCAGAAAAACGTTCTCTACTCAGAGACTAATACTGAACCTATTTGTTCCACCCATTTAGCGTCATGACAGTTGCCACGAGACTAAATAAACACCTCAAAAATAAATCAATATTTTTCAATTGTGGTATTTAACTGCTGCTTTTTTTGTTTCTGTTTGGGGTTGCAGCTTTTATTTAACGTGAATACTTTTTTTTATGCGGAATGAATGTGGAACCAAACCAAAATTAAAGTTGTTTCTAAGATTGTAATTTCGTTCTGTGTCCAATTCGGAAACTGCTGTAAAAAACCTTTCTCTACCCAAATATTGACAAAATAAAACAAAAGTATTTAAACTTTCACTCTTTGGTCTTTTAACATTTTTTTAATTTATTTTTATTTTGCATTACTCTTGTGCAGATTACCGCTAAATATCGATGCCTACACAGATAAGCCAACCACAGAGAAATATCTGGACTGTATTTAATAACAACAATAACAATAACATCTGAACGTATTTATTTCATTACAGCAATTTTTATTTTTATTTTTTATTTTACTTTTTGGAATTTTCTGAACATGGGTTCGTGTTGCTCCAATTAGATCCTGTAGAAGAGCCAAACGAGCATTCATTTTATGGATCAGCCCGAAGTAATTTTCCTTTCGGATATTTCCAAATGCACGTGATTAAGGCAAGGATGCAGTTGAATATTTTCGGATATAGTAATGGCTCTCATTTAATCTAAAATACTCAGTTGACTCCTCCGGATGTGCCATAAAATACTAATTTTGCTATTATTATATACTTGTATCTGGATTGTACTACTCCTCGAAGACGTTGTCATAAGTCAGTGATAGGTCAGTCATTGACTTATGACATATAAGTTAGCCAACCAGCATTTCTCATGCAACCCAAATGAAATAATGCCATTGGAAATTTGCCTCGATAAGCTGTAAATATATTGGAGAGATATAATTATGATACTCTATGTTATTGCACTTCTCGTGCCAAGTGTGCCTTCTCTTTGTTATTAAAAATTCTGTAGGTTCCAAAATCCTAAAGAGTTATTAACTGCGTCGTGGTGTGCTGCTACCACAATATTGCTTTAATAAAGGTCTGAAGTGGCCCAAATTATATTTGAGCTAGGATATGGAACAGGTTCAGCTCATATAAGTTATATAAATGCCGAGCCTTCCAAGAGTGCAAGAAAATGGTCTCTATATGATAATGTAATTATATTAATAACTAGGGAGGCTCTGTTCCCCCGAGTTCCAGGCTGGTAAGCCGGTTCTCCATTGTTTTGAAACGTCCAACAAATTGTTGTCTCATGAAGGCAAACACGTTGTTGGACGTTTCAAAACAATGAAGAGACATAAAAACGGCTGAAAACTATCTTTCAAGGCTTTCAACAATTCTAATTGATTGAAGGTATATAATTAGATGTTGTAATGGTGTACAATTGAAACAGCATATTTCACAGCGTGCTACATTTCGAATATCCAAAATAGATACGAAACGGAATTTCATTCATATCGCAAACTATTTCTAATTTTGTGGTGAAGGGTACATTACCCTCTCCCTTAACTCCTTAACACCCCCCCCCACACACACACACACACCCACACAAGCAAACGATTTGGTTCCAATAAACTTTGGTTAAATTATTCTCAGCGCGCGCCCAATCTGCGTAAGCTACAGAAGAGCGGAAAAGGATGGTTGTTCGTATCAGCGCTTGGCGATAACGGAATAGCGGAAGGAAGATGAGACAACTATCGGAAGTCGGAAACTGGCGAGAACTAACGCATATCATTTGCGTTAATAATAAGAAGGAACTGATGATTGTTCACCAGCCGAAACATTCGTAAAACAGTTATTTTTAAAGGGCGGAAACATCCGCCACTGACGCGGACTTTTCAATCCCGTCACTACATAGCGATAGACAAGTTTGGACGTTTTTACTTTCGTTCTTTTTGTTTCGTGTGCGTTTTATTACGTAGTTTTCGCTCGAGACGTTCTACATCCAAATATCACAGAATTTCTCACGAGCAGTGGTGTTTTAAGTTGGTTTCGATTTTTTTTCGTTTAAAAAAGTGAAGACTATAAATTAACCTAATGGCATTAACATAGTAGCAAGCGCTTTTTTTATTTTCTTTCTTTCTTCTGTTTTTTTTTTTTTTTTTTTTTTTTTTAGTGTTTTGGAAATCAGTCGGTTTTGACAATACCCTATAGTTGAACTGAATCGGGTTTGAATCCCATCTAGGACGTAAACCTTTATCACGACTTTTCATGTGAAGGTGAGCTAGCCGGTCTCCTACGGGGAAGTGCGGTTAGCAAGTTTTTATTATTATTAATTTTACCGGAAATCTGGGTTTTTCATTCCGCAAAAGAGTGAACCCTATTTCGTCAGATGTGGTTTCGAAAACGTGCATGCTGTGAGTCTACGCATGCGCGTAAAACAGGAAGGAAGAAAGTGTTGCGCTAATGTTTCGGTTAGGCATTGCTGTAAGTCTACGCATGCGCGTAAAACAGGAAGGAAGAAAGTGTTGCGCTAATGTGTCGGTTAGGCATTGCTGTAACCACAAGTGAGTTAGACACGTGCTAAGAGACAGCGCTAGATACGGATTCAAATCCAGGACGATGGAACCCTTAGAAGAAATTTTCAACAGAAGTTGAGTTAACTAGTCTCGTAAGGAGGTGTCAGGGTTTTGTTTCTCAAAAAAATTTTTTTTTTTTTTGCCATACTTTAAAACGAGCATGAAATAGAAGAAACTACAATTAGCAGACATAATTCCACTCGCCTCACAGCCTTAAAGGCATCGGAGATGCTTGCAACCAAATCATCCAACCATCGATGCAGAAAAGTCACGAGAAGAGAATTTATACGAAATAAAATAAATAAACGAAAGTATTCTTTTGGGGTAGGGATAAATCCTTAATGTTTCGTTTTTGAAGAAATGATTTCTAAATAAAAATTTCAAATGAAAGGGTTTTTTCTAGTTGGAGGAGCAAGGAATTGCCATTCTCTTTACTTTCCCTTTCTCCTTCCTAGTTCTTCGGTCTAAAAGTAATAAATTCACTCTAATTATGTCTTCAGTATCGCTAAACGGTCGAAGCTACATAAACAGAGAAAGGCCACATCCTAGAAGAAATGCAGCTATAGAATATAAAATGCAGTATGCGTTAATGTAAAAGATTGGCCGCTCGACGCTTAAGGTATACTACACATCGAGCGATTTGCACGAAGCGGGGGAATGTGACACAGTTCGGCGCGAACGCGTTAAAACTATGAAAATGTGTGAATACAATGCGTGATATTTTCTATTATATTTCATTTTAAAAAAATGCTGAGCGCAGCCCGTTAAATTGATTTCACTACTCACAAACGGGTCGCGACCCGCAGTTTGAAAAAAAAAAAAAAAAAAAACGGGTATAGACGGCAGTCACTTCTGAAATATCGAACGAGAACAGCTCCAAGGAAGCGGGGTGCATACATTTTTCTTCTCCACCCCTTAGTAATTTGTATTCACGTATTCGGTCGCATGTTACATTTATTATTATTATTAATAATTTTCGTTTCATCGTAAAAGCTGACTGCATTCAGATAACTTAAACATGTACTAAGTTCAGTATATGTTTAATTATTTATGTTTGTTTTTATTCTTTTTTATTTTATTTCATACATTTGTTACTTTTTATGGCAATAATTCCAAATTTTGATCGTCATAAAGCTTTCTGTTATTTAACTATTATTTTTACTTCACGGGGACGGCTTGTCTGTTCTGAAGGATGTAAACCCTTTACCTCAGTATGAGACCAGATAAAGGTTCCTCACGTCACTGACGGGAATCGAACCCAGGTCTTTCCAACCAAAGAGCTTCGTCCATACCAGATGAGCTAGGAATAATGCCTTATATGAGAAATTAAATATGTGAAATTGAACGAAGCTGATCACGGAAATATTTTTATTGAAGCAAAAAACAAGAAACTTTTACTGGCTGAAATGTTTACAAACGTTACTGAGGTGTATCCGTATTAGAGAATTTACAGGGTAACAATAAAAACACACCCCAAAAGACAGGCTGTGACGTTTGTTCACTTTTTTCAGCAACACTTGCGATCCAGATCAACAAACGGCCGTCTAGGCAGAGAAAACTCTTAAATATTCTGTATTATAATTAATTATTCGAAGTCCAATGGGCAATCACGTGTTTTTATTGAAGAAGATCAACACCAAGGCAGCTCGTGTGGCGAAGGTCGCCAATGCTTCTGAGCATCAGTGGTTATCCCACTGGGTGGATGTTTCTAACAGAATTTCTTGGGAGCTTTGACGCTGCAGAAGGATTTCTCGTGATGAATTGGATTCTTAACTATTTCAAATAATTTAATTAACTTAAATACGTTAAATAAAGCTGATGCTTGTCTTAGTGCCTCCATTAAAACCATCGGCTTAAGAAAAGGCGAATTCACATTCAATTGTAATGAGATTACCAGCCTGAAAGTAAATCCTCTTAAAGCCCAGCACACTTCTCAACAGCGTCATCAAGCATTAAAAGCGTTTGCTCAAACATTTCTCGAAGGCAATTTCTATTCCGCAGTGCGTATTTCTATTTCCAATGGATTTTGAGAATTTATATAAATGTAAATCGAGTCTAGTTAAGGAAATAATAAACTCTGCATACATTTGGCTCCTTTAAACCACAACGATGTGATTGCATTATTTATTGGCCACATTCCAAGCCCTAAAATATTCTTGAAGTCTTCGCTTGGGTGCATTGAAATATATCGTCCGATGTAAATCTCGTGTGTTAGAACAAGAGTCGATCCCTCGATGTAAGTGCTTATCTGCGAATTAACGAACAAAACGCAACGTTCTTAACGGCAAGAGGTTTTCTTTTTTATCAGGCCTTCGTGTTTATCTCCTTCTTTTACCAGATAAGCAACAGAAATTTGGATGCCTTTGATATTCGTTTTTACTACATGGGCTTCAAAAAAATCTGCTTTTTTGGGAAAAGATCTGTTGTTGCTGCAGTGCGACTACAGCCGAAGCGAAACGTCTGAGAAAAGAAGTTTTGTGTAAATCGTTCTCTTTCTTTCGCTTCCATTTTTGTAGCGAAACGAAATCTATCACCACAGCACAAGCACCAACCCCACAGCCATCGCCTGTAACTGAAATAGCTCCTTTTCAACAACGAGAATGAAACTCGGAGCACAAAAATGCACACGACAACCCTGGCGGTGAAGGATGGAAACATTTCCCGAAGAAATACCAGAAAATTGACTGCAGTATTCCATAAGAAGTAGGGGGGGGGGGACTGTTAAAAGCAGTAAATTCGCAAATAAAGAAAAAAAAATTAATGGAGTAATTCTAAACCAAAAATTATCTTGTTGGAAGATAAACGTTGTCAACTGTTTCTGTCAACATCCACGATTTACAGACATTAATTATCTTGTTTGTTTACAAGTGTTTCAACTCTTTTCGAGCATTGTAAACAATACAAATATATAAAAAAAAGTCAGCAGCTATGTAGCTGTACGGAAATGACAAAAATACAGCGACTTTGTTCACGCAGTTTGTGTTTCTCTTTTCTTTTTTCCTTTTCTTGCTTTTGTGCGAAAATGGTTCTGATAACACAGTAGAAGTCACAAGACACTTGGCACGAGTTCGCCTGTGACGTAATGGCTCTGTTGTCTCCAGTATTAATATCTGAGCGATGTGTGTGTGGCTTGTATTGCATGTAATGGCGGTCTTTAACGTGTCTGGTTTCCCCGCACCTTCCAACGACAAACAGCTCCATTTTCACTGGGAAGGTCAGTGGATGCTTGCAAGACGTTCGGGCATTTGAATAATGCAGAAAGCATACAAATCAGCGTCATATGAGAAAGAGTTTCCAGCAGGAATAACATTTATTACGAGAGAGAGAGAGAGAGAGCATATCTCAATGCAATTGCTGTCGGCCACACTAGCCCTGCGAGTAGATAACGTTTCAGGCATGTGGAGTGGGTTGTAGTGATGTTGCTGATTTGATGGCCAGAAACGAGAATTTTGAAATCGCATTCCAGTTTGCGTGTCCCCCCCCCACACACACACTACCACCACCACCATCCACACACAGAATGAACTATTCATGAATGCAGTTTTTATTTTTATTTATTTTTAAAAAGGGAAAAAAAAAAAAAAAAAACTACTGATTTCAGAACACTACTTGCCCGTAGTGAGAGTATTTTCCAAACAGAACACATTCATATATTTTGAGTATGATCCAAAAAATCAGCAAGTATTGAAATCTAGGATAATAATAAAACGAAGTCTTGTAAAAATAATAATAACAATAATAACGTATTGAAATTGATTGTTTCTCGGGTGAAACAGTCCAGTGAAGCCATGAAGTATGTTGAACAGTTACTGTTTATCAGGGGCGGCTCGTGCATCGGAACTGCGGCACCCCCGATTTTTCTCGATATATACATATATTTATTAATTTATTTATATTTGCTTGTAATATTTAATTTTATCATCAACCATCCTATACAATTCTCTTAATTTGTATAAAATATAATAAAGATTCATCTTGTAGCACTTAGGAGGGCGCTAGCAGCACTGTGTTTATCACAGTGTCATATTACTACGCGCGCAAGCATATGCACGTCATAGTGAGATGCAAGCTATTAGCGAATGTGGCACTGTCCATCGCCCAGTTCCACTGTTTATATGCAGTTTGCGCCAGTAGTAGAGTGTTCTTAGTGCTTATCGTGTTTACTCCGTCTCTTTAAATATTTGGACTTTACAATTAAAGACATAACATTTGTTATACTTTTTTTATTTTAGAACATTATTGGGATTATGATAATTTATTTTTTTAAAAGTAATTTTGAATTATACCAAACTGTATAATTTAATCGATAATAAGCAATATTTTTTTCATGTTTAATTTTTTTTTTAAATTTTTACCATAATTTTGGTATCTTATTCAAACACGTATACACTGTACTTGCAGTGTGTATGTATATTTCGAAAGTTGCAGCGCCCCCACGCTTTCAAGCCACGAGCCGCCACTGTAAACAGTTTAGTCAAAGAGAAGGTAAATCACATTCTACTAGCTCAGTGTGAATGCCGATAGAGCCATTTAGTCATTACAGCGATGTGTGTAATCCATTAGCTACTGCCATCGTTGTAGCCAATGGACAAAATTAATATCGACATTGCAAAACAATGTTAATCACTCATCATTGCGCTTCGTTACCAACTTCATTGGTAACGAAGCGCAACACTCGCAGCTATCAATCAGAACTTCTAATTGCTTATTTTGCTCACTTGAAGCGATAAAAGCATGCAACTCATTTTTAAAGAATAGGTCAACAACAATCATTGCCGTTTTCAAAATATTAAGGGTCCAACATTGTTTTTTAGTATACAAAACGGCATAAGAATCTGGATCGTAAGAGAAAAAAATATCATCCTCACAATTAAACAAAGACGAAGCAGAATAAAACATTTCATGTTAATCGCCGACCTCTCAACCAGCGATATTCACTGGCGGCGTATCATCTCAGAGGGATCCATGAATTTCAAAGTTCTTACCCCTAAAACTTTTAGCGCACGTGTTGCTATGGTAACTAGTTCTTCCATCATTAACAGAAACTTACAAATGGTCAAATGCGATCAACAGTGCAGACTTTTTTTTTTTAATTTTTATAACTTTTTCCTTATAATGACTCAAGCAGTGGATATAGCATTTCCTTAAGCTTGTTTTCTTGCTGGATTCCATTTAGCACGAATCAGTCTACATTCTTCGGAAATCCATTAGAGATAAGTTTCAAGCGTCCTCTTTCATTCTAGGCATTAAACTTAAGAACATAAAACTTATTCCTCTTTCACTGTCCAATCTCGAATTTAATCTGAACTTCGGTTTGGAAGTAATGCTTTAATAATAGTTCCTTATATAAATGTAATTAAAATCCATGAAGCAACACACGCCGTACCCTCTTGTAAATGTCCACTTGACTCCTCTCTCTCTCTCTCTCTCTCTCTCTCTCTCTCTCTCTCTCTCTCACACACTATTTTACTCTTTGTACTATTTGTTGAAAAAAAATTCCTTCAATTCTTGCACTGACACGAATCAGATCAAATGAAAGTGAGTAAACCGGTCTCATATGGAGGTTGAAGTTTTTCCTTCCTGAGTGTAAAGTGATTAAATGTGGGTGGTGTGCGAAGCTGTAATATAAATTTGAGAATGAATTCTCAAAAAAAAAAAAAAAAAAGGAAAAAGAAAAGGAACAACTTGATATAGAAGCTGATCATTACAAACCAGCATGCAGTTCGGTTTCAAGTTCTATCCCATCTGTTACTGCTTAATAGTTTATGATGATCAACTCCTAAATCGCATTCTCTTCTCTGGGTAGAACGAAGACAATACATACAAGACTCCCCCTCCCCAATATACCGACAAATCGGTTAACGGTTAATAATTTTCTTCCCTGTAGCGGATTTCACAATAAGTAGTTCCGCATGGCTCGTAAGGAGAACTCATGCAAGAGGCCTTTAAAATGTTGTTGATTTTAACCATTATGAATTAATAATGTTTCTCATAAAAAATCCTTGTGAAATATTCTTTTTGCCCTTGACATTGACTTGTGATGGGAAGATTCACGTTTCTTAGGAATGCTGACCTTGCAAGACTGTTTTTTAAATTGGCCATTCATAAGAAAATGACGTGTAAAGGTCAAGAAATACGACACCGCGTAATTAACTGAATGTCATGTGAAGATACAAAAATGTAAAATGAAACCAATTCAAAGATGAAAAAAAAAAAAAGCAGATCGTTTTTCACTTTCTGAAGAGCAAATAAGGGCACTGTGACATCTCTGGATTGCAGATGTGCAGGAAAATTTTGTGTAATCTTGTGTAGGATGTCAGCGTGATTCAAATCTGTTTCTTCATTTCTATCTCTGACTCTGTAATTTGTAGTTACGTTATGAAATGTTTCAGTAATTCCGTTCTGTGTTTTCATCTTACATTTAGAGCCTCACTAGCTCAGTCGGTATACACAAAGCCGGTTGGAAAGACCTGGGTTCGATACCTGTCAGTGACGTGAGGAACCTTTATCTGCACCCACTGATCTACAGAGGCTGTCGACATCTGTAATAACTGTGACTAAAAGGAGTACTAAGCTTTCTGAAAACCTGGATTTTGTGGGTCATTCAAATTTCTGTGTAATTTTTGCGACATAGTGTATATTTTAGCTCTTTCGTTTAACGCACATTATGTTGACACTTTGCATGACTTATTGTCGCGCAACAAACGTAATACCAGTCGTTAATTTTTATGATTTTCTCTTAATTTCTGCCACATTACTGTAAACCTTTATCTGGTCTCTTTCGACAAAAGGTGAGTTAGCCGGTCTCATACGAAAGTAGGAGTTTTTTTGTTTGTTTTTTCACCTGGAAAATCGAGTTTTTCGTTCCCCAGAACAGGCAAACCTGCTCTGTGAACGCACGTGGATTACAGTCAGGAATACTTAAGACCCAGCCATAGTCCTGATTCGTCAGCTTTGCCGGTTCCGAGCCCGGATAAAAAAACGAGGGGGGGGTTGAGATAGCGCCGTACCTCGCGGTAAAAGGGGTTCACGGCAGTGTATCATCATACGAAATAAAATAAATAATCTTACATTTGAATCGAGGTCACAGTAATGTGGCAGAAATTAGGGGAAAATCATAAAAATTAATAAGACTGGTATTACGTTTGTTGCACGACAATAAGTCATGCAAAGTGTCAACATAATGTGCGTTAAACGAAAGAGCTAAAATATACACTATGTCGCAAAAATTACACAGAAATTTGAATGACCCACAAAATCCAGGTTTTCAAAAAGCTTAGTACGCCTTTTAGTCACAGTTATTACAGATGTTAACAGCCTCTGTAGATCAGCGCAAAAGAAGCCATTTGGTCGAAAAGATCATCTGGGTTCGAATCCCGTCTAGGACACAAAAAACCTTTATCGGGGCTTACAACTTACAACTCTTGCCAAAGGTTGCTGTACAGGGCATCTATGGGCACCAATAGCGCACTCAGGATTTAATCTTTGGGGGAGGGGGCCGAGTTGAGTACATGATTTGAGAATACACACTAAGCATCGCATACGACCTATGACTGAGCATCTGCAATGATCCCTAATTCATAAGAAGTATAGAAATAGAAGACACGACACAACATAAATTCAAAAAAAAAAAAAAAGAATTTTAATTATGAAAAAATTTTTGGAAATTTTTCTAATGTTTTTCTTCTTTTTTCTTTGGGGGCCGGGGCCCCTTAGCCCCCCCCCCCCCTCAGGGTGCGCCACTGATGAGAACTCTATGCAAACAGACTGCTGGTCCGATTAGTTTTTACAGTTTGATATGGTGCATTATTATGTTGATATCAACTTCGGTCATTTCCACAGAATATTGTGTTGATCACTGTTTTTGTAAGATTTTAAGAAGGGACTTGATATTTGAATCATTCAACAATGCGTGATCGAAGTTAATCTGAAGTAGTATGATCACCTAAACAGAGTAATGAATGGTAGCAAAACAGAGGCTTGATGTTGCCATCACAGCAAAAAACACCGAAAGGAGGACCGAGATCTAAGTGGGTTGATATAGAAAGAAGCGCCTTAGAAGACAGAAATATAGGACTCGTAGGACTCGACAATATTGGAATCCTGACAGATAATAGACTTATTCAAAGGAAAATTGTCGATAGGAAGCAAACAATAATGCAAACGTTTCATGTAGTACTCTCATAATATCCTGCATCCCCTCATAAGGAACATATCAGAACTCGATGATGATGTTTCCACAGAAATTCAAGAGGGTAGGCAACGTAGACATGCTAACAATGTCAATAATAATCGCCTTCCGTGTTCATTTTTCCGAGCAGTGACTACCACGAAGTGGGCTCTACTGCAGACTAGGAAACTTCTCCACAACATCACACCACCGATATCACACGAAGACAAAGCTTTCTGTTCAATCACACTTTCTTAGCATCCATCATAGATATGCATAATACGAAGGAAGTTTCTTTTGTGTGTGTGTGTGTGTGTGTGTGTGTGTGTGTGTGTGTGTATGTGTGTGTGTCGTGATTTGTCAGTCCTTGCTGCATAGATCGCTGCATAGACAGTAAATCACTGCATAATGATCTATTGTCCAATTGTGGCGTACTCCGTACCACGCAAGTCTAATCACAGATCTCTTGATTAAGAGAAGCCACTTGACTACACCGGACGAATGCAAAACTCTTTTTAGCACTCTCTTACCATTTCCCTCTAAATGATGATGACAGTTTAGAATTTAGATGACACTTCGTAACATTCTGACATAACGAAAGAAAACCTTCCATGACAGTCAGTTAATTCTAAAACCACACGCCTCCCTCATTTAGCATACATTCTTGTTTTTGTACTTTGCTGTAGCCTGTAGTTTATCACTGCTACCCAGCAATCAGACATATAAAACAAAATAAGATTACCATCCAATTTTTGCTTATTATTTTCGAATATCAACACCTGGATAAAGCAGCCTTGAGGAAGAGAAAAAATCGCAATTAACATAATCCAATGGATCCCAAGTTTTCAATATCAAACATAAAACAATCATGAATGACATTCTGCCATGAATAATATTTGCGAGTGCATGTCATCTACATTTTCTCGTATACCTCCTGGATTATAGCGGCAGCCAATTACATATTTAGTCTTGTTGTCCTCTATCTGACACCAGATATCCAGTTTAAAGTGGCCAAGTGAAACGTGATGCATTTGGGAAAAGATCAGAAGCTGTGTGCTATACTGATGGAACTGAACTGCAGAAAACTGATGAGGCCAGGGACTTGGATGTATTTGTGAATAGGGAGTCGAAGTTTAGAGGGCATACTGCGAAGGTAACCAAAACAGTACATCAGGTTACGTGGTTGTTGAAAAACACACAAACAAGCAGGATAGAGCGGTTAATGTTACTCTATATAAGGCATTAATAAGCCTTATATAGAAGAACTGGACTACTTCGCAAAGAAATAGTCCAGTTCTTGATGAAGTTGTGGAGAGGATCCAGAGGCGAGTGATAAAGATGGTGGCAGATCTGTGGAATGCTGTCTATGAGAATAGGTTGATGGTTTTTAGGCTTCAAAAATTAGCTGATTGGTGAAAAAGAGGGATATGATAGAAGCATTTAAGTTATTAAACCGGTTTCATAGATTGACATTGAAGACTTTTTTTTGTACACGACAAGAAGGGAGAGAACAAGGGGTCATCAATGTAAGTTGTGTAATAATGTGATTAGAAAGGGTGTAAGGACTAGGGTTTTATTTGTTGGAGAGTGTTGAATGGATTGTCAGAGGTGCCTCATCAGTGAATAAGTTTAAAGAGAAGTATGATAGGTATTGTGTGAAAAATGGATCTCCCACGATGAGTCTTCTGACTTCATGGAGATATCTGTAATAATAATAATAATAATAATAATAATAATAATAATAATAATAATAATAATAATAATAATAATAATAATAATAATAATGGAAATTTAATGTCATCGCTGGTAATCTCAATGCCCTCATTTCTGAAGTCTCTCAGAACGAGAAATAATCAATCTATTCTTCGTTCCTTAGAAATGAGAAGAGAAATGCGTTTAATAACTTAACATAAACACCGCAGCCTCCAAATATTTGGCGGTTGTGATATTCAGGAAAATATATGAATGTGGGAGAACGGAAATCGACGGGATGAATTCGAAATAAGAAAAATTATTTCGGCAAGTTTGCAATTAAATAGTGAACGGATGTTGGCTGGCTGCCACGCTTCACTTTATTCTAATAGATTTACAGAAAGCCGAGGAATTATAGACGCTAGTTGGGAAGAATAATGGGGACGGAAATATCAGTGGAAAACGCATGCAACAGAAACTGGACGTCTGTTTGATCAGGAGCGGAGCGAGGCGGTTAGAGTCGAGTCATTGATCAGAGTCTACTGCTTTTCTTTTGAACAGGGTCCAGGAATTTTAGTAGATGTCTTCTGGTGCGCCTCGACTAATAAGAGAACTGCATCCTGGAACGCAGATTCCTCAAACAGTTAGTAGTTGCTCCTAAGAGAATTATCACTAAGAGTGGTAAAAGAGAAATCTCAGTTTTTTTCATTGTGCTTGAAACTGCAGATGGGATATATTTATGAAGAAAAAAATATGGAAAAAATTCAGGAAATGGTAAGACAGAAAACGCCAAACTAACATAAAAAATTTCGAGCATAACAAGAGGAAATCTAATGTCTTAAATGACCTCATTCTGCAAACTGATTTCACTTAATTATTATAACACATCTTTGAGATCTGAAAGACTACCCCAACTAACGAAGAATACAACTTTACACCTCTTTTTACATAATCAAAATATATTAAGATGATCAGCTTTAAAACGAAGTAACTGAGATGACTCAGCAAATTTTAAGAAAGCTATCCATTACGAAAAGTTCAAAATCGGTCTGCCAATACATTGACGTCATATGCATACATACAGACAAACGAAACTAATTTTCTGTGCGTTGCTAGTTCAGTTCCACTTTTGGATCTTCACACAAAAGCCTGTTGTCCTTCAGGACGACGTTCGTAGAGCTGAGGTTGATTACGTGTTTGAAATTATCGCCAAGACATCAAGTTATGAGGCTTCAACGTATTTATGTCCACGTGTGTGTTCTCAGACCGACTCGGGAGAGGAAAAACCCGAATTGTTTAAAAAAAAACCACCTTCGTATATTGATCAGATAAAATCTGAGTTGCTAGCAAATCAGTAGCGCAATCAGTATTAATCTTGGGGGACGGGGAGTTGAGTAGACGTTGAGAATACACACTACCCATCGCATACGACCTATGACTGAGCATCGTAAATGATCGCTAATTCATAAGTAGTATAGAAATAGAAGACACGACACAACATAAATTTTTAAAAAATGAATTTTAATTAGGAAAAGATTTTTGGAAATTTTTCTAGTATTTTTTTCCCTTTTTCTTTGGGGGAAAGGGCCTCTTGCCTGCCTCTGGGTGCGCCACTGCAGCGAATGGCTTAAAAAATTGTCTCTTCTCTTCCAAATAAGTGAGGCATAGCGAAAATCATCAGCCAGTGAGATTCCCTTTAGACTTTGGGGCGCCAAGACAGAAAACACATGATTTATAGATATAACATCCAGATACCTCATGACGTATTAAGGTAAAATTCCACAAACTACCATTTATAAGATACAACTGCCAATAAATAGATCAATCGAGTCTTCAGGTTTTCCGGATAACAGCACAATAGCATCGTTGCAAATGATTCCTTACTATCGTAGCAATAGCCCATTTACAAATGCTAAACAGGTTTTAAATTTTGGAGTCATGCTGTAGTAGCAATTGCATATCAATTCCGGAAAATTAGGTGCTGAAATGACTTAACAAATATTTGTTTGTAAAGATCTCAAATACCCCAAGTAAGCGCTTGAACTGTGAGTGGCCTTGAACGTGCCTTGTTTATTCTTTCATCTCTCCGCCACAGTTTAGTATCAGTGACGCATGATCGAAGTTGCATTTCGGGAGTTATCTCCTCACACACAAACAAAATGGATGAGTCTTTTACAAGTTTGCCGAAGCGTGTAAAAGAGCGTGCGGTAATCTAATTTCTGACTCACGAAAATGTGAGTGCTATTGAACTTCGGTGCCGATTACAAGGCTTTTATGGTGAAGTAACTGTAGAAGGGAAACTGTATGGCTCGAAGAACAAGAAACAGCGATGGTGGAGTTGACATTAATGACCGATCACGAAGTAAGCGACCAAAAATCGCAGTTGATGTTCTCCATAAACAGAAAGCTTAGCAGTTAATCAGAGAAAATCGGCGAATAAGTCAGAGATCACTGTGCGAAATTAAACGCTGGATTGATACGATCTGAACCAAATCAATGCAGAATTGGGATACAATAAAGTGTTCGTAGCTGAATTACAGCCCAATAAAATCTGATTTGAAATCGTCTTCCCTAAAAGGGGCGGGACTTAGTTCCATCGGACTTGTGGTTATTTCCTTAATTGAAGATGCATCTGAAGAGTATCCATTTGAGAATGAAGAACGGGTTGAAGCAGAATGAAAAAGAAATGGATCCGAAAACAAACATCAGAGTTTTACTTGAAATGCTTTTTATGCAGTGGAGAAAAAGTACTGAAAAGGAGCACGATTATGTGGAGAAATGGCGCATGAAAGTACAGCAGACTTCAAAGTGTCTTTTGCTTTTTATTTCACTTCGTGTCTCTGCGTGGAGAGCGATCATAATCGAGGCATTCCTTTCAAAACGTCTCTCGTAAATACGAAAACTCAAATGAAACTTTCCTCCTTTATTTTTTAGAAAGAGAGAGAGAGAGAGAGAGAGAGAGAGAGAGAGAGAGAGGGCAAACAACTTTATCTAGCATTAATAGTGATAATTAGTAGATGTCCGTTATAGAATACGCTTATGCATGATTCATATAAGAAAAAGGAGAGCTAAAGAATGGTTCTCGCATGTAAGACAGTCTATCACATAAAGAGAGCAGTCAGAATAAAAAGAAGAAGAAAAACCTGCTAAATAAAATCCAAAATGAATATATACTATTGAGGAGAATTTACAAAGCGGGGAAATTGTGATAAATTCGATCTACAGCCTTGGAAATATGAAGTAAATAGTGTCTGAGGATGTGCATTGCCCATCGACATCGCAGAAATTTTACAAATATTTGTCAGTAAAAGTTATGAGGTATGTTACTTGATCTGTCAATCAAAAGACAAGTCTGGCAACACCATTATTCCTTAGATGAGATGGTGGTTCATTTGGGATTTATTGGCTTCTGATGTTCGACAGCGGCGATTTCACGCCCGATGTACATTTTCAGGCCTCCAGAATCGTACACTGCTCAATACTCTTTTTGTAATGTCCAGAGGAAACACTTTTGCAGAAAATGTTATTTTCTCTCCTTTTTTATTTTGAAGATTTGATCTTTTTTAAATTATTTCATTTTTTCGAAGTTTACAAATAGAACGAGCAAGCGATTAAAAAAGTCTTCGCGCATTTTACACTAGAAAAGTGAAAAATGTGCGAAGACTTTTTTGAACATTTTTCTAGTGAAAAATGTTCAGATTTCGACAACTCCTTTTGGAGATGACCTAATTGCCAGGGTGAAGGGAAATATCTTACTTCCATCTGATTTTTGAAAAGCATTCGTCTTTGTACATTTTACGAAACTGAAGCCTTCTGCATTATTTCATACAAAGTAGGCCAGTATTAATAATTAATGGGGATGAGATTCATCTCAGTATAAGTCTGGACAGAATAAATTTCTAAAGTCAGGAAAATAACAAGGTACCCTGGAAGATGGCAAGTGTGAAATCAAGCTAGGGAAGCTTAATAGTGATCAAATAAGAGCTCTAGTCCAAACGCTTCTTGGCATTTTGTAAAATTGCTGCTGTAATAATAACTGGCAAATCCCTTAGACCTCACGGTTAGCCTAGTGGCTGTGCGCTTCACAACCATATGCCTGGGGAAGAGGTGTCCTAGGTTCGATTCCCGTCTGTGACGTGAGGAGCTGAAGGATCTTCCTCAGCCATAGCCAAGTTAGCCGGTCTTGGGCGTGGACAGCAGGGTTTTTTTTTCCCCACAGTTTATCTGGGATTTTTCATCCCGCAAGCAGGCAAACCGACCCCGTGAACACACACACACACAGATACAGTCAGGAATATCGCCTTAGGGGATGCAGCAGAGGAGTGGAGAACCGGCTGCATTAATACGCCAGTAACCCCTCATTAGGAGGGGACTCAACTCGTCCTAGACGCATAAGGACAGGACAGCAGAGGACAAATCTCTTAGAAATTCAAGCATGGCCTTCAGATATCTCCCCATAGTTTTAACTCAAATCGCAACAGAAATTAACGGCTTTATCAAAGTAATGGCTGCGATTGAGACGTTATCGGTGGCACGTTTGAGAACTGATCTCGATGTAGATAATCTGTTCACAGCTAATTCATGTGCCCGCTCGAGGAAAAAGGAAGATTAAGTATTTTGATGTAAGTCAATTGCAATGTTGCTTGGTTATCGTTTTGCGAACTTTTCTGCATTTAACAAGCGAGATTTTACTGTTCAAAGGCTCCTTTAAAAGTTCAAGAAACAGGAAAATTTAGACAATTGTTAAGTTCGAGATAAACATTAAGGGAATTTACGAACACATAATTTCTAATTAATTAGATATCCACTTTGGTTTTTTCTAGTTGAAATTGAACTATGTCTGCAAAAAGGTCAGAGTTCACTTTTCAGTTGAGTACTAACAAGAATGGTTTGGAAAAATACAAAAGAATAACAACCTGCTACTTGTGTGACACGGAGGCAGAACGTTGTTAATGCGATAAATAACATCTATCATAAAACAAAATAAACTTCTTCCACATACGATTAAACAGACGAGACTTGCTTATTAATCGAGTAAGCACTTCGTCCAGAAGTGTCAACAGCGCAGAGCGAAACTTCGACGTTTATGTGGACTACACAAACCAGCACTACTCTAGAATCCTAGTACTTTTTCTTTTAATAGGGTGCCTGACAAGTTGGTGCAAGACTTGCGCAAGATTAGGTTTAGCATTAAAGTTGAGGCAACGAAGAATGCCAAGCGAGTGTGTTATGTTTTTCAATTATGTGCGTTTAAAAAAAAATGCCACTCCCACTCATCAATAGCAGCTAAATTAGGTTTGCTTGAAAAAG
Source organism: Typopeltis vanoorti (assembly GCF_054136105.1). Lineage (NCBI taxonomy): Eukaryota > Metazoa > Arthropoda > Arachnida > Uropygi > Thelyphonidae > Typopeltis > Typopeltis vanoorti. The sequence goes on along the minus strand of NC_143553.1, from coordinate 158,763,854 downwards.
GCCTAGCAGATTTTTCTTGACAAACGAAATTCGAACTCAGGTATTTGCCAGCAAGGACAAGTGCTCTTATTCGAATCAAAACCAGTTCCAGAGCAAAACATATTTGGAAATATAAGTATTAGGCTCACCATTTAAAACAGTGATGGGCAATAGGACTATGATTGAATTTGCATTGGGAATCATTTAAAAAAAGACAACTAAAATTAATTAGGATAAGGAGGAGCTCGAAATCACTGAAATTAAAGATTGCAATAAAATGCATATTAACATACTATTTTCTAATTTAATTTTTCTAGTTTAATTTCTAGTTTAATTTTTAATTTCGATAAGGTTAAGGAAATATCCTATAATCTTTTGCATATAATGACTTAACAATAAAAAATCAAACTGATATAAATTTAATAGAGTCATTTCCATATTATTAGATATTAATATTTTTATCATCTGAATGAGATAATTAAAACTTCATGTTTTCAAGTTTTAACGTATGTTTTTAGTTTAATTTTTAATAGCGATAAATTTAAGGAAATACCATCTCGTGGTCTTTATTCCTGGTTAATTGAACAGTTGAAGACACAAGAAAAAAATTAAGTGATCATCGGAATCCATTTTTGCGTTTATTACGCCTTTCTGTATGTTGCATCGAAAGTAGTGAATGATGGAAAAAATAAAAGCAAAACTTTGAAAATCACCAACTTCATTTAGCGAAATGGCAAAAATGCGTTTATTGATTTGGAAATCCTTGACGATGGTATTAGGAAAGACCTTCCATGGCTCAAAACAAAGAAAATGTGATGAACCTTTTATATAATGCACAGGATAATCTCCTCTTGCATATGTGGAACGTCTCAAAAGTCATCCGTTTTATTTGTTATTCGCACGCATTTCATATTTTATCTTACAATTTGGTTTACCAGAGCGCATCTGGACAATAAAAAAAGTAAAATTTTGATGAGGAATCAAAAAACAACCAACTCTCTCCCAATCTCATAGAGAGAAACTGAAATACTTTTTATTTCTTTAATACTGTGATTTTTCCAAGACATACCCCTCTTGTAGAAAGTTATTGGGATATTTTCAACTAAGAGAATTAAATATCCCTCCGAAAGACTACTTATTTTTACAGTATAATGCAACAATACGAGAAGAAGCCACGTGTAATTATCCGCTGAGATTGGGAGCAAGACAAGAAATCATAAACCTCCTCGGTAGATTTGAGAACGCTAAAGGAGCTTTTGATGATCCTGGCGATGGCGTGTGCGGAAAGATGAACTGAAGAGATGATTGCATCCAAGATTACAGATGCGAAGGAGGAGAAAATAATTATATTTCACAGCAGACAAATAGAATTTATCGAAAGGAAAAAATCAGATGTTTAAAGTGCAATTTTATTTATTTATTTATTTATTTTTGGTTATATTGTAGTAATACGAAAAATGTCTTTGCTGGCAACATTAGTAATTACCTCCGGAGGTGGGGAGGGGGTTAAAAAGAATAAAGAATGCTCTAAGAAAATGAAGGATGATTATGAGTTCGACATTTGGTACATTGGCATACATGAAAGAGTTGCATATTTTTATTCCTATAAAAAGTTGTCAAGAAAGTTTCTGCGATTTCGCTGGCTGAGAGGATGTTAAGCTGAGAGATAGAATGAATGGGATGACAGAAAGTAAGAAGCTGTCTTCCATCACACTGTCACCAGGATGCGTTCGGTTATTTGTTTGACGCCGCCCGAAAAACCAGCTACATATCCGCACACTAGTGCAACGGACGAGATAAGCGGCAAATCTGCAGAAGAAGACTGCGGCAAGCCATCTCCGTAGATAAATATGGCCAGCAGAGTAAGCGGAAGAAAAACTGAGTAGGGATATTATAGTTGAAAGCAAACCAAGTTTGAATATTTATTCAAAAAAGAAAAGTAAATGATAAAAAAAACTTGAACGAATTGAGGAGAAAATAATGACACTTCTTGATATTATGTATGCAGGGAAGGGAAATAAAAGACTCTTGTTGGGCGATGTAGCAATCTTTCAAACAAGAGATGCATTATAGGGCAATGGAATATGAAGCGTGAAATATATATATAAACAAAAAAGTATTTCTGTAAGGAATACGTTTTTTATTTTTATAGATAAAAGAAAACAACACGAAATCCTTATTTACTAAAAATAAATGGATCTTCATATTTTTTTTTGTTTTCTCAATTTTTATGTATTAATTTTTCGGTTAAATTTATCAAGTAATTAATAATCAACTTACCTATATTACTTGAAAATTCTAGTTATTTTTTAACTTAATTTTAGCTGCATAAAAAATGAATGTCTAATAGCAGAGTAAGTAATTTTATCGACAATCTTTAAACAGATTTTGCTTTTTAAACATTCCGATTTTTTCATTTAACCCCCTAATGGATCCCAGCAAGTTAAACAAATCGATAACGCAGCGACACCTACCATTCTGATAACATATCAGCTAACATGATGATAGTGATTTTTATCGTCTGCTTATTAAACTGAAAACATTGGAGTATATAAAAAAGCAATTTTCTTTTTAAAAAAAATCCTTCTGCTCTCTTATTACTATATTTCCCTAAAGATATCCTTCACGGTCTTTGATTGATAAATAAATATATTAAGTTTTTGAATTATCACTCAGAAATTTCCAAAAAGTTTGAAAAACTAACACACATCTACATTTCAATTTTAAATTGAATCATTCGATCAGAAGACAGACCAAACAATAGCGACATCTGCGATTTTGAAAACATCGGCTAGCGTCGAAAATGATTTTCATTGCCTACTTATTTAAACCATAGTATTAAAAATAATAATAATAATAAAGACATAAAAGTTTTCTTTCTACATTCTTATCACTATATTTTAATAATATATCACTATAATTAAATACACCAGCTCTTTGCATATATTAACAATCTTAAAATTTTACAGCATATCCGTTTAAAATACAGTTGTTTACAGTAAAAAATATTGTCTTCTGCTTTGCTCATATGAATAAACAAACAAATCCCGTTATAGCAAATCTAAAAGTTTGTCACAATATTGCAAGATATTATTATTATTATTATTATTATTATTATTATTATTATTATTATTATTATTTTAAATTAGCTGCACATTTGTATGTTTAATACTCATTTTACTGAATATTTCATATGGATAAAATGTCAACACATATATATTTAAGTAATAACAATATGTTTAAGAAATATATATATATTATAAGACTAAAATATCAATATATTTATATATACATATAAGGTCGCTCCTTAGGTTTTCTCAGACTTGCATCTCTTTTCTTAGTGCAATATAGATAGACCGTAAAAGTGACAGAAGAGGAAGATATACAACTTCGCTCATACGACCTCTTGCAAGTCGATTTAGGAGTGCACGTTCCAGTGATGGATCTGTGACTAGAAGACTGTCATTGGTTAAAATTAAACACAGTCATTGTACAAGTTCCTACAACAGTGTGTAGGAGCGTTGATTGATGGCAGCGTTCAGTTCCAACACGAAGGTTACCTAAAGCGAATTGTCAGTGGCAATTCGACTGCCATAAATTAAACGTTAGAGTTGCATTTTGCTTTTTACAGAGCGTTGCTCAGAAATGCTTCAATTTAAGACGATTTTATCATTTGTTGAATATCTTGTCTTGATAGTAAGTATCTTGAAGTTGTCATCCTTGAAACGTGATCTGTAATAGCAGCTTCTTTAATATGTTCCGTTTTAATAATTGAAGGTCACCTCTTCCCAGTTCTTACATCACTCTCCAGATCTGTAAAAAATGCTTTTTGTTTCTTGTTTGAAAGAATCTTTCTAATGGAACCAAACCAAGTTCTGGAATATAAATTTTGCGATTTATGATATTGGTTCGCATCTCTTTCATATTTTGCAAAAAGAAACGGAATTTATAAAATTGCACTCGGAGAACTGGTTTAAGTTAGCTTTTACACATAAAAGAGGATTAATATTTCTCATTTATGGCTGTATTTTGCTTACTTGGTAACCAAAATACAGTCTCATGCTAGACTTTGATCTCAACAACTGTAGTTTAACTTCGGCGCTGATAACAGATTGTTACCTGCGATCTCACAACAACTACTGACAACGTAAGTGTTTACATTTTGTTCAAGAAACATTGCTTACTGTGTGTGCGATTTATTTTCAAAAGTCATTTCAAGACCGGAAACAGTAATATTTTTGAAAATAAGTAGGAGGAAGTGAGTGAATAAAATTTCATTCCTGAAAAGACTGTCTTGGAATCGAAAATTATTAAATGAATGAATAATATCTGTTGTCATTTTATAGCCATATAATAAACCAATGTTTGCATTTGAAAAAGTTTCGAAGTGATTAGCGAGCTTACCAGGAGACAATCTTCCACATGGATTGTCTTAGTGTTCCACTAATTAAGAGACGAATCCGTTTAAGATCTCGTATATTCATCTTTTATGTGAATTAAAGGCTTCACTAGCAGCTGTTTACAATTATTGGTTCTCAGGAAACAGTTTGCATTTTTTAAATAGCGCAATCAGAGACGCAATAAGAGATAAGCGCCAAGGCCACTCCTAACAAAGATGTTCCGAATATCTCGATTATTTTCAACATTTTCAGTTTCAAAATCCTGAATTTTTTTCATTCTTTTCTAAATATATCGATTTACTACTTAATAAAAAATATTTCCAAACTGCATGGATCATCTGAATAGATGTACACTAAGTAGCCATCTTATAAGAAATACTTCAGATAGGGCAATATCTACTTTCCCTTTATGTTACATCTCACATAGCTATCGGAATTTTAAGAGTGGTGTAATACAAACAACCCCTTTAACAAATTAGACAGAGAGAGAAAAAAACTCTTTTTTATTCTTCAAAGAGAGTAGTTGGAAGTCTTTTGGTTCTAACTAAGTTTTGGAAAGGGGTAAGGCAGCCGAACTCCACCCTTAGCCAACAATGATAACTGAGCCCAAGGCTACAACTACCCCATACGATGATCCTCAACCATAACGATCGTATTGTTGTCTGAGATTAGAGTGAATTCCACAGTTGATTTTACCAGCTCAAAAGGCCTGGAAACAGTTCTGCTCTGGTAAGTAGATAGAATGGAATCTACAAACAATCTCAAAATGATCCAGATGAACTGCCAGAAAATCTTTCATGGTGACTCAGGAAAAACCCATTGGCTTATAGATAGTTGAACGTTTTTCATATAATTTACCATTTCAAAGTATTATTATTATTATCATCATTGTATTCATCACTATCATCATCTGAGACCTCTAGGGAGTCAAGAGCTCCTCCGTGGAAGCTATATATCATCTACACCGGCTCTCATATATTCTCTTGATGAACTGATTCACACTAGATGCATTCACCACTTTAACAAGCAAATTGATCCACTCACTACTCTGTGAGAGTAGAATCTAGCTCCCACCCCTTTCTTAACCACACACAAACTCAATTTCCACGGATGCCCTGTTGTCTTCACTTCATCTTCTATATAACGAAAAATTCCATCAACCGGTATCCTATCATATCCTTTTTTAAAGGCTTTGACCATATCAACTCTCTCTCTCTCTCCCTCTCTCTCTCTCTCTTGTTTACAGTGTCTGCAGTCCATTCTCGTTCTCATAATCTGCATTCCATTTTTATTACTCTCTCCACAGCTGCTCCATCCCTTTGGAACTCAGGAGACCAAATCTGCGCACAGCAGTCCAACTGCGGTCATATCAAAGCTTTGCAAAGCGGCGAAAAGACTTCCGTATCCTACATCAGCGCTTTTCAAACTGTGGGCCGCGGCCCCCTTGGGGGCCATAGGTTTTGTTGAGGGGGCCCGTGAAATAATGAAAACAAATTTGAAACGATTTAAGACTAAGTAAAATTTTTTATTTTAAAAGAAACGTATTTAACTTTTATGATTTATTATTTCTTTTTTGTTATTTTTTATATTTTAATATCAAGAACTGTTGATATTGACTTTATATACATATCAAAACTCGTTTTATATTATCACTGTCATCCGAGTTAGTTTTCTGTTACCAATAAAAGTTTCGCATATACTTCCCACATGAAAAAAAGCTTAAACAAGTTCATTTGGGGAGATAGTAACTGGCTTGCAGTGGTAAACAACAAGCCCTTACTAACAGCCACTATACTGCAGAGGCAATAATATCAAGTACTTTTATTATGCCAGTGAATAAGGTATGAGGAGTCTGTGTAATATATTTCTCAACAAATAGTGCAATTAGAGACAACTGGGTTAAAAACACACTAATTAATGAATCACATGTCCCCTCATACAGAAACTATGCTGTATAGACTGAAACACAACCATATGTTGCATAGGCAAACACAGTATCTAACTAAAAACTATTGTTATTAATTAGATGTGTGTGAGTTCGATTTCCCAAGGCAGCAATAAAATTCAATCGAACGTGTTAAAATTCGTAAAAGTGTTAAAACTAAGTAATATATATATATATATAATTAATGTTATGGCAGTTTCACATATGGAATTCAGTTGAAGAGAGCATTTCAACTCGATTGTCAGCTATGCTTTTATCTTTCGGTTACGCGATCTTTTGTTAATACCGCACCAATCATATGCACGTTTTAATAACCTGCCTTTGCTGTCTGTTTCGCGTTAGGCTTAATTACCTTAAAGGGAGAAAAGTCACAAAAGAGAAAAATGTTCCTGGTCCGGGGATTCCCTTATTCAGGTAATATTCACTAATTTCATGTTATCAGTCTGTGGTGTGCCATTATCGGTAAGTGGTGATATTATTTGATATATTCGACGTTAAAAAATTTAACCCTGAGATGGATAAGTGGCTGATAAAAAATAAAAAAAATCCCGCGAACAATCAGAAGAAGCAGAAACAGACTAAAAAAAAAAAAGGACAGTATTTCATATTTTACCAGAACAGCCCGCATCGTCTTCAGAACCAAACGGCAAGAGGCAAAAATGTAATATAAGCATTTGATTTTTGCAATATTCGCTGTGTATGTTTTGTATTGAATATAAATACAATAAATATTATAATAATATATCTCTCTATTAAGATTTTGTTTCGAGGAGGGCCGTGAAATATTTTAATTTTTGCAAAGGGGGCCCTGACATCCAGAAGTTTGGGAAGCACTGTCCTACATCACTGAATATTCCGTTCAGCGTCGCAGTTATCATCTGAATCGCATTTTCAATTTTTGTTAGGTAAGCTTTAAACTTCAACTCTCTAACTGTCATAACTTCAAGATCCATAATCTCATAAGTTTCCAAAAGCATAATCCCACTAATATAAGCTGTCGTTAATCTCATTACACGAAGGTGCATAACTTTATACTACCACCCGAAACTGAATCGACACCCTTATCATTTCCCCACAGTTCCAACTGATTCAAATCATTCTGTAAGTGCTGCATATCAGTAGCATACTTGATTACCCTGTTTGTATTTGTCAAAATCTTTACCAAACAAGCGAAAATCTCCTGTCAAGTGCTTCCCAGTATCATCAATGTACATGAGCAAAATGGTCTAGGGACTGATACCTGGGGTATCCACCGGTCACCTTAAATCTGACAGATTCATCCTCCCTCATATATACCACTTTTTTGTTAACTTCCCACTTATCCAAGTCAACAGTAGATATTCCAATCCTAATTTCTTGAATTTATGCAACAACTTTTCATGTAGCATCCTGTCAAAGGACAAGAGTCCAACAGTATCATAGTGTATCCATTCCCTTCTAAATCAGTCGTAACATTATTATGGAATTAATTAATTATTATTAAAATGTAAAATTATTATAATTATATAATTAAAATTAATGTTATCAAAATTAAAACTGTTATGAAATTATATTAGGGTTATATTTGAGCAATCTGATTAAGATTGCCGCAAATCCTTGCTGTTCCTTAAAAGTGTACTTCATCTCTCAACCCATTTCTGTATGCGAGTCCTTACCAACTTCTCTCTAAAATCTTAATTACCACTCCAGAGATAGATAGACACATCAGTTTTCGCATCGCCCTTGTGCAACGGGATTATCATATACCCTTTCCATTCCTATGGGATCCTTCCTGAGCTGATACAACCAGTTCATGTGAACATTTCTTTAGCATACGCACTGATATCCTCTCTATCCCTATAGCCGAATTCTTGTCTAAGTTATGCAACAGCTCTGGAACCTCCTTTTTATTACCGCTATTTCTTCGTCCAGTGCAGTGGTGCAGTGTGCACCGTGTTGCATACATCTGGTTAAAATATCTTAGCAAAGTGAGCTTTCATTAATTGAACAATCTCATCTGTTGCTGACACAAGAGTGCCGCCAGCGAAGTTGTTCTTCCACGTGCATTTTTTTCTTTTACTTGCAGCCTAACGACTTTTGGGTAAGCCAATTTAACTTTCTATACGATATCAGTAACTTTTCTGCCTTGCTCTTTATAGTTTTAATTTATAAATACAATTTCATAAATGCTTTAATCTTCATTCTCACTATATTCTCCATCTTCTTTTTCTAATGGATCTCTTGAATAAGATTTCACATCCATTTCACTCCCACCCGATTTGTGCTTAGAACTCTAGGGACATATTTCAGTGCTTTCCATGGATTGCTGATATCCTTCGCATTCAGTATCTGATACCATGGGACGGGAAAGATGGCATTCTTCTGAATTTGTTTTTTCCACATACTTCCCACGTCGGTATGGCATGATCACTGTAACTTCCTTGTGGCAAAACAGTCACATCATTAAGTAAGATCCTTTCTGACGCGATAATCACTAGGAGATTACTGGATAATTTGTCTATACACAAATGCCAGGAGCATTAGAAACAAAGGGGTTGTGTTTATTGCTTTATTGAATACGATGTGGCCTAAGATTGTTGGCATTAGTGAAACCTGGCTATCAGAATCAGATATGATAAGTGGGATCGAGTGTAACGGATATACTATTTTTAGGAATGACAGAAGAGATAGGAGAGGAGAAGGAATGCTACGAATGATATCAGATGACTTAAGTCTAGTTAGAATAGAGATACAAGAAAACAATAATGGTAACAATATCCCATGTAGCAATGAGTTTGAGTCTATTTGGCGTGGAAGTTAACAGAATGAAATGTATATGGTGGGATATTGCTACAGACCGGGCAGCTCAGTTGTAGGGGACGAAGAAATGCTTCGCCACCTTATGGGTACCAAGCGAATGATCATTATGGGTGACTTTAATTTTCCAAACATTGATTGGGTAGAAGAGAAATCTCATGATCAGAAAGAACAGGAATTTATTGAATTGTTGCGAGATAACTTTCTCAAGCAGCATGTGAAAGAAGGAACTCGAGGTCAAAGAGTATCGGATTTGCTCATACATATCAAAAGGGATCTCTGTCAAGAATATGGCTATTTTACCACCAATTGGTGACAGTGATCATGCTGTTCTTTCTTGGGAAGTATCTACTTGTATTGAAACTCCGAATAAATCAGGCTACATGCTGAATTACAAAGCTGGAAATTATGATCATCTTAGAAGAATACTATCTTTGGTCCAATGGTATCAGTTACTGAATGGAAAAAATGTCAGCAATGCATGGGAATCTTTGAAAAAGTGCTTGCATGAGGCGGTATCTGAATGTATCCCTCGTGTTCGAAGAATAAATAGGTTGGGTGTGAAATGGATGTGCAGCCTTATTAAGCTAGAGATCCACAAGAAGATGATGTAGAAAGAGTATCGTGAGAATAAGGGTGAGAGGAGTTATGAAATATATAAAGCTCAGGCCAGAAAAGTAACGAGTATTGTGAAAAAAGCTGAAACGGAGTATGAAAAGAAATTGGCCATGCAACTAAAGGCAATCTAAAAGAATTTTATCGTTATGCCACAAGCAAAAAAAGAATGAATATGGAAGAATAACTTTATTGAATGCAGATGGTACACGAGTGTCGGAAGCTAAGGAGATTGTTCAATTAATGAGTGCTCACTTTGCTAAGATATATCAACCAGGTGTATGAAGCATGGCGCTACTGCTACGTTGAATGCAGAGTTAGAGATTCATAAAAATGAGGTTGAAGAGCTCTTGCATAACCTGGATAAGAATTTGTCAATAGGGACAGATTGGAATGGAAGGAATGTATGATAGTTCCATTGCACAAGGGCGGTGCAAACACTGATGTGTCTAACTACCGACCTATTAGTATCTCTGGTGTGGTGCTGAAGATTTTAAAGAAGTTGGTAGGAACTCGCATACAGAAATGGGTAGAAAATCATTCTATACTCTGCAGGGAACAGCATGGGTTTACTAAAGGAAGGTCATGTTTTAGCAAATTTGTCATATTTTATAACAATGTTACGGCCCAGTTGGATAAAGCGAATGGATACACTATGATAATGTTGGATTTTTCTAAGGCATTGATAGGAGCTATATCCACACGATAGGCTGTTGTGTAAACTGGAGAATATGGGATTAGAACATAATCTATTGACTTGGATCAGGGAATGGTGTGCATCTAGGCTTCGGAAGGTGCCGCTGAAGATTCTTCAAGACTTAGTGGACATTCTCCTTTCCAGTAAAGCAATACCACCATACCTACGTGCTTCAAGAACTATCTTCATTCCGAAGAAAGAAACTTCAAGCTGTGCATTAGACTTAGACCTATTACCATCCCCCCCTGTTATACTCCATCATAAATCCTTAGTTAAACGACTTCAGCAACATATACAGCATGATTATAGACAGAGGGCTTTTGTCCATTTGGACGGCTTCTCTTCTCTCTGATTCCCGACGCCACCTTAAGCCTCTGTATATGGCGTCGCTGGACCTCCAAAAGGCCTTTGATAGCGTCTCCCTTCCTGCTCTCCTTCGAGCGCTGTCTATTGCTAGATGTCCAGAACCCTTTCTTTCTTATGTTATGGAGCTATACTTGGGTAGCTCCATCACTATCACTACAGGGTCCCGTGCAACTTCTGTTCCCGCAGTGCGGGGTGTTCGTCAGGGTGATCCTCTATCTCCCCTTTTCTTTAACTGCTTCATAGATGAGTTTCTTCATTCTCTTCCTAACCACATAGGCTACTCTATAGGCGCTTCTTCCTTTAATGTTATGGCCTTTGAGGACGATCTTATTCTCGTAGCCTCTACTAAGATAGGCTTGCAGAAACTCCTTGACCGGGCAGTTGACTTCTTCTCTATTCGAGGCCTTTCTATTAATGTAGAGAAGTCCTGCTCTTTACCTCTTGTCCCCACTGGTCGTGAGAAGAAGCTTAAGGTCGAGACTATAGCGTTTTCCCTGCACGGGAGGCCGTTGCATGCTTTGACCATCCTGGAAGAGTGGAGATACCTCGGTATTATGTTCACCCCAAAGGGAAGGTCTTCTGTCCCTTCTATCCTAGAAGCTGGGATCGCTTCTTTGAGGAAAGCTCCTCTTAAGCCCTAGCGAAGAGTGTTTCTCCTTTCCCACTATCTCCTACCTCGCTTTTACCACAAGTTGGTGCTTGGAAGGACATATATCTCGGTACTGTCCCGAATGGGCAGGGCTATCCTTTCAGCCGTGAGACCATGGCTCCGCCTGCCGCCTGAAACCCTACTGCATATTTCCACGCAAGGGTGAACGGTTTCATCACTTAGATGGCAGATCCCACGCCTGCGGTTGTCAAGAATCGCGAAGTTAGAACTATCTTCTATCCCTATCTACAGAGAGGCTTTCTATAGCCCATTAATTCAAAAAGAGAGGCTTTCTATAGCCCATTAATTCATAATGGGACCAGCCTTTAGGCGGTCTAAAGGCTGGTCCCATTATCAGGGTGCCTTAATTGAGTCAGCACCCGAAGAACACAAGAGATGGACATCTCTGTTGCACTGTTCTGTAGATGGTGCTCCTTTAAAAGAGTCATATCTGGTGCCTCCCCAGTATGATTGGGTAAGGGATAGCATCAGACTCCTCCCTGGGTTCGAGTATATTGACTTTATCAGGACGAGGATCAATGCCCTGCCTACTCGAGCCCGCACAGCTCGATGGGGTAGTGACGACTCCAACTGTAGGGCTGGCTGCCACTACAGTGAGGCATTGTCTCATATAGCCCAGTGTTGCTTCCGCACCCATGGGGTCCGCGTGCAGACGTATGATGTCGTGGTCTCCATTCTGAACAACCGCTTTAAGAACAAAGGTTGGGTGGCTAAGCTGGAACCACATTATAGGACCTCCCCCAGGTTTGCTGTAAGGCAGACTTAGTGATTAAAAGAGGTGGTGACGATTGGGTAGTTGATGCCCAGGTGGTGGGAAAAGGGTGCCCACTAGCCTATAGCCATAATAATAAAGTAAATATTATAAAAATAACCCAGATCTAGTTAGTAAGACGGGAGGAGCATGGGGCAACTCCGAAGTTTACCAGCGCTACCATCTCTTTAATGGTGTATGGAGTGCAGGTAGTTATAAGGACTTAAAACAGCTTGGGCTTACGCAGAAGGATATAAACGTTCTTTCCGTGAGGGCCCTACAGGGCACACTGGTGGCATGGGGTTGCCACCAGAGAATGACTGCAATGATAACTCAATCAGGCATAGGGTGAAACACTTGTAAAGGCTTAGGCCTATATCAAGTCTGGACGTGATTTGAGGGTAGTACTGCCCATAACCAATACAAAGATTAATTAAAAAAACAAACAAACAGTGGTGTACATCAGGGTTCAGTCCTTGGGCCATTATTGTTCAATCTCTACATTAATGACATCAAGCAGGGTTTATCATCAGATTTGCAACCGTTTGCTGATGAAGCGAAGATACGCAGGATGCTACTGATATTCAGCAATTACAAAATGATTTGAACAGACTGGGAAGCTGGGCAAACGAAAATGGCTGTCAGTTTAATGTTAGTAAGTGTAAAGTTATGCACTTTGGCATGATTAGAGTTCCAGCGGCATATTATATCAGCGGGGTTATGCTACAAGAAACCGAAGAGGCAAGGATCTTGGTATATTGATGGATAAGAATTTAAAGTTCAAAGGTCACATAGCAAAAGGTGCAAATACAACTCAGAGGTTAATTGCTATGTTGAAGGGAACCTTGACATGTAAGGATAAGGAAGTAATTTTCCTCTTTATAAGGCTTTGATAAGACCACGCTTGGATTACTGTGTGAAGATTTGGTCTCTGGGTGCAAAGAAGAGTTACAAAGATTATATCCGGATTATGGGATTTAGATTATGAAGACAGATTGCGAGTATGTGGAATACAGACTCTGGAATCAATGCCATGTGACTCAGATTTAGATTACAACCTAGTCGATGTAACTGAGGCACGTCACTAATGTCCGATGCGACATCTTAGACATGCTCTCATGTGTCTTTTAATTTGTTGAAGACAAGCAAGATAGAGGTATGTTAAAAATATAATTCGATACCTACAGGTCCTTAAGGCTCACAACCTGCCAAGAATTCTTAGCTTGCCTAACCATAATTTTAGTTTTGTCGTATGCCTAAATACAGGTTTGTATGTAATTGTGTTTGTTTGCCTGGTCCCGGGATGAATACCCTCAGATTCCGGATAATTAAAATCCTGCAATCACCGCATGAGCCCGACTAACTCATCATCAGAAAAGCACTAATAAAAAGTTCCTCGCGACTTGACGGAATTCGGACCTAGGTCTCTTTCCAGTCATAAATTCTCCTGCAAATAATCTGAGCTATGGATGTGCTGCAGAGTAGACGTGATGGACAGGAAATTATTCCGCTTTGTATCGGAGATTTGGTCAGGCAAAACATGTGCCATTGATGAACAACGTCTCCAAAAGTAAAAGATGGGCTCTGCACCTCCCCTTTGCCATTTGAAAATCACATCTGAAGAGGAACAAAATGTACGTTCCTTCCGATTCTCTGCAGACCTTATGCCGTGCGGTGTTTATTTACAGGACATGCTAAAGGATCGTATGTACTCCGATTTTATAACACTGTTCGTCTGAAAGATGCCAACCGAATTGCTATGGGGATAAGCAGCCCCACTGAATGGGGTGATCATGAGTGCTCCCTTCGAATAACCGTGTTAATTTTCGCATAAATTTTTGGATCATCTTCAGAGTTTAAGATGTTACACGAATTCCTAATAAACTGACCATTAAGCGTATTCACTTGTAGCCATTTCAAACAAACTCGTGACTTAAGTTTGTATGACTGTTATGTGTGCTTGTTCTGCATATTCTATGAACACATTTCTGTGTTTTTTTCTTCTTTTTCTGTAAATGGGAGAAGATTTAACTGAAACTAATATCTTGCGAAAGTCATTTAAGGAAGGACAAGAAGAAGAAGACTTTATGTAACTAATTCGTTTTCTCTAGCAGTGACCTCATTTTCTTTTTCTTTTTTTTTTATGACACTTAGCGTTACTTAAAAGCGTTTTTTTCGTATACGACGTTTGCCGAAGATGAATGGCTTCCATTCATTTTTAAATGTTTTGAAACAGTTTTGAGGTTCAGAACATTAAAAAAAACCTCTCGTACGCTAGTGAAAAAGGTTAACATTTCACTGATAGAAATAATAAAGTGAAAATGCTAAAGGAATGTGCAAACACGAAAAACTAGTGCATAATTGGATCAAAATTTTTAAATTCCGTTACGCATTACAAATTCTTTTGCTGTTTTCATCTCTTTTAGGTTCAATATGTAATGTTGCTGTTCATTCTGGAATTCATGATTAAAAAAAGTATTTCTTCTACCAAAAAAAAAAAATAAATAAATAAATAAACAATGATGTTATTATGACAGAGAGTTTACATGAAATGGACTCTATGGATAATCACATCAAAATTAAATCACCTTCACGTCATGCAGTTGTGCAAACTATGTGGACTGTTTATATTTTGATTTAAGTCTCGGAAAGTATTTCTTCATTGATGGCCGTTGTATCTTTAAAGATCATCTTGGTGTCAGGGGCGAATGCTGGTCTTGAAATTCCCGCTTGCTCTTGTTATCATTCAGGGAGTGAGAGGTGTGATTGAAGTCTGATTAGCGGAATAATGAATTACTGACCATTTAAAACTATATATTTAGAAATTTATGTACATTTAATCATACAAATGCAACATTTATTTTACAAATGATATTCTATCTTTTTCAATTTAGCTACTTGAATACAAATTCTACCCTTCGGTTCTTCTTTATGAACTGGTCGATAACATCGTCATAAAAAGTTGGTTGTAACTTAATTTTCCCAAGCAACACCCACACTTGTAAAGGCTGGCAGAAGCTCACTGGCTAGAGCTACGTTGACTGCGTATGGTCTGTGTTTAAGCAACAGAGTGAGACGACGTGAAATGGCTATGCGTGCGCATGAAATCACTGTGTTGCTGCGAGGACCTGGAAGCACTTACAACCGAGCAAGCCAAGGTAGCTTTGATTAGACGAGCAAGCATCGCCTTCGATACACAACGCAAAGTTCAATTATTGCCGCGCAAGCCTAAAACGTCTTCTGTCTACAAAAATAAAAGCCTAAATGGAATACTTATTAAATGCATGCATTTATTAACATTATAGAAAGAAATATTACTTCTTTCTCAATTAATAAGCTTGCTCAGCAAGCATAGCAAGCATGGAGAATTCACTCCTGCTTGGTGTTAATACATTTTCCGAGGAGTTGAATTATAACCAAAGCTTACAACACGACTTTCTCATAACGCCAAGAAAACTGAATAGTTTAGTGATTAATTCGGTAATTTTTTGATATTTATTTCACTTCCATATTCTTATTTTCAAAACACTAAACATTTGAAGCAAATTCAAATTTGTATGTGGAATAAATGTGCATGTCTAGTGAACAAAGTCGCCTAAATTTGTTTAGGTATTCGTTTTTCTTGTTTCAGGACTGTGAGCATGAAGGCTCGATGAATGTCGGTTTCTTTGCTAACACTTTCATTGTACAGAATAAGACGTTGTTAGCAGCAGCTGATATTTTTCGAGCTGCCAGAGGGTTTTACATTCTGTAGTTCCTTTATTGTTAACCCAGTGATGTGGTAGACAGGGTCTCATTTCCTGAACTTGAATTCGGTAAAGTAATTTTCCACAGTACAAGAAACAACATGAACAAGCTCTCGTTTCTTGAAAGATTTCTCTGGACAACTTAATTTGTTTAATGCCAGAAATGTTCTTTAAGGAAACCTGAACTGTTAATCTGCGTATGTGATTATTTTCGTGTTTCTGACCGAGAAATAATTTTTTTGCAAATCATGTATTTATGAAAAATAATGAAGTCTCTTTTAAATTATGTGTCCGTTAATGTATAATGCTTATACTCATTGCTTATCCACATAATTTAACGTGCAAATTAGTTTAATAACTAAAGAATTTGAATCAGAGGCACCAAAAGGTGGCGACACTTGTCACTCGGCTATTCATCGTATGCCCCTTATAATTAGTGATAGTCTTAGACCAGCTATCTTTGATTGGCTACCAATGAAGACTGAACTGCCCCTTAATCTTTAAAATATGCAGAGGGGGACTAAAACGGCCTCGCCTACTCCCTATAAGGAAATAAAAGGAATTAGCTGATTTTTTTTTATTGAAATAAGAAAATTCTATCTACGGGTTATAATTAAAATTTGAAATAAATGCCTATACAGGAAAAAACCTCGCTTAATGCGATTTATTAATCCATCATTTAATGTTCGCTAAGCGAAATCACGTTAAGGGAATACAATAACGAATAGGATAATTATAATTCATCCATCAGTTAGAGTAAATTTGAAAAAAAAAAAAAAATACAGTATAACCTATATTAGAGGAGAAAATCATCAAAGTCAATAAAAATTAATTGCTTAAATTTTTATTTAATGTCTAAACATTTGATTGAGCTACATATTTACAAAAAAAGTAAAGAAGGTTGATCGATTTGTAGAGCCTCTGCTACTAATGGTTCACGCAAAAAATTAAGCAAGTTTGAGCGCGGTTAGTAGTTGGAAGGGAATCAATAGTTCGATGCTGTTGCCACGCTCTCCCTCAATGAGTCTTTGGACTCCAAGAGGTGTCACCGAATAATAATAATAATAATGTTTGAATCGTGCTCGACGTCTTCATCTGATCATGCAATTTGCGATAGCTGGCGAACGCTTTATCAAGATTTCGGCAGACTTCGAAGCTTCGTTCCATATCCGGATCAGCATCAAACAAATGTTGAAAGTTTATTTTTCACTTGGTTAGAATATAATAAATTTAGTTTAATCCTTTATCCAAGTGTGAGCAAACAAAGTTTGCGCCTGAAAGTATCTTCAGGACTGGGGTAAGGTGGTGCAACACCAGGGCTACTCCTTGCACTGAAGAGACCTCAATAAAGGTCGAAACTAGTCTGGGTTGTGGCCCTTCCCTTAATGCATAACATTAGACATATCCGCAAGGAGATGTGTTTTGCATTATGGGAGATACTGAGATAGGAGTGTTGGTAGCTTGCTCCACCTTTGCAAGGAGTCGCTCTGGTGTTGTACCACCTTACCCCAGTCCTGAAGATACTTTCAGGCGCAAACTTTGTTTGCTCACACTTGGATAAAGGATTAAACTAAATTTATTATATTAGCATCAAACAAAATTTCCTTAGCATGTTCAATGCGATTGAAAACTATCTCAAGTTCTTTTGCGGTTAGCTTCTTAGTCATAACATTCTCTTCTTGTTCGCACTCCTTATCTTCTTCTTCTTCTTCTTCTTCATATGCTCGCTGTTCTTCTAGTTGAAGGAGATCATTCTCGCTTAACTGTTTTGAATGGGAATCGAGCAAGTTTCTCACATCTTCATTATCCAGTTCATTAAATCCAAGTTCTTTTTCAATTGTGCTGAGTTCTTCAATAATGTTAGATTTTGGATTTTGCGCACGATAAACTAGCATAGGCTTGAGTTTAAAGTCGCCTTCTGCATTGCCTCCTAATAGAAGGGTGAGACGATTTTTAGATGCTTTCTATCCTGGTTGGGATGCTTCAGTTTTAGCTAGGAAAGTTTTGTTGGCATATGCTTCCAAAGAGACAGTTTCGTCGAAGTTTAATATTTGACGATCGTCATGATCATCCTCCTGAATTACCCTTTGCAATTCTCCAGAAAACTTGGCCGCAGAATCTTTATCAGCACTAGCAGATTCCCCAGTTATTCTTACGTTATGCAGTCCAGTTCGATTTTTAAAACGGCCAAACTATTCTAAACTCGCAGTAAAGCTTTCACATTCCTCTTGAAATTTGATCTCTTTCAATGAGGTAAAATTATTGAGAGCTTTTGCCTGAATATTCCTGTACTAAGAGGCATTCTTTTTTGCTTACAATCTTCAATCCAAAGTGTTAGAAGCTTTTCCATCTCGCAGCAGATTGGTGAGAAAAAATTTCGGGTAACGTAAAAAAAATTGCGTTACCTGATTAATCACTCGCTCAAAGCGGGAAATATTATCATTTCACTCAATCGCGTAAACTGATTATCGCGCATATCGAATTCGCGTTAAGCGAGACTGCCCTGTATGCAAAACTTGAACCAAATCATATGAATGAAACAAGAACTGTTACAAAAACGAAATAAATATTTCATGGGATTGCCTAGTATTTCCAGGCTCTCCTCTGATAAAACTAAATTATCGATCCTCTGTTAGAGGCCATTATTCTCAATACATGCAGAATATCCTTTCTTCCAGCCTATGCGTATATTTGCTTGTCTGTTGGACATTAATTGTAGAAATTAAACTTTCCTTAAACATTTCATTAAATGCACACAACTCCTTCATAACAATAAGTGAGAATTTGCGATATCCTATCTCCATGGACTGTGTTTCAGCAATCCCACACCCTCTTTCCTATTTGAATTTGTCCTTTGTAACATTCAATCACTTAGCTTCTGAGGTCATTTTGCATTCCTTTCTCCACCTTATCCTCGCCAACCTGGTTCCTCTTAAATGCTCCGTTTATTATTTTTATTGTTCAGCTGTCTTCTAAATTGGTGACGAAGTTCCCTTCTTAACCTGTGCATTTCGGAAATAAACACGGTCGCATTTCTGTGAGTTATAATAACACAAGTCGATTAGGAAAATTAATAATACACTTAATTATTCCTGCTAACGAAATCAACATATCGAGCATACATTTCATAAGATAGAATGGGTTTAGAATTTCTTACTTGTTGGAAAGGGTCACCTCTTGTCTGAATCCTTAGAGTGCGTAGTCCATAAACAGGATATTTAGTCATTTGAATAGTGCAAAATTATCAATTAGGTTTAAACTTGAAACTGGGTGTTGACAAAGATATTGCTGTATTAAAATTCCAATAAGCACCAAATTTAATTAAGGATTATCCTATGTATATTGCACATATATACACTTGAGCGTAACATCGGCCTACTTAACAAACTACTATCCTGTGGTCTACCTTCCTCACTCTACAAGGGGGTCACCAACTTTCTCACTGGCCGCTCACATGTCACGGTGGACGGTTTACTCTCTTCAGATTTCCCCACCAATGCAAGTGTACCCCAAGGTTCTGTTCAAGAGGAAGAGAGTGGGTGAGAACTCACTTCCACTTGTATATAAATGACCTGCTTTCTCAGACTTCCAATCCTATCCATAGCTTCATCGATGACAGTACACGCCATTCCTCCTTTTCATTCGATGAACCTTGTAGTACTCAAGTATTAGAATCCTCAAGATCTACTACAACCTGGGACCTAAACTCACATCTCCGAGCTATATCCCAGTCAGGCAAGGACAACCTTGTAAACCCCAATGCCATCCAAACTCAGGCCTTTCTGATCTCTCGCAAGAAAGAGCTAACATTCCTCCCTCCTAACCTTCAGTAATACTGAGATATTCAAACAAGATCAACTCGGACTGACCTGTGCCTCTGATCTTTCTTAGCACAACCCCATTTCAACTATAGCTTCTACAGTCCCCAAACAATTGGTGTACTCTTTCGCGCAAGATGCTACTTCACATCTTCACAGATCCTAACTCTACAAAGCCCAGATCCACCCAGCCATGGAACATTGCTCCCATATTTGGATGGTGCACCAAAATCCTCTCTAAGATTGCTCGAGTCTATCCACAAGAGAGCAATCCGGCTAATTAATGATCCCTCTCTCACACACCCACTTCAATCCCTCTCTTATACAGATTTTCAGTTTCTGCCTCTTCTACAGATACTTTGAAAGACATTGTTCTGCTGAATTGGCCACTACTGTTCCTCCACTCTCCTTCAAAATCATTCATTCATCAACTTCTCTTTCATTCCATCTATTTCTGCCCTTTGTAACAGCCTCCCCCACTCTGCTTTCCCCAAAGATTACAACCCTCGGCTGTTCAAACAAAATGTGAACAGACCTCCTTTCTTCTATTCATTTTACCCACACACGACACTGCTGTGCTATAGGTCACGTGGCCTTTCTGTGTAGATCAGGTATATATATATATTTGTAAACTAATGCATGAGATGATGTCTTGTTATATTTTCAGCACTCTTTCTGTTTTTGTAAAACCAACAATCGGCTCTTAATGATAAATCGATGAGAGGAGAGCAGAGGGAAGAGGAAACATGTCAGTGGTCTTGAATCTAGAAACCTGCGGGGGTTAAGTTGCTTTTTTGTGTGTAGAGTGGGTCATGTGTATTTTTTCACCCGCCTTCCTAAGCCCTGATAGAAGACGTGGTAAGGTCATAGTTTCTGTATCTATATCCAAGGAATTTGGTGTTTTGATAGACAACGTGTTATCGTTTTGAATTTTTTTTCTCCTCTTCCGAGTCAACATGTATAAGATACTAAGATGGCTTCCTCTGGGCAGTCCGATATCCTTTTTGAAGGCAAGATTGTGCAACTCATTATCAATGTGTATCACGTGATACTTTGCGAAACCCTCCTTTTTTTTTTTTTTTTTCCACCTTAGCAACAGAATAATAGTGCTTTTTGATCCGCCCTCACATGCATTAGACGAACCTAAAAATAAATAAACCAGCTGTAATTATTGTCTTTACAGAATTTAGTAAGGCAAACTTCAGAAAACTTTGTTCGGGCTTTTCATTAAGACCGTCATTGTCTAACGAAGAACAAGAAAAGAAAAAATATCCATACAAGACTCGAACAAAGGGATTTCAGTTGAACGCACTTTGATTATGAACGGAACCATCTGGCTAAACACAGAGAAGTAGATGTAAGTGCTTCTTTTATGCGTTACTTTCGCTCGGTTAGGACTCATGCCTTTAATTACGAACCGCTCCAGGCAGAATACGCTTGCCGTATATTTGTTCGGTTATCGCCACTCATAAGCACTGCTCGAAAAGTAGAAAAAGAACGGCCGACAAATTCTCTTCGTCATGCAGGTTGGTATTAATTAATCGCTCAGCTGCAACAGTCACTGAAACAATCGCTTCCTAATTTCAGCAAAGAATGAAGCCGCAGCGAGCTGCGTTTGGGATGGCCACACGACGTGATGGAAAGGTTTCTTTGAGTAACGACGTCTTTCTGCAAGTACTTCTTTCTCGGGTGTGCGGTAATTAATCTTTTGATTTAAGGGAAGCAAGTTGCCATGTATGATTAAATGACTTACTAACTCCCTTCCTTCCGGAAGAAGAAAAATGAAAGTAAACTCTTATCTCCCACTTTCGTTTTTTTTTTCTTTCGTTTATTCGATCTCCTCTCTCCGCGAAGATTGATCGAGACTCAAAAAAATATTTCCTCCTCAGACAGAACCGATTGTGGGGCTCTTTATTTGGATTATTTGTTAATCATATGTTGTTGATTAACTTCTCGTAAGTCGTAGAGGACCGGCGCTCCTAATCTACCATCCATCACCGCAGCCGATGCGTCTTAGGTTAAAGCTTGTCCGAGTTCATATCGTGTTAATGGGACAACTCCGTGTTTACATTACCCAGGATCAGTTTGCTAATAACATTAGATGGGGAGTTCGCAATGCGTTCATTTTTAACCGTGCAATTTATCAGCACCTGCTTTGGCATGGCTTCTTCGCAGGAAAACCGAATTCCGGCAACAAAAATTTAAAAGTATTCTCTCCCACTTAATTAATTATATTAATTACGTGCTAGTTAGATGGCTAATTAGGTGGTTTTCGCGAATAAGAGTGGTGAGGTCGTATATTCCGTTACTGGAGGTAATGAGAGCTTCCAACACACCCAAATAAAGACTGACGACTCCAGAGATTTTTCTGTTTGATTAAAAAAAAAAATGTTTTTTTCTCTAATAAATCACAGAGAAAGCGGTGTTTGCTTTCGTTTAATAATGAATTTATTTGACCATTAACGCCATCTATGGTTAAGCAGAGAACTACCATGCATATATACCATAAAAATAATAATATGGCGGGAGGGGTGAATGTCGTCTATCTGCAGTTTGTGAAATCAATGAAACAATGAGATTTCAAGAAAGATGCCGAAATCATAATAAATAAAGAAATCATGGGATAAACATTCCTTTATTTTAGTGCTAAAAAAAAGATATCAAATTGAAAAATTAACTCAAAGACTATTAATCCTTCAACAAAAATGACGAAGAGAATCAGTGATGAAATATACCTTCTTTGATTTTATTCTAAAATGAATCTCGTGTTCCGTAAGTTATCAGTTCTTTTTAGTTTTTATTTTTGGTTTGGTAATTAAAATTGACTTCGTACACTGAGATATTTTGCTATATATCTTTATATATAATGATGATGTATATACGAGGGTGGTCTGAAAAGTTCTCGGCCTAACAATGAAAGAACGAATTTATAATTTCAAAATTATTTTCATTTTTCAACATGAGCTGCAATCACCTTTTGATTCAAAGAAAAACACTGGCCAGCGAAGAAGAGTTTTAGTTTTGGGAAGAGATAGAAGTCAGAGGGAGCCAAATCTAGGGAATAGGGTGGATGTTCCAACAATTCATTGTGCGAATCCCTTAATTTTTCCATTGCCAAAACACTTTTGTGGGCAGATGCATTTTCCTGATGAAAGATTTTTTTTTCCTTCTGCAAACCGGGTCTTTTCTCACGAATTTTTTCGTCTAGGCTGGTTAAAAGATCGGAATAATATTCCTCGGTTATTATTTTACCCTTTTCTAGATAATTAATAAACAGCATCCCAAAACACTGATACCATGACCTTTCCTGCTGATGGAACCGACTTTGTCTTCTTTGGCGCTGAACAACTGGCTTCTGTCCACTGTTTTGACTGCTGTTTGGATTCGGATGTGTAATGGTGAATCCTGGTCTCATCCATAGTAATAAACCGACGCACAAAATCAGTTTCATTCTTGCTAAAACGCTCCAAGCACTGTTCAGAGATTTTCATGCGAGTGCGTTTTTGATCTGCTGTGAGCAAGCGTGGCACCCATCTTGCGCAAAGCTTTTTAATTTGCAATTTTTCGTGCAAAATGTATTCTACAATTTCACACACTTTGACTCACCGGTCATCCAATACCATATCGTGCACTTGATCAATGATTCCTGGCGTTGTTACACTTTTTGGACGTCGTTCCCGTGAATCATCTTCAAGGCTGGTGCGGCCACGTTTAAACTCGGCAGCCCATTTCCTAATTGTCGAAAACGAAGGAGAAGAGTGCCCATAAACATTTATGAACTTCGAATTAATTTTGTTTGGCGTTAAACCTTCTTTGACAAAGAATTTTATAACCGCATGATACTCAATTTTATCCATTTCAAGGGATACCAACAATACTTTGGCTTCAGACAGATGTATAAAATAAACTACTTGATAGACTGACTTGCAATTTCACATGGATGCTTATGACAGATGTACAAACTTAGAAAAAAGAAATCTTGCCGATAGTGTTGCCATCTATGGTCGAGGCCGAGAACTTTTAAGACTACCCTCGTATAAGTATCGAAATGTTTATCCGCTTTGTAACCGAAAGCAGCTTCTGCTCTTAGTTCACTAATAGAATTTTCCAACATTTCTGACTAATCCTTAGAATTTTGAATAAGCGAAACCTCCGTAGCTCAGCCGGTAAAGACAACGCCCTCTGGTTGGAAAGAGCTACATTTGCATCCAGTATAGGAAGGGAATTACCTTTATAAGAGCGCTTTAACAGAAGCTGAGTTAGCCAGTCTCATACGCAGGTGACAAGGTTTTCTTTTTCTTCAGAAACTTGGGCTTGTCATCCCACGTGACAGACAAACCGTCAGGTAACACGCGCAGCTGACTGATACATCAGTCTATGTGACGACAGGATTAACGCCTCTGCCCTGTCACAGCATTAAATTAGGTTTTTAAAAACGCAGGCTTAGTTGGCTTCGAGATTATGGCATTTTAATAAATTGATGTTCATCTCATAAGGAATATGGATTTTTTTGTTAAGAGAGACGACGAAAGATCTATTAATAGGCTGTACTGATTATCGTTATTATGTGTACATCATGTCAAACCGTATCACTATGAAGAACATTGACTCGGAATCAAGGGTCAAAATTTTTCCCCTAAAGCTTCGTTTCGAAACGTTGAACCTTCGTTCTGTTTAAATAGAACGAGAATTAAATATCTGTTCATCTTTTCCAGTCTTCGCAAAAACACGAAAACACTCGGAAATCATTTAGCACGTGCCCTTGTCGTCACTTCTCGCTCAGGTAAATCTGTCTGTAAATTGCGTGTGTTCTATAGCGATAGAACACACGCAATTTACAAACAGATTTACCTCAGCATTCCCATAGTCTGCTGTGTTGTCCTCACAATTTTCGAAAATATCCACGAAATTCCAAGTGCGTATCCACCATTATCCCCAGATCTTCCACCTCCTCTAAAATATCCCCACCAACTTTTGCATCCCGTCTTTGCTTCATAAATTTTAAAACCTTGCACTTTGCAACATTAACTGATATCCCCACACACGTATCCATTCAGATAATCTATTTAGGTCTTCTTGCAAAGCTACATCTGCTCTACTTCTCATAACTCTCCCCAACTTTGCATCAACTGCAGACAACTGTATATCACCATTTAAGCCCCTTCCATTGTCATTTACATGCAAATTGTTTAATTTGTATGTAAATACAAATCTCCAGTCCAATGCACTAACTACTATCCAACCCCATCTGTTCCAGTTTAACAACCAGTTTGTCGTTTTACATTCTATCGAAAGCCTTTGCAAAATCTAAATTTAATACCGTATATGCATCCCCTTGTCCAATGTACTCGTCACCTTGTTATAATAAGTAACCAGATTATTAAAACACGATCTTCCGATCTTCCTTGAGCAAACCAGTGCTGTCCACCCATTTCTGAATATCCTTGTCCTCACTAGATTCTCCAACATATTGGCCACAACTCCAGAGACAAGCTGATTGGCCTATTATTCAAAGCCTTAGTCTTATCAGCCCCTTTATGAAGCGGGAAAAAATTCGTCGTTTTTCCACTCCTTCGGAACTCGGTTCTAATCTAAGACTGACGTTAAAAATGCACAAAATTGAAAGCTCTTGTTAACTCCCTGGAACATTCCCTCAAAACAACCGGTGATATACAATCATGTCCCATGACCTAACTGACATCAGGTTTACTCAATTCCTCATATTCCTCCTGCTCACTCACCATCAGTGGTTTTTCCCATTCCGCTGCTATCAAGTTCTGCATTACACCCTCTGTCCAAAAAGAAACCGAACTTTTAGAAAATAAAAGAAACTAGTGGGGCCACCTGTTGTATCTTTTTGTTGTCGAAAGCGGCAACCTTCATTAGTGTTGTGTCAACTGTTTATGACATTTGTTTCATTAGAAGCCGAGTTATAGTGCGAAGAGTGACAGTGTGTTTGGACGAACGGTGGGTCGGTAGTCACAATATTCTTGTCGTACGAGACGAATTCTCGCTATCAATCGCTTCAAAACTTCGAGATGAAACTCACCATTGACTGTATGGCCAGGTGGAACGAATTGTTTGGATAATGCCCTTGGAATCGTAGAAACAAATCAGCATTGTCTTTACTTTTGACTTCTCCAAGCGAGTTTTTTTTCCGGATGTCCCTCTTGTGGTGGTCTCTACTCAGCCCTCTGGCGATCTGTTTCGGGTTCGTACTCAAAACACCACGTTTCGTCACTAGTAACGATCGTTTCAAGGAGTTTGAGTCCTTACGAGCGGTTTCAATGAGGTCCTTGCAGTGTCCAATTCGATACATTTTTTGGTCGTCGGTCAACTTGTGGGGAACAAACCGCGAATTCAATTTACGAAGGCCCAAACTCTCGGTCAAAAGTTGTACGCAGTTCATTTTGGAATCCCCAATTCATCTTTAATCAATCTCACGGACGATTTCGGGTTTTCTTTGATGAAACCACGCACTTTTTGGATGTTAACTTGGGTCAGCCCAGTGTTTGGGCGGCCTGGCGTTTCATCGTCCTCGAGCGTCTCACGATCACTTTGAAATCGCTTAAACCATTCGTAAACTTGCGTGCGGGATAAGCATTCATCACAGTATGATTTTTGAATCGTTTCATGCGTTTCATTTCACTTAGTAAAACGTTTACCAAGTTTAACGCAAAAGTCAATCCCAGCTCTTTGTTTGAAACGCATTTTCCGATCTTTCGTCAAAACACACTGTCACTCTTGGCACTATAATTCAGCCTGTAATGAAACAAATGTCATAAACAGTTGACACAACACTAATGAAGGTTGCCGCTTTCGACAACAAAAAGATATAACAGGTGGTGCCACTTGTTTCTTCTATTTTCGAAAAGTTCGGTTTCTTTTTGGACACAGGGTGTATGTTACCATCACAACGATAAAATACTTAATGAACTGCTCATTTAATACCTACACAATATCCTCCGCAGTGTTTATCATTCTCCTGTTATCACTGACCAACATCATCCTCCCATAATCATATTTACCTTCTACTGGCCACATATCGAAAAAACTCCCTAGGATTTCTTTTAGTCTCATTTGCTAACTGCTGCTCATACCACACTTTTGCTACCCATATTAAGTGAGCTACCTTCCTTGCTTGCTTTTTGTACTCCTCGTGTAACTGATTATCTCCACTGATCTTGTGCCGCCTCCACAATGACGTTTTCCTCCAGATTGCCCGCTTCACCCCTTCAGTCACCCATTTTACGCCTACTTTATTTAATCTCCTGACCTTTGGATTACACTCAGTCATTGCCTCTCCAGATAATTCCCGAGGAGAAACCAAGCAACATTGATTTCCTTCCCATGCAATTCCTCATTCCATGACATTGCTGCAAGACACCTTCTGGGTTTGTCTTAATCACCTGCCTTATAGTTACACATATAACCCTTCTTCACCAAACTTCTGATATATCTGACCATCACCCAAGTGGTCACTTCATGGGTACTTTCACCAAATGTAGGAAGATGTGGCACCTCATTTATAAAATATCCTTTGACGAGATAATAAAATACAAGACCCTCGATCCGCGAGTAGCCTCTGTTAAGTACTGCTTAAGGTAGTTATCCCTTAAAAACTCAAGAAATCCATTCTCTTAGATTCCAGACGCTGTCTCTTCATTCCAGTCTATACTAACATAATTGAAATCGCCCATAATGATCAACCTTTTCTTATTAGCCAGACCAATTTGCCTAAACATGTCCTTCTCATTGTCTTCCACGTTACCAGATCTATCGCAGCACCCTACTAAACATTTCATCCGCTCCACCTCCACTTCACACCATACATCATACCGTTTCAAAACTAATGCCAGTATTTTCTCCTTGCATCTCCAACCTAGATGGGCACAACTCCTCTACCATCATCAAAAGTATACTCCTCTGCCATTTTTGCTTTGTCTGCCTACACGAAAGACCACATATCCCTCCATCGTTATCCCTGTTGTCGTTCAACCATGTCTCACTTATATCAACAATTTTTGGACGAGTGAACTCTATCAAAGCTAAAATTTCATTCCCTTGTTTTGAATATTTGTAGCATCTGTAAACACATACAACAGCTCATTTCTGTTTCTATAAGTCTCACTAAATTCACATCTCTGACATGCCTCATCTACACTCTCTCCTGTCCATTCTTGTCTATCATTGATACTACACCCCTTCACTGACCTAAATGTCATCCCCATATCCTTGTCTTAATCCTTTCTTGCGCACTCACACATCTGCTCCTGAAATCATCTACACTTTTTATGCAGGGACTCCTGTCCATCCTCCCCCTACTCGTTTCCCTGTCCACCCCTGTTCCTTCTCTCTTATTCACTTCACTTGAGCCACTCACCTCTCCATCCACAAACATCTCTATCTTACTCTCCTGCTCTTCCACACCACCATTTGTTTCCTCGGGCCTTACATTCGCTTCAGTCATTCTCATTTACAGCAACCGTTTCTCAACTGACTCCCACCAAATCCATTGAAATGTAGCCATTCTCTTTTTTTGCAGCTCTATCCGCCCCTCAAACTCATCCGACAAATTCACAAAACGAACTCCTTTCTCCTCACACATCTCTTCTATCATTTAATTCAACATCTTCCCTCGCCTACTCAACTCATCGTTATCATACCTGGACAACACGTGACTACCTTACCTACTACACTGTTATTTTTCACTCTCCTTAAAAGAGCCCGATGACATCCCCTCCTTACATTCTTCTTGTTACCAGTGAAATCATTCCCCAACTACGATTACCAACTCTTTTGCTCGCTTATTCGTCTTATCCAATACTGCAATCACCCTTCTTATTCCACCTCCCGGAAAACAGACCTCGTGCGCCTTTTAATTCCCCACACCTCTTATCATTGAATCTCCGTACATTGTCTCCTCTGAAATCATTCCTTTGAAATCTTTCGTCCTATTCTTCCTCACATTCCCATGCAAGTCAGCAATTGTCCTCAATTCATTTCTCATACGTTTAATCTCCTTCCTCATCTTTACCAATACTACTTTCAATTAATTTTCCAGTGCCCGTTACGCAAATCGCATTTTCACTATCTTGCACGTCCCCTGTGTTACCGCTCACCCCTTACATACTGCTGCTACTCACTGCAACAAAAAAATAAGGAGTTATTTACATGAAGTCTTGTCTTCGTTCATCAAAAATCTCAAGCACGCAATCTTGGACAAGATAAACATTATCCCTTTAGGCTTAACGAGGGCCCTTCAATAAGATGTTATCGCTGGTCTGTTGTTACATAGTTCTCTCGAGTGTGGTGTCTCTCTCTCTTTCGTTCTTTTTTTTTTTTTTTTTTTTTTGCTCTCTTGCTTATTTTTTTGTAACTCTCTCGTAGAAGTATATTTTCAAAAATATACTTTATTTCAAAAACAATGTCTTGATTTGAAAATTGTATATCTTGATGTTGTCCGTGCAGCAGGTGGAGGGCACATTCAGCATTTGTAATTTTGGCGAGTGAAACTTTAGGCCTTACTTCATACTTTATAATTTATTTTGTAACTGTACCTCATTTTCATTATTAAATATAATTATTTGAAATCGGGTCATTCTCTTTGCAATGTCATTCTCTTTGAAACACCCTGTACTGTAAATCATACAGAACTAGTAGAGATTTCGCTTTTTTTTTTTTTTTTTTTTTTTTTTTTGTACAGAACAGCTATGTTGTGGTTCCGAATACCGAAAATCAGATTGGAATCAACCACAGAAGTCTCGAAAGTTTATTTAAATACTATCAGCAGGAAATATCCGATGTGCAGTAGAATACCCAGGATTTAATCTTGCGGGAACCCGAGTTGAGTAGACGATTTGAGAATACACACTACGCATCGCATACGACCTATGACTGAGCATCTTCAATGCTCGCTAACTCACGAGTAGTATAGAAATAGAAGACACGACACATCAGAAATTTAAAAAAAAAAAAGAATTTTAATTAGGAAAAAATTTTTGGAAAATTTTCTAGCGTTTTTTTTTCCATTTTTTTTTGTAGGGGCAGGGCCCTTCCCCCCCCCCCCTCCGGGTGCGCCACTGCCGATGTGTATATGCTTTTCGTTGTCTCTTTGATTCATTCGCATACTTTAATAATTATTTATGTTTTTTATTTTAAAAGAAAAAAGACTCGAACAGCATTCTTCCGAGATCGTCTCTAAAGAAAGGTTGCCAAGTTTCTCACAGAAAGGCTCACAGCTGGTCTTGAATTCCTTCCTCTCGTCGAACATACTGACAACAGGATATCCAAGCAACCCCCCCCATACCCCCCCTTCACTTTCCCTATAAAAACCCTACTAACTACCGTATTTATTCTTGGCCTTCCGGAATGCGTGGTGTGGTGTCCATCTGTTAAGTGGCGGCAGATGCGACCGTCTGTATTTTGCTGCAACCTCAATCAAGGCGAAAGTGAGCCGGGGGGAAAGGGGGGAGGATATCTAACGTTTCGTGGGGAGCAACTGGCGCACGTGTGCAGCACGTGTTAGGGTTCATTTTTACAAACCAATTGACCCACTATCACCTCGGGTAAGTTGCAAGCAGCTACACCGATGACTCGAGAACGCTTTTTGAAAAAAAAATCATTCAAAAGAAAAAGACGTTTTTAAATAGAATTGAAATTCTCTCGCGGAAGACAAACTTTGTGTTTCAATGGAGGGTGTTTTATTCGTCAGACTTTAATAGTTTGATGACGAGGATGGAGAAGCACAAGTAAAAGAAAGAAAAGCAAATACAGCAGGACCTCATAGGAGTTGCGCCTCCTCCAGGATGTGAAAAGTGTTTTCAATATGCAAAACCACTACTGAGTTAAGTTCCTCACTTTGCAAGCAAACTACTCATTTAAAAAAAAAAAAAAAAAAAAAAAGCGTTGGTAGGAATATTTTTATATTCTGATAGGAGGAAAAGCATCGAATCGAAATTTTCGGATTAGAAATACAGCGCTCGAACATAATTTAAAAATTATAATAAAATCATATAAAAATCGAAAATTATCAATTACGGACAGAATCTATTTAATGATTTATCTTTGCATAGAACGGTGTGCGCATTTTTTAATTATAAGATAAACAAACCTATTAATAAACAATTGCAAAGCGTGCATACTAAAAAAACTTCGGGACGATTTCGGGTTTCTTTGATGAAATCACTTTTTTGATCTTGACTTGGGTCAGCCCAGTGTTTGGAAGGTCCGGCTTTTCGTCGTCCTCGAGCGTCTCACGACCACTTTGAAATCGCTTAAACCACTCGTAAACTTGAGTACGGGATAAGCATTCATCACCGTAAGCTTTTTGAAGCATTTGATGCTTTTCGGTAAAACGTTTACCAAGTTTAACACAAAAGTTATTCGCAGCTCTCTGTTTGAAACTCATTTTCCGACCGTTCGTCCAAAGACTGTCACTCTTGGCCCTATAACTCGGCTTCTAATG
This sequence comes from Typopeltis vanoorti, assembly GCF_054136105.1. NCBI lineage: Eukaryota > Metazoa > Arthropoda > Arachnida > Uropygi > Thelyphonidae > Typopeltis > Typopeltis vanoorti. Next base: position 158,732,604 of record NC_143553.1, on the reverse strand, counting down.
AAACAAATGTCATAAACAGTTGACACAACACTAATGAAGGTTGCCGCTTTCGAAAACAAAAAAGTTACAACAGGTGGCGCCGCTAGTTTCTTCCATTTTCAAAGAGTTCGGTTTCTTTTTGGGCAGAGGGTGTATAGGAGTTCGAGAATTTGTTACTTGCAAGTCGCATGAACTGTGGGATCATTGGTGTGAAAGCTTAGTTTTAAATAATATAAAAATTAATGATCATTTTAAAAAGTGAATAAACGATCATCCTTTTGTTTAAAACAAAACTTTTTTTTTGTAATTGGGTTAAACTGATAAGAATAAATTATTTATAAATTTATTGCTATTATTATTGAAAATTTATATTATATTATAATTTTCTATTTTATGCAGTAAATTAATTAATAATTTGAGAACTAGTTAATTATATATGATTACAGCTTGTTTTATTCTTTCTATTTTTATTTTTGACAAACCTTGCAGTGCACAAACCTACAGCAGTGCTTTAAACACACGCTATCATTCTTTCTACCTCTTTCTACCCAGAAAAGAAAGTAAAAAAAAAAAAAAACGTAAATTCACCTTCCCCTGATCTTTAATAATATCCATATCTCCGATCAAGATCAAATTTGTCTTCTTGGGCTGGCTTTCAATAGCGTATTGACACAAACATAAATGTGTATCTTTCCTACCCCTATATATCAGGGTGTGTTAGGTGTGCGGTGCACATCCAAGGAACAGCAATATCACCAATATTATATTTTTGCATTTATTCTCGTTAAAGACTTCCCTAATTCTTTCCTAGCTTTGCCTGATTCCTAAAATTAAACTCAGTACACTGATTGATGTTTCATGAAGTGGACACTTCATGAAACATTCGACGCGTAAACATTGCCTCAGATGCGCATTAACAGCCCGGGTGTGCGCTCACAAACACATACATCTTTGAGTCCTTGGAACAGAAGTACAGATGGCGCAGCGAGTCAAATTCTTAGCGTTCCAGTGGTTTTAAACGGCCCAGCAGGCGAGGCAGGGGTATGCGCCTAAGCAATAGCACCCAGAAATCAGTGGTTGTGATCGGTTATTGTGTTTGATGCATCCATGCAGTTGCGAGAGCGGAGTATTTTTCCATTAAGTGTGTCGTTCCACTTATTTCTAATTACACTAATCGTCCTAAATATAGTACACAGATGTTTATGTCTGTTTACTGTATTTAGTGATAAACAAAGCCGCTTGTTTTTCTTGCTTGTGCTGTATCGCATCTGTTGAGGTTGGAAAGTTTTTTTTTAATGTCATTTTAATTCTAGTCTTCGGAAACAACACAAGTAGTAATAATTTATCTATTCCTGAATAAAAATGAATACTTTCCCAAAGTATGGCTAATTCCGATAATGATCGGATATTATGTATCCTATTATTGCATAAAATGTATACTAAGTCTCAGTAAACAAAAGAAAATTCTTAGAAAACGGAGCAAATATACATAAAGCAGAGCACATAACATGCACAACAGATTTTGTGAGATATTTGCTGCTCCATCATTCCACATGTATTCCTGCCACCCTTAATGAATCACCTGATCAACATTATCAGTTCATTGGATTAGCCTTTCCCTTTACTGGCTGTTTATTATTGGTTAGTTATTTATACTTTGCAAACAAATCTCTTTCCCTCTCCTCATATATATTTTTTAATTACAGAAATCCCTCGATTAATGCGTTCTTTAAAACAGGCGCATTAATCGAAAACGCACTAATCGAATACAATAACCTATGGGAAAAAGTAGAATTCGTTCCTCAAATTTCTTTTTTGAACCTTAATTTTTTTATAAAAGAATTAAGGTATGTCTAAGGACCTAGTTAAAGAAAAAACCATGAAGTGAAAGACAATAAAACATATTCAGAATATAAATTTTATTATTCTACTTCTTAACAAAGAATTGAGCTAACGTAGTTTGGCGGGCATTTTGTTTCTTTTTTTCATACAACCGATGGTATGGCCTATTGCCTCTTCTGCAAATTGTACTGCTTCTCTTTTCATCAAGGTCGGCCTCTAAGCATCGTTGCTTAAAAGCTTGGATTGTACGAAAAATATTTTCAAATTGTTTCTGTGAAATCTCTTTTGGCTGACTATCAGTGGTTAAATTTTCTTCATATTCTTTATAGATAAAATTTCCCAACTGATATACAAGCAAAATAGTTACCACTTTAGAAACAACAATAATCATAAAAGAGAAGTTAATTTTCCGACGTGTAATAATAAACAACTCATCCCAGAAGACGGATTGATTACCCTATTATGGGAATGGATTCTACTTTTTGTGACATGCGCAGAAGTGTCGAAGGGCCTCGAATCTGTGGGCGTATTATAACAGACGACAAATTTTGGCGGTAAAAATTTCGAACATAGTGTACATGGAAGTAGTGTAGTAGACCATTAAAAATAACTTTGAAAAATGTTTTAAATCGGTAACTAAAATATTTCATTCCGGTGAGTGATTTTTTAAAATAGTTAGCTATAAAAATGTAGAGATAGAAAATTTTTTAAATCTGTAACATTTATTTTTAAGATGCATATAGGCACACTAATCGAATTTGGGTATCGAAAAAAAATGACGCACTAATCGAAAACGCATTAATCGAGGGATTACTGTATGCCATCATAAATTCACTTATTCATGTCTACACTTTATAGGCTCCTGCTATTCGCTCTATCCAGAAGCTTATGGGACACACATATCACAAATGATAATTATTAATAATTCGTTTGCCATCAATGAAAGTATTTCTATTCACATTCATTCTTTATTTTACATTTTACATTCTCACATGTCATATAAATGATGGTTCACATATTTTCATCTTTGAGTAATTGAAATATACCAACCAAATATAGTATTCTCCTTCATTATTGTTTTCTAATATATCTTAAAACAAACGACTCTGTGCAGATTTGGTTACAATTAATTGATAAATTAAAGTATTCAAAGCTAATCATACAATTAATTGTATTGGACCAATTAAGATGAGCGTTGATGCGCTATGCACTCTTAAACTTTCATACATCGACAAAAATGCGGTCAAATTTATGTGAATTTTGCAGTGCGGGTTGCATAAGCCTCACGACAGCACACCCAACTGAAATGGAAATGCGATACTACAGCCCTACAAGCCATGCAAACACACTCAGAATTATCGGCAAAAGGTGCCATACTTAGATCACGGCACACACAAATAAATCTTTCAGATGCCCCACAAAATATTTTTTCTCTTTGGAAAAAAAAATACCAGGCAGCAAACTGCATCTTCTCTATTAGACTTCAAGATGGCAGCATCACAGAAGATCCAAGTATAATCACTTCTGAAATCCTACAAAACTAAAGAATACATACAGCTCTACAGGAACATTCCTTCATGCCATTCACCAAATGCTGAAAGAAACAAAAAGAATATCTGCAACAGATCTGAACCACTTAGAAAACCCAGTCTAGATGAACTGAAGACTGCATGCACAACCTTGTCAAAGAACAGATCTCCCCGACTTGATGGTCACACAACAGTTTTTCCAAGTCTTCTGGAATCAACGAGGACCACTTATCCTCAAAACACTGCAAGAAGCCCACCTCAAAGGGTTCTCACAATCCGTCACGACCTCAGTAGTGACGGATTGTGAGATACCAAAGAAAGAAGACCACACGGACTTCCGAAACTGGCGTCCTATCTCACTAATCAACACCGATTGCAAAATCATTTCCAAAGTTATAGTAAACCGAATAAAGCGAACACCGCGTGACGTTATTGGCCAACATCAAACTTATTCTGTTCCAGGAAGATCAATACATGATAATCTCCATTTAATAAGAGATCTCATCCACATCGCAAACAGTCACAATGGAAACCTGGCACTCGTCAGCCTTGATCAGGAGAAGGCTTTCGACAGAGTAGAGCACGAGTATCTTTATGAAGTCCTAAAGGCATTCGGCTATGGTCCTCTCATTATCGAAACAGTGCAATTGCTATACAGAGATGCACTCTTCTGTTTAAAAATCAACAACAGACTCACTTTCACTTTGTCATACTCTCGAGGGATCAAGCAAGAATGTCCTCTCTCTGGGCAATTATACACACTGGCCATTGAACCCTTCTCAAAAAGAGTGCACGACACTATCATCTCCAAACGAACCAGCATAATAGAATCACATCAAGAAATAACCATGTCAGCATATGACGATGACGTCACTGTAATAGTCCGAAATGAAGAAGAAATGACAGTAACCCAGGAAGCACACAGACTATATGCACAAGCTTCAGGGGGACAAATTAAACTCTGCTAAAACCACTGACTTGTGGTCAGGTAGATGGAAGTCTAGAAGTGATTCTCCGATCGAATGTACCTGGTCAAATGAAGGACAAACATACTTAGGTGTACACCTCGGCAACGCCAAAATATATGACAACTTGAAATGGACACAGCAGCACAACCGTTTAAAACAAGTGTCAGGAAAATGGAACAGCATCCGTTCAATGTCTTCATTAGAGGAAGAGTACTAATAGTCAACCAGATGGCTCAGAGTGTGCTATGGCATACCCTCAAAGTACTCATCCTCTGACGACTTCACATTTCCAAAGAAAATCACACGTTTCCTCTGAAACAATACTAACTGGACAACATACTTTGAACTCTGCAAGCCACTTAGTAAGGAGGCCAAGGCCTGATTTCCCTTGAAAACAAGATTACATACTTCAGGATAATCTTTCTCCTAAAGACACTTCAGTCTCATCACACTTATGTAACCACCTTCGATTACATCATGAAATCATCCACCACAGGACTCACACTTTCCACAATCCTCCGAATGGCCAGATCTGCGCCATCAACTCCTAAACTATCTCATTTTTTATAGAGATGCTCTACAACAGTGGAAAAATGCAGAACTTCATCACACACTGAGAGGATGAACAGAGTCAGCTGTCCTTACAGAATCTCTATTTTCGAACAGAAACATAACAAGTCTCGCGATTGGCCAACCCGTTCTTTTCCCTACATGGAACTGAGCAGGAATAAGAATCATAGGGGACCTCCTGACCCAGACACTAAAGTGGAAAATATTCATATGCCCACCACTGAAAAACCCCAAAACTGAAATGCAATATCAACAGATCCAAGCTGCTATTATAAAAGCCTATCCAGACATTGCTACACCTCAGGAAATTCTTTCTAGAAATTGCCCGGAGCCGATCTTTCATCTTGTGTCACCTGAAGCCTCACTTCCAATGCTTCCCTCCAGCTACAAGAAAATACCACTTCTTCATATCAGTGCCTCCAACGTTGCCCTTCGTGTATTCATCCTTAACCCTCTCACCCACAGCTGTACATTCCACCCAGATTTCAGTGGGATCTTCCATGTAAATCGAAGTGTGCCAAACCAGATTCCGACATACAGTGGAGACTATGGCATAACATCTTGCCAATCCCTTCTCAGCTCTACAAATTTCAACTTAGAGAAACGGATCTGTGTCTATTCTGCGAAGGTTCAGATACCTTGGAACACATATGTAACCTATCCTGCTAACAAAGTGATGATCACCTATGCTCTTAATACTGCTCTAGTCAGAGGTGTAGCTTAGAGGGGGCTGTCCGCCCCGGGCGGCACTTTGAGCCTTTTTTCAACTTTTGTAGTTAATTCTAAAGTACAGTCTCGAGAACTCAGTTCCAAATATTGTAATACTACTGCGAATTTTCCTCACAATTGCTGTAAGTGTTGCTAGTTGTAAGAGGAATTTTTCTAAATAAAATTTATTACGAATTACCTAAATTACTATGAAATAGACTTCGCCAATGTCATCGACGATTTTGCTAATAGAAAAGCAAGAAAAATAACATTTTAGAATGTTGAAATTGAATGTTGAAAACAGACAGAATATGCAATTTCCTCTTTATCTGCGCTAACAGTGGAGATGGCTAAGGCCGCCATCTACAGCTCCTACCTAAAACACACAAGAAATAACCAGCACCCATCCATCACCGAATCGGCACAAACTCTCATGTATATCCTCCGCCGGAAACTAAAGAACAGGCTTTTATTGGAACTTGAATACTTCAAATAAACAAGAACTGTCGCGAAATTCACAGAGGAGTGGAATCCAACTGGTACCCTCTTCTGGATTGACGACGACAATACGCTTCATCTGAAAGATAACTAAGAGTGATATTGAACTGCAATGGTGACTCTTTTATTGTATTTTTTCCTACTGTATATCCGAAAGGAAAATCTTTTTTTCTCTGTAACATATATACTTATAATATGTAAATAGTCCTTTTGTTACCTATTATCTAATGTACATGTTATCAAGTTAAATAAAAGAAGAAAATAAATAAATAATATATTTACATAAATTATTTATTAGAATCCTTTCAACGTTTGTTATTCTCGAACCCCTAACAACATGAATAAACATGAGAATCATATAAATAAATTAAAAAAAAAGGATAAAACAGATTTGTATTTTCTAGGCAACTGATCTGCCTCTATCAGGACTTGATACTTGAAAGATATGATTAAGAAAGGTGGTATTTTTTATTATATTTTTTAAATTCGTCAGCGTCATTTGTTATTTAAAACTGTCATACTGGATGTTTGCTGGTTTAACTGAGCAAATATTGCACTGCGATCAAACACTGACGTCCGTGATTTGAGGCCACTGTGCAGCAGCGGGCCTGGTTGGCCGAGTGGTTAGCGTATCCGCTCCCCAGCCAAGATGCTGCGGGTTCTAATCCCACCAAGGGCATGGATGTTTGTGATTGTCCTACTAATCAATTACCCGATGTACTAGTGTGGCGCAGTATGACCTTTGATGTCTTTGCGCCATAAAAGAAAAGAAATCAAACCAAATCAAATGTACAGCAGGAATGAAGCCACCAACTTGCCTTCCGTGGCTTGACAAATCTTAAGTGGCTAAGAATGATCATTTTAATGCCCGCTTTTAGCGTCTCAGCAATTTGTTTCATTACTGCACTAACAATTGAACGCTTGCATTTAATAATTGGGCGAGGTCAGCAGATAGAGGCATGACGAAGTTAATATACTTTTATAGAACAGACGTTCAGTTAAAAAAAAAAAATAATAATAATTACTTGGTAATAGGAGGATGTCCCTCCCTCTCGTGCGAGGAGTCTAAATGAAGTGAAGTAACCTCTGCATGATATTAAGTCAGTGGTGAAGTGTGAGGGGAAGATTAAGACACGTGTAACGCGAGGAGCAGGAAGTTGTCCTCACGGCCCACATTGCGACGATCGTGTTATTACGGAGTGTAATTATTTGTCCGTGTAATACCGGGGTGCCCGTGCATTCGTGTGCCTCCATCACGACCGGGTCTAACTATGGAATTTGACGTCTTATTTAGTTTTTTTCAGGGTTTCCCAGAGGGCAGAAGAGCTCATTATTTCTGCTTTGATGAGCTAACAGCTAATATCGTTTTATTCGGGGCTTCTCGTGCTCGCACTTGATTTACGGAGGCTCCCTCTTCTTCCGAGAAACTTTATGAGCTCACTGGCGTCTGCAAATTATATTTTTTATATTTCACTACAAGATTAGGGTTCGCAGAAGTTTCGTGAGATAACGAGCTCGCAAGTTTTATTGCACAACTTCGATAAGATCCCTCACTATCTCATCTGCATGCAGTGTTTTCTCAAAATCGACTTATTTCCGAGCAAAGTGCGTCGATTACTTTAATTATCGCTACTCCAAGTTGTCAGTTATTAACGCGAAGACCAATTAAAAAACGCTCCAAGTTTTATTTAATTTATTTATTTTTTTATTTTTGGGAGGAGGTTGTGTTTGCTATGTAATTTTTAATCCTAGGCTACAATGACTTACGACCTACGAAGACTCGTATCATGTGCGGAAAAACACGCAATCATTTGTAACCCAATTTATTCTTTGATTAAAAATATCGTAAAAGCATTTTGTTAAATTTGAGAAATGCTCAGAGAAATATTAAGAAAAAGACAGGTAATGATCACTTCACCTTTCAATAAAAGAATTCGAGAGGATTAATGAACCGGAATAATAATAATAATAATAATAATAATAATAATAATAATAATAATAATAATAAAACTCTGAAGACATCCAAGAAGATGGAACACCCTTCCCCTTTTTGAAACAAAACATGTGACTTGAAATGAGCACGTTTAGGATATTTCTGCAAGCATAATAAAAAAATAGACTCCCATTAACCAAAATGTAATTAAAAACATTAATTAGAAAAATAGTATCCGACAACAGGATGTTTTTCTGTACAGGTTTGGTGGGAATAGCATTAGGGTTTATCAAATGTTTCACGTCATTATTAAGTATACACCTCTGTCCAAAAACTAGTTTCTTCTATTTTCGAAAAGTTCGAAAATAGATGAAACTAGTGGCGCCACCCCTTGTATCTTTTTGTTGTCGAAAGCGGCAACCTTCATTAGTGTTGTGTCAACTTTTTATGACATTTATCTCATTAGAAGCCGAGTTATAGTTCCAAGAGTGACAGTGTGTTTTGACGAACGGTCGGTCGGTCGTCACAATATTCTTGTCGTACGAGACGAATTCTCGCTATCAATCGCTTCAAAACTTCGAGATAAAATTAACCATTGATCGTTTGGCCAGGCGGAATGAATACTTTGTGGATAATGCCCTTGGAATCGTAGAAACAAAACAGCATTGTCTTTTCGGATTTTTTTTCGAATGCCCCTCTTCTGGTGGTCTCCACTCAGCACTCTGGCGCTTTGTTTCGGACTCATACTCAAAACACCAAGTTTCCTCACCAGTATCGATGGTTTCAAGGTTGAGTCCTTACGAGTGTTTTAATGAGTTCCTTGCAGTGTTCAATTCGATACATTTTTTTGGTCGTCGGTCAACTTATGGAGAACAAATCGCGAATTCAATTTAGGAAGGTCCAAACTCTCGTTCAAATGTTGATTGTTGTGTTGTCCACAGTTGATTTTGGAATCCCTAAATCCCTAAATCTTCAATCAATCTCACGGACGATGTCGGGTTTTCTTTGATGAAATCACGTACTTTTTGGATGTTAACTTCGCTCAGTCCAGTTTTTTGACGGCCCGGCTTTTCGTCGTCCTCAAGCGTCTCACGACTACTTTGAAATCGCTTAAACCACTCGTAAACTTCAGTACGGGATAAGCATTCATCACCGTATGGTTTTTGAAGCATTTGATGCGTTTCAGTAAAACTTTTACCAAGTTTAGCACAAAAGTTATTCGCAGCTCTCAGATTGAAACTCATATTTCGACCGTTCGTCAAAACACACTGTCACTCTTTGCACTATAACTCGGCTTCTAATGAGATAAATGTCATAAAAAGTTGACACAACACTAATGAAGGTTGTCGCTTTCGACAACAAAAAGATACAACAGGTGGCGCCACTAATTTCTTCTATTTTCGAAAAGTTCGGTTTCTTTTTGAACAGAGGGTGTACAAGGAATCGCATTTCGAGGTCAGTTAACCATCTAAAGAATTTACATGCATCCAGGACCTACCCCAGGACAAGGCAAGCAAACTTCTCTCTGGTTCTTGCACTTTTGGATTTCCGCACTCCAATCTTAAAGCACATCTTCCTGAGGTCCTCAGATGATAGTGCCGGTTCGGTTCTTCTCAAACTCCAAGGCCACTGCTGCCTGCGTGTCTGAAATTCTTTGTAGGAATTCGGTTCTTGTATCTCGATTTCCACAGCTCAGCTCGAAATTCACGGAACCAACTTGATATCCTCTTATTCGTTCCATTTACCGCTGTGCTTAGAGACAGTCCTCTCAGTGGCGTTTTCCCAATTGTGCATACAACCTTCAACTCGTCAGGAAACACATTTTTAACAGATTCCTTTCTTTTTTAGTCTGTCTGATCACTTGCTTGCTAACCACAGTCACACGCAACGCAGCGCGTTATAGTATTATAGGTCTCCAGACTAGTAGTGTGTGTGGGATTTATTTTATTTTATTTTTTTAAATCAGAGTAGTAAAGCGTCTAGTTTTAACCGGCTGATTGACTCACCGTATGGAAAGCATCTCTTAGAATGGAGAAAAATAATAATAATAAAGAAAAGGATTAAAGAAAATACACTGCCACCATAAGGAAGTTTGTAGCGATGATATCCTTAGGTATGAAAGACCCCAAATCCAATTCCCTTCAGACAATCTTCTAGCCGGTACCATATGAAGGTGAAAGGGTTTTCTCGAACTGAAAAAGAGAAAAACTTCATAAAAGTTGAGAGGTAGACAGCAACTTATTGGAGATAGGATTAACCACTTTCTCGTTACTACCAAAATTAGGCTTGCAAGAAGCCAAACTACTTAACCCTAACAAGACATTTGGATTCTATGAAAAGAAATATCCCATGGGATCTTAAAACTCCAGTGGAATGTGCAGCCGTGAGTCGAACCTGCTCTGTGAATGAGCTACAATCTGCTCATGTCGCCGAAAGGAAGTCAGCATTCCGGTGCTCTGCTCGGCATTCTATAGACTGCAGAATTAAGATGGTTATTAAAATTCGCACTGGCGATGATTTGAATATCGCAGAACTGAAATGCTGCCAAGAAGAAACATAAACAGGTTTGCCATGCGGCGATAGCAATGGTCCATGGGGTTAGCAGGTCTGTCACTAATTGCGGAAGTTGTGCAGGCTGACTCAGTTCCATTTGATTCAGTTTTTATCGAAAGAATCAAACACCGTCAAGCGCACCGAAGTCTTTTGTAAAATAAAGTCATGGTTTGAAAGTTCTCCTTTATTCTTTCTCTTCGGACGACAAATGACTCGATTAATAAAAGCCTTTGTTTGGGACAGGCGCGCATAATTCTCGTTCTTTCTTAACCTTGGCAATTCGAAATGCAGCCAAAAGATCGCGTGCTTCAGCAAGCTGTTGGAAATGACGTTTATTTTTGAGGCATTTGAGAAGTTCCCTTCTTTATGGGCACACACGCTTGAAGAACAAGAATCGTAATTAAATGAACACACACACACACACACACACACACACACACACACTGTATCGGTGCGAGAGTGATGTTGTTAGCAAGTGCAGTGCCGACATCACTGCAATGGACTCAACAGCAGAGCTCGTGGAAATGAGTTACAAATCCTCGTAATAATTAGACTTTGGTGTGAGTGTGATTTACGGAATTAGCTGCATGGAGTGCGCCAACGAATGCTTTAGCGCTTGCTGCAAATTGCCGGTGTTTGTCTGCTCGCCGTATTCTATTTACGGTCCATTATGAATGGCAGAAATCTGAAATCACCTCCTAGTGGCTCACCGGGCTGTGCAGGTGCGGCAGGACAATGGCAGATTCATTACGCTCCCCGACAGCGATCTGGATGGGGTTGAGGGAAGGACAATTCGCGATTATTGCGTAACGAGCGCGTGAGTGTTCGGCCCAGATAGGCCAGCGCTGCATTCAGATGCAGGGTTTGGATTGTCGGAAAGACAAAGGCGCCGAAGATTTCCTCAAAGCTGATAGGAAATTCATCAACTATATGACTGTCTGATAATACTGATGTAGAATGGACATTTTTAGAGCCTTCCCTTCTTCTCTTCTGGTTCTCTCCTTTTCATTCACGATTTCCCGAATTGCCTTTTTCCTTTCTCCATAGTCACACTTTTTTTTTAAATATTATATTTACGAAAAGCCTTCGAGTTTTCATAAAAATTTTCATTTCATTGATATATATCGAACTATTAGTTTTATGCATGGATTATCTCATCGATAATTCTACTGTTGGGTGATGTAAACGCTGATAATATTTCAGTAAGTGATGAAACTAAAATGTAGGTTAGTAAAGCGATACGGTAATGTCAACAGACATGACGGAATCCATCTGCAAAGATAGATCTTTGGTCCTTTTCTGATCAAGAGAAATACATAAAAGCAATTTCAGCTGACGAACACTATAAATATCTAGGAATATTAGAAGCCAGTGATATTCTGCACTCGAAAGTTAAACAACAGGCAGCAGCAGAATACACCAAAAAGAGTTAGAAATATTCTGAAAACAAAACTAAATTGATTAAATACAGTTAGAGCATTGAAATGTTGGGCTATACCAGCGATCCGATACACAGCTGGCATAATAGATTGGACAAAAGAAGACCTGGACAGATTGAACCGCAAAACTAGAAAATTAATGACTATGCATCATGCATTACATCCACGAAGTGATGTTGACCGGTTGTACCTACCGAGGAGAATAGGTGGACGGGGTCTGCTGCAAGTGAGACAGACTGTGGAAGAAGAAGAAATTGGTTTAAGAATTTACATCGACAATGGCTCTGAGCCATTGCTTCAAGGAATTACACAAGAGGGACTTCTAAAAGCAACAGGAAACAAATCCGATTACAAAAAGGAACAACAAAATAACCGATATATGCGCTGGAAAAATAAATCTCTTCAAGGCCAATTTCTTCGAGATACTGAGGACCAAATTCACGTGAACAAGACGTGTCAATGGCTACAATATTGGTATATTAAAAAAGAAACAGAAGGATTTATTCTAGCAGCTCAGGAACAGGCATTACAAACTAATGCAATGAAAGCAAAAATTTTTAACATCGATCTTCTTCTTCTTTCACTATGCCTTATCCCGTGTTAAACGGGGTCGGCATTCCCATCTTTAATCTTCTTCTTCCAGATTCTCCGGTCTAGGGCATCTTCCCGACTCCATCCTTTCTCCCTAAGATCCTCTGCCACCTTATTCCTCCATCTGAGTTTGGGCCTGCCTCCTTTCCTCCTTCCCTCCACCTCCATACACTCCACTCGTTTACCAACATACTCCTCACTCCTTCTCTCTACATGACCGAACCACCTCAGCCTGCTTTCTTTTACCTTCTTACCGATCAATCCCATCTTGATCGTCCTTCTGATGTAGTCATTCCTCATCCTGTCCTTCTTTGTCACACCACTCATCCATCTCAACATCCGCATCTCCGCCATCTTCCTCTCCTGTTGCCTTTGTTATAGGCCACGTCTCCACGCCATGGAGCATCACCGGCCTCACCACCTCATCTTACAACTCACTCTCTTGTCGCACAGGACCCAGCTCATCTTCCTCGAGTTCATCCAGCCGCATGTTATTCGGTGCTGTATTTCCTCATCCAGGTCACCATTCCTCTCGACGACCGACCCGAGGTACTTGAATTTCTTCCCTGAAGTTAACCTTTCACCCTTGAGTCGTATGATCATATTCTCGTCACTCCCCATTGATATATATTCGGTCTTTACCCAGTTAATTTTCATGCATCTCTCCTCCAATGCCTTTCTCCACTCTTCCAGGGTCTTTTCAAGCTTCTCTCGGGATGATTCGCAGAAAACAATATCATCGGCAAACATCATGCTCCATGGCGCCTCCTTGACGTCCTCCACTAGTACATCCATGACCAGATCAAAGCGGTAGGGGCTCAGAGCTGATCCCTGATGGAGCCCTACGACAATGGGGAACCCCTCTGTCATGCCGACACTAGACCTGACCTAAGTTTTCACTCCCTCATACATCTCCTTTATCAACTTCACGTACTTTTCGGATATCCCCTTCTTCCTCCTACATCCATACCTCCTGTCTGGCCACTCTGTTGTATTCCTTTTCCAGGTCTATAAACACATATGTAGCACCGGCTGTATCTCCCTATATTTCTCCATCAATCGCCTTAGCGCAAATATTGCATCCATTGTCCCTCTTCCTGGCATAAATCCAAACTGCTCCTCACCAATTTTTGTTTCCTGTCGTATCCTTCCTTCAATTATTCTTTCCCATATCTTCAACGTGTGTGACATCAGCTTGATCCCTCTATAGTTGCCATAATCTTGAACATCTCATTTTTCCTTGTACATTGGGACGAGAATGCTTTTCCTCCATTCCTCTGGTATCTTTTCCTGTTGGGCTATTTTCCTCATCAGATTCCATAACATGTCTACGCGAGGGCGTAGACATGTTATGGGATCTGATGAGGAAAATGTTAAAAATTTTGAACATCAATAATAACAGCAAATGCAGATTATGCGATCAGAAAGATGAGACTGTGGAACATCTAATCTGCCTGCAGCAAGATAGCTCAAACTGACTATAAATATCGCCATGATCAAGTGGCCAAAATAATTAATTTTTATGTATGCAAGAAATATGGCTTTTCTACTTCTGATAACTGGTGGCAGCATCAAATAGAGACTGTATTGGAAAACGAAACAGAAAAAATTCTCTGGGACTTTCGAATTCAAACTGATCGGCATTTGGAACACAATAGACCTGACATCACAATTATTGAACATCGACAGGTTTGGATTATCGATATCGCAGTACCCAGCGATAACAACATTAACAACAAAGAACTGGGAAAAATTACAAAATATCGAGGTCTGGCAATCGAAGTTCACAGGCTGTGGCTTAAAGACACCAAAGTTATCCCAATAGTTATCGGTGTACTTGGTGCAATTTCAAAGAAGCTTCCCAACTATGTGTACAGCAATTAAATATGAGCGAAGCGACCCCATATGACTTACAAAAAACAGCATTACTTGGAACAATCCATATTTTACAACACCACCTGACAGACATTCTTAGATTCTTGGATAGAATCTGAATTGTTCTGTATCACCAGTCAAATTGTTGTTTAAATGATATCCTGTTTTGACTGTGTATCAATTCTTCTTCTCTTCCGTCTAAGATGGGTTGAGTCTTCCCTTGAGCAGGATCTTCCAGTCTTGTCTATTCTTTGCTGTTCGAAAAAGTTCCTTATATGTTCTGCATCTCGAAATGTTCTTTATTAATTCCAGCCAGGTAATTCTTGGTCTTCTTTTTTCAGTAGGAAAAGTACTGATTAAGACGTTAGGAAGTCTGTCTGCGTCCATGCGTACAGTGTGTCCAAACCATCTCAGTTGTTGTTTTCTAATTTTTTCTATTATTGTCTTTTTATGAAATAATTCTTGTCTTATTGTACTGTTAGTTTTCTTTTCTATCCAACTGTTTCTATTTATTTTTCTGAAGCATTTCATTTCAAATGCCTGCAGTTTTTTCTCCTCTCTTTTCTTAACTGTCCACGCTTCTGCTCCATAGATGACTGTTGGTATAATTATTGCTTCATACAATTTGATTTTGGCTTGTTTAGATATCTTGTTTGTTTTCCAGATTTTCTGTAATTTTCCCATGGTGGTCCATCCTATCGCTATTCTGTGTTTGATTTTTTCGAGTTCATCTATTGTTTCTGTTAGTTTTGATCCAAGATATATGAAGTTGTCTGCTTGTTCTGTTTGTTCTCCAAAGTTCTGTTTGTTCTTAGGGTGGCTGAAATGGTAGTTCCGTTCCTCCTTATTTTCATCACTTTTGTCTTTCGTATATTTATTGTCATGTCATATGTTTTACAGGTTTCGTTTAGCTTGTTGATCAACTTTTGTAGTTCATTTGGGGTTCTTGCAATAAGGACGAGATCATCTGCATATTTCATATTATTTATGTTTAAATCATTGACATTGATTCCAGGACCATACCATTGTCTATTGCCTTTTTTACACCTTCGTCTAGATATATGTTGAATAGGCATGGAGATAATGGGCATCCTTGCATTATTCCTTTTTGGATCTCTATGGGTTCTGTTGTGAGTGTGTCCTTTTTAATTATTGCATTTGTCTTAGAGTAATATTTTATCAGAAAATGTATTATATATTTATCTATTGCTTTTTCTAGTAGAACATTAAGAAGGATTTCTCTGTTGATGCTTTGGAAAGTTTGTTTAAAGTCCATAAAACAACAATATAGTTCTTTATGGTCTTCCCAGCTGAGTTCTGCTAGTTGGCAATGAGAAAATTGTTGAATAGTTTCCTCGGAAACCAGATTGTTCTATGCCTATCAGTTCTTCACAGGTGTTTTTTAATCTATTTTGTATAATTCTTACTAATATTTTATAGGTGTGGGAGAGTAAATTGTTTGGTCTGTAATTTTGGTCAGTCTCTTTTGTCTCCTTTTTTGTATATTGGGATGATCTTTCCAGTTCTCCAGTCATCTGGGATCTCTCCTGTTTGTAATATTTTATTGAATAGGGTTGGTTGGTCAATATTCTATTGATGTGCTGTCTCCATATGACCACAGTTCAGTAGGGATAGTATGAATGCCTGGTGCTCACTGTTACTGCTTTTGCTGAGAATTCCTTTGTAATTTCTCTTATAATCTCATGGAAGACTTTTAGGTTGTTTTGTTGGTATGCTTCTTGCCATTTCTTGGCTTTTTCTTCTAACCATTTTAATTTGGCTTTTTTGCACAGGTTATCAACTTTATTTTTTAGTGCTCTGTATTTTTCTCTATTCTCTTCATTGTTTTATTCGTTTACAAGTACAGTATCTTACCTCTCTTTTTTCTTCTATTGTAGCTAGGATTTCTTGGGTTATTTACTGTTTGTTTATTTTGGATTTGGTAACTAGAGTGTCTTTTGTAATTGATAAAACTGTTTCTTTTCCTTCTTCCCAGTATTTTCCGCTGTTCTGGAAAATGGAGGGTTTTAATTTCAACCATATCTGTTATAAAAATCGACTTCTGCTTGAGCTATGTTTTAGTTTTGATAGGTTGATGTTTTCTTCTTTTCTGATATCGTTTTTCCTGTTGAATTTTATCTTCACCTTGGCAGTTAATATTTCGTGGTCAGTGTCGAAATCAAAGCTTCTTAATGTTCGTACATTATTTACTGATATAGTCTATGCAGTTCTTTATATAACAATCTGGGGATGTTCATGTATATTTATTGTTGGGGCGTTGATAGAACAATGTATTTGCAATCATTAGATCGTTTGCTTTACAGAAGTGGAGTAATTGTTCTCCTCTGTCGTTAAGCTCTCCGTATCCAAATTTTCCCATCACATCTTTTTCGTCTGCTGTGACCTGTCCTATTTTAGCGTTCAAATCTCCCATCACTATCATGAGTTCTCTATTTTTGGGATTATCTATTTCCTGTTCTAGTTCTTCACAGAAATTTTCTATTTCTTCCTCTGAATGGTTACTGTTTGATGTATATATTTGGATTATTTTATTTGTTTGACCCTTTTCTTCCGCTTGAAGTTTGGCTGTGATTATTTTAGGAGACACTGGTTTTATTTCAATTACTGAGTATGTAAGTTTCTTCTCAATTATTAATGCCACTCCTTCTCTGTGTGTGTTATCTTTTCTTCCTGAGAAGTATAGTCTTCCTTCTGGTAAATCCATGAATCCATCTCCACACCAATGTGTCTCTGATAAACCTAAAATACTCCATTTCAATCTTTTAAAATTTTCCTGGACTAATTGCAGTTTTCCAGGTCGGTATAATGATTTTATGTCGAGGGTGGCTACGTGTTTCACGTCCTTGGCTGATGACATTGCTGATTTCTCACCTACTCTCTGTGGTCTTCGAGTAGGCGTCGGCTGTCCCGTACGCAGTAGCACTATCTCGGTTTGTAGACTTTTTCCGGCTCATAGAAGTTACTGGCATAATAATCATGCGCGTCCCTCGGGTGGCGGATGGAGGAAACCCAAATGGGTTGCTCTGAATAAAGAATAAAGAGCCGTGGACCAAAGGATGTAGCAGAGGCATGGCAAGAGTGTGGTCTCCTCCAAGGTGTATCAATTATGTGAATAATAATAATAATAATAATAATAATAATAATAATAATAATAATAATAATAATAATAATAATAATAATAAAATTTCATCTTCAAGTAAACGTTTGGCGTGTGGCATGCTACTTGGCATGCCACACGCCAAACTGTCTTGTAATGAAAGGGAGGTTCACTCTATTTTCATTCTATCCTATGTCTGTCAATCCATACGTTCTCTTCCCACTTTTTCTTTTGTAGAAGAAAAAAATATGTCACTCATAGGCTTTTCAAAGGCTAATCCGCATAGGCTTTCCTCACTTCCAATACAGGATTCATTCTTTCCAACCTAAGGGTTCTTCCGAGGACATGGTGGAGGCATTTAAAAATATTCTTCATTTAACTCGATCATGTTTTTTTATTTTTCTTTCTACTGTATAGATATTCTTTATTTTGTGTGACATTTCTCTTGCATGCTCTACCCCCCCCCACACGAAAACACGAATTTTCTGCATAAGAATTCTCCCAGATGAGTCGTTGACTCCATGAGGTCTTGGGGTGGTAATAATAATAATAATATGAATACTCTCCCTTCCTCATAGCGAAACATGCGCATATTAAAATGAAAGCGCAATCCTCAACAGAGTCACAAATTATTTTGTTTAAGAAAGGAAATATATAGCAGAACGACATTTGTATGTATTGAGAACAAAACCAATATTTAATAACAAATTATTACTTAAAATTATAACTTTTCATTGGCAAAACTATTTAAGCATTTTCAAAGTTAAATAACACACAGCACTAAGCACAGTTTCTCTTTTGCTTTGTGCTGTGTGTTATGCGTACTTCTTGGTCGCTTGTTCCTTAGCAATCAAAGCAAGAGAATATGGAAATACTTCAGAAATTTTGAGAAAGTCTTGAGCGAAGGACCATACCATCATCGCTGAGTGCATTTTGTACAAAAAAAAAAAGAAAAAAAAAAGGAAGCTTTCGTATTATCTGATTTTCCCTTTCAGTCGTTCCGACCGTAGGTGACTTTGTAAGCATTGCCCACATTTTACAGATTAGTTCACCATTGCTTTTCCCAACTCCCCAATTTTATCCAGGCTCGGGACCGGCATATAGTTGTTATCCATGTGTGTTCACGGGGGCAGGTTTGCCTGTTCTGGGGAATGAAAAACCTGAGTTTCCGAGTAAGAAAAAAATCCCTATCTCCGTATGAGACCGGTTAACTCACCTGTAGCCGAAAAAGACCAGATAAGGGTTCCTAAAGGAATCGAATCCAGGTCTTTTCGACCAAAGGGCTTCGTCTATATTGACCGAGATATAGAGGATCTGTTCGTATTATGGCAACCTAATAATGTCAATAGTGACGATGGAATCCATCTACCGAGATCTCTGGTCCTGCTTTTTTTATTATTATTTTATGTATTATTATTATTATATTCCGTTGAATAGTCAATATCGCTATACACTGCATTCTGTTGGATACGGGAACTCCTGGTGTGAGAATTTACAATAAAAAAAATGTACCATTATTAATTAACTGGATTAGTACGGAGTTAGCATCAACAAAATTAATTAATTCACCAGTTTGAAATTTGTCCGAATTAAAGAAATTTCTGGAAGATCAGTTATTTAAAAAATAATTTGTTCCCTCTACCCCCCCCCCCCCCACAAATGTAATAGAATATTGTACAATTCGAATTTCAGTATACTGTACTTAACCGTAAGAATTATTATAATCACTTCTTTAAATTTTCTTTCGTTAAAAATGATTAATAAAATGCGTTATTTCATAGCCGTAGGCGAAAATGTTCTTCTAAAATTCCTGCATTTTGATGTTGTAAAATAGGCTTTAATGCGAATTATATCCCCTTGAATATAATAAAACATAATTCTAATTAATTCTAATTTATTATACAACAATTCAAGTACCAAGAAATAAACGCTTGCGATATGATAAACATTTAACGTTTTTATTCAGTAATTTGTAAAATATTTCATACCCATAGCGCCCTCTATTCTAGATTAAACGTTTGCAAACTTACAAAAAAAAAAAAAAAAAAAAAAAAAGAATAATGCAGATAGATGTTTTGTTACACTTTGTTGTAGCTAGTAGATTCTTAATTGCTTACTGAAAGTCAGCCAGATAATAGAGAGAAAGAGAAAAAAATATTTCTTGTCAGGAGGTAAGGTTTGTACATGGCGAAAGAAAACAAGCAAGAAAACTACAATATAAAACAAGGTCGTGGTAATCAGTCACATTCTAACGCAATTAAAAAGACAAAAAAAAAAGTGCGACACGAAAATTATAAAAGCACGGTTGAACGGTGACGCTGAATTGAATAAAAAAGTTTAAAAAAATTACAAATTGGAGTTATTTATAATAATTACACTCCGATAAAACTGCGATTACAGCGCCACTGTTTCATATTCTGTATTGTACATTTCTTTCTTTCTCTGTTTTTATTTTTATTTATTTATTTTTTTATTGCTGGATTAATAAAATGAAATTGCTTCTAATTTTTTTCTTGCTATGTAGATGCGATTAACGCTCGTCCCAGTCGACCTATGTAATTATGACTATTAATAATAAGAATCGTGCTTGTTCAAGATTCGAACTTTATAATAGAAAGTAAATTAAACTTGCAAAACAATTCTGGGAATAATAATCGTTTGAAGAATTTATAATTTCATGCGTTTTTGAAACAATTATTTACTTACGTGGTTTTTAGACTCTGCGAAAGATCATTTACAACCGGAAGGCAAGAATTGGCGCCGCTTACATAGTGTAGTTGAAGAAACGATGAACGGTGGAGAAGACCTGAAACATAGTATCTTCTTCCAAATTCATTTCACAATAAATTGCGAGTAGTAGTGATGGTAATAGGTATGAGATTGTCACTCCAACAGGTAAAACTGTTTCCGGGTTTGTTTGTTTGTTTGTTTTTTTGGGAGGGGGGGGGGGGAAGGAGGTAAGGAGATATTATTATTTGCATTGGAGAATTCTACTGGCTTTAAAGAACTCTAGGAAAGTTTTGAAAGTAATATAAGAACTGACTACTGTATAATAATTTTCTTTACTTCTTTTTTCTCTTTTTTACGACTATCTTCAAGAAGGAAATACAGTGGCTGTGATACGGTATAACGAACAGTACAGTATTTTCACAGCTCATCTCATAGAGTAAACGAGTGCAGTTGAGGTTAGGCAACTGGCTATTGTGATTTTGGATTGTGACTTTGTCTTCGCACATAGTTAAGTGCTGAGTTCACCTCAGCACTTAACTATGTTTAACAAGAGCTCGATCAATTGGTCCACACGCTTTAACATCCGCTTATGATGTACGATATAAGCTAATCTTAAATTTAAAGACAATTTAAATGTATTTATAAATTAGTTTGCAAACATCTTTTATTTTAATTGTAACCACCTTTTTTCATCGGATGCTGCTTATCATTAGTCTTGGGCCAGCTATCCATGATTGGCTATCGGTGGAAATTAAGCTTCCCCCTGAATCGCCAAAAGTTAGATAGAGTTAAATTTCCTCGCCTACTCTCTATAGGCGAATAAAGGTGTTAACGGATTTTTTTTTTTTTTTTGTATATATATATATATATATATATATATATATACGAGTATGCACAAACACAATTAACCACACAATTAGGAAGAAAAACTAACGTTCTGAAGAGCTGTGGATAAAATAAAGAAAGAATTTCGTTAAATGCAACTTTTAAGCCTAATGAAGATTATTCCCTCAAAACCTTCTTGATCTGTATAACAATTGTTACTTTTAGATCCCTGCGTTAAGTTGTCGGTTAACCCCCCCCTCTCGCCCCTCTCCTCGATGTTTTCATTAACCTGGCGTTAGTAAGGTGGGGTGTCACAGACCCCAAAGATTTTAAATTGACTATAACTTTTTAACAGACGACAGGCTGTTGCGCTCAAACAAGTTTGGTGTGCAGAGGTGTAAAGTGTGCTGGAGTCCACCAGACCCCACCTTACCAAAAGGTGACTATATTTACTTCCGAAACGTAAGTTGTTTTCATGTATATTCTACTAAAATAGTATCATTACTGCTGTGTCTTCTCTATTTTTACATACCAACTATAAGCAAATACGTTTAGGTAAATATTTAGAGGGTATTTTAAGAATAATATCTTTTTTTTTTTTAACCAGACGAGTTACGAGCAAGAAGAACAGAGGTTAGGTCAACTTATAGATGACGCTTTGACAGACGAGGAGCCATTTAGCGGAGATGACGACAGTGAAATTGATTTGCAATTAGTAACCATGAGTTTGACACAGGATAAGACTGTGAGGAAGAATCTTCAGAGGAAGAATCCACAGAGAATCCACTAATATTGATTAAAAAGATACGGATTTCTATAATACACTATATTATTTAGGTGGGTCTGTGAGACTCCACCTGACCACTTTTGTTACATTTTCCAACCTCACCAGCGCTGGGTTGTTTTGCGGTATAGCAGTAACCCATGGCATACAAACTACTCGGTCAGTTAAATTTTTTTCAAGCAAAAATGTACTGTAAAGGGTCAGGAATGTTGAGTGGAAGAACTCCTTTGAATTTTCTTTGACCTGTCTGGGCAAATCTCCTCTCATATTAATCCCTCCGTACCATGTGTGGGTCATTCTTACAATATGCATCGCCAACTTCCTCATGGTTACTCTCACTAACCCTAACTGCAGCAGAGATGATAATCTCAACGAATGCAGTTGCGAATCAGAAATCATCTCTGCTGCGGTTAGTGGTTAATGAGAATAACAATGATAGTTTGAGTAAAATGTGGAATAAAAACACTCCTCAGTCAGTTATTAAATCAGAGCAAGTGCTGAGATCGAAATAGTGGAAGTAATAATGAGACCATCAAAAAGAGACCGAAATCCTGCAAGTCTAGTTGGCACCATCGTACCTTAGTGACTGCTGGAGATTTCAACAACAAAAATAATAATACCGAATCGTAAAATGAAAATTTCTTTGCCGTCAGTGTTGTCCAATACTCATCTCATCTCGTCTTCTTTATACCCTCTTTTACCTTGCGGTGTCGAGGGTTGTCCAATACTTTTTGATCAAATTCTATTGCAGTTTGCTTGCAACGTTTTCTGAGACCATTTAATTTGTAAATAATAATAAATGATCGTTATTATATTAAAACCCAGCAGAACAGATTTCCCAAGTATTTCCCAGTTCACAATTTACAAATGAAGTGCAAACAGGTGATATAAAAAGAAATGGGGTCATTTTGTAATGGACACAAATATAGATGATATCTTTGCCTGTTCGGGAAATGGATTCAATCGACCTATTTACATTTATTTACTAAGATAAAAGTCTGAAACATATGGCAAATATAATTACTCAGCCAAAAGGTAGCGCAAGTAACAACACTTTTTTTTTCTTTGCTGGGATTGTCTCGGCCAAATGTTATTTAATCGAACTAGTTAAGCGCCATCCAATTAGAAAGATTAAGTGGTGCCGACTAATCCCCAGACGCAGCGAAGGTGACGCTTCTGCTGGAGTTTTCTCTTGTCGTTTGCATATACACTCAGACTTGTTTTCGGCAGGAAAAACCCACATTGATCTCACAATTATTTTCGTAAACACATCATGAAGGTTATCTGGTTGTTTGTTTGTAGCAAGTGAGCGGCGCCACTCTTACTGAACTTTTTTTTATTTAATATAATTTGGCATTTTGGTATGTTCATCAAATGTATGGAAATATTTAAAGCTTCTTTTAGCATACAAAAGACAAAGAAATAGACATAAATATTCTAACAATTCTAATGTGCAAATGAAAGTGGTTTATTCAGGAGTAGAGTCCAAAAGACGGCCTGTGACTAGTGGTGTGCCGCAGGGTTCTGTTCTTGGAACACTGGTGTTTAATTTGTTCATTAACGATCTGAGAGGAACTGTTCATTTGTTTGCTGATGATGCAAAATTCGGTAGAGCAATAGTGAATGCACAGGATGTCAAAATATTGCAGGATGATTTGGATAGCTTGGAGGACTGGGCTAAGGAGAATGGATGTTAATTTAATGTGGCAAAATGTAAGGTTATGCATTTGGGGTGAAAAGATTAGCAGAATTATATCACATTGGAGGAACCGTACTCCAGGAGATTGACGAGGCCAGGAATTTGGGAGTGTTGGTGGATAATGATTTGAAGTTTAGGGGACACATCGCAAAAGTGGCTAAATCAGCTCATCAAATCACTTGGCTGCTCAAAAATACTTTGACGAGCAGAGACAAACAGGTTATTGTTCCTCTGTATTGAGCATTGATAATACCCGACTAGACTATGTGCCCAAATTTGAGCGCCAGGGTTTCTTCTTGATGGGGAAGAGGTGGAGAGGATCCCGAGACGAGTGACCAAGATGCTAGCAGGTCTATGGAATGAACCTTATGAGAACAGGTTGAAGATTTGTGGGCTGCAGAAATTGGTTGATAGACATAAAAGGGGTGATATGATTGAGACATTCAAATTACTGAAGGGTTTCTATAAGATTGACCCAGAAGATATTTTTGAGAATAGGACTGGTGGTGGGAGGACTAGGGGCCATCCATGGAAGCTGGGCAAGAGTGTGGTTAGCAAGGGTGTAGGAGCTAAGTTTTTTGCTTGAAGAATGGTGAATGAGTGGAATAAGCTGCCAGAGTCTGCTGTGGGTGCCATGACTGTAAATGAGTTCAAGGCGAAGTATGATAGATACTGTGCGAATGTTGAATAGTTGTTCTTGACGTGATGTTAGGGCCTCCTTCGATGAGTCTAAGGACTCCTTGGAGTTGCCCGTACTGCTGCCACTACTAATAATAATATCAACTGCATTGTGAATGGAAAACCTATAGAACAAGTAAAACATTTCAGCTACTTAGGCACGATTTTTAGTGAAGATGGTAAATTAAATATGGAAATAGACAACAGAATCAACAAAGCTGGTATGTCAACTGAATAGATTTATAAGAGAATAAGAAAGAAATTGGTCAAAAGACTAAATTAGCTGTATACAAGACAGTGTTCAAACCAATTTTAACTTATGGATCTGAGAGCTGGGTCAGAACTAAAACACTTGATCCAAGACTAGAGACGGCAGAAATGAGAGTCCTGAGAAAGATTAGAGGCATGAACAGATGGCATCAATGGCAATATCATACTAAAAACGAGGATATTAGGAAAGAACTTAACATTGTCAGTATCCAGGAATGCATTAGCAGAGCTAATCTCAGGTGGTATGGTCACTTAAACAGAATGGATAGGAAAGATTAGCAAAACAAGTGTTCTCTGCCAGGTTGACAGGATAAAGACCCAGAGGAAGACCAAGATATAGGTGGATCAATACGGTACAAAGTGCCTTAGAAGACAGAAATAGAAGATCTGATAATGTTGGGATCTTGACGGGTAACAGATTGATTTGGAGGAAAATTGTAGATAGGAAGTTAGTAATGATGTAAATTTTCATGAAGTACTGTCATATCCTGTACACCCCTTGAGGGTACATGGCAGGAATTTCATGATAATGAATTTTATGACGATATCTTTCGTTGCTTTAGTAGCATGATGTCACACTCTTCTAAGTCGCCAAAAACAGAAATAATAATACATACGGAATATAGATAGGGAAGCGGATCTTATTTAAAATCGCGCATTGGCACTTTTTTTCTTAGCCACCATATCTAAATCCTACTTTCCTGTTGAAATACTTCTCCACGTTAATCAGAGAAGGAAAATCCAGGTGTCCTCAAAATATCGAAAGTTGCCTGTTATATAAATAAAGATTTGCTTACGTCTTTTACCCTTCTCCCGTGTGCCAACATTAACTTCATTTAGCCATCAATGTCGTGCTTTGTGAATAATCTTTTTTTTTTTTTTTTTTTCGTTATTTTTAAGGGAAAGTTACCTCCTGCCCTCCAGGGAAATCGCGCTTCCGGTCAAGAGACGTTTTCCATGCATGTGAGAACAGTTCGAGTCTTGTTAAGCGTGGCTAATCCCTTTCGCAGCGGTGAATCAGGCTGTCTGTTCGGGGGAGGGGGGGGGCGAACAGCAAGTGTGTGTGAGAGAGAGAGAATAGAAGTCGAAGGGAATATTAATGCAGTTGTTATCACGCACTGTTAATCTACAACGTCGACAAAAGCGCTATCGCAGTTTCTTACTTGGCATTCGTCCAAGACTCGCTGCACCATCTTCGGAGATGTGTCACACGTCATCCGGCGTAGAGGTGTATTCGAGCAACCTTTAGGAAGGACAGGTGTTGCCAAGCTTCACTTTCTTAATAAACCCGCGTGTTCACACACACAGCTGATTAGCAGACGACGTCCAAGACTAATGTTGTTGCGCCATTTTGCAGCGCAAGCGATTTTCTCTTTTTTCCCCGTTCAAATTACCGGAAATTTATGGAAGCAAATCACGCATCTCGAGGCACGGAATTGAAATGATAATGTAGACATTGAAAATTATAAAATTAAAAATAGAAAGCAAGACATCGCGAATGAATAAAATACATTAAAGGAATAGATCATTAAAACTGAATTGTGCATCAATTATATTTATTATTAAATATCGATATCTTATACGAAAATATTACAAGTTTCGATATTATTATTATTATTAATAATACTATAATATAGCAAACAAAATACTACAAAATGTTGCATTATTGCATAAATTTTATTTTATGCATGCAATTTACAGTACTTGAGAGATAATAAAACTGATTATATATATATATATATATATATATATATATATATATATAGCTTTTTTGTAATGTTTTTTGTCAAGTTATTTGAAACGTTTCGAAACTCGGGGATACCCTGAGAGTGGCGAGTCTTCAAAATTCGAGTCATCAGAATTCAAGGAGAACAGGCTTACCAGTCCGGAACTCTGGGGGAAGGGGGCTGTTGGCGTCAGGGCGGAGGAGCCCCCCTCATATATATAAAATGATAAGCCTTTTTATGTCACGTTTTTTTTAAACGTTTTGAAACTCAGGGGCTATCCTGAGTGTCGAGACTTCAAAATTTGAGTCATCAGAATTCAAGGAGAACCGGCCTACCAGTCCGGAACACGGGGGTTTGGGCATCAGGGGGTTGGAGTCCCCCTAGTGTGTATATATATATACAGGTAACCCTCGTATAAGACGGTACTTATACAACGCGGTTTCGATATAACGCGGTCTACAAATTGTAGTAAACCCTTATATCTTTTTACATATTTTTCACCGTGTGAGTTAAAAATCAAATTTTATCTTCGTTAAATTTCCGTCTGCCCGTATCGCCTGGAAAGCGCATTAAAAATCATAAGGGTGTTAATCTCAAGCTGAGCACTTTATTTTTTGGTGAGTTACATACAATATGTAAAGCTTTTTTATGTAAAAATTTATTTTTATGGTAATGGCCACTTAGAGAGCTTTTGCGATATGGTTGAAAACGAAATCAATGAATTAATTAATGGGAAAACAGATATAAATGAGAAGGAATTGGTACAATTAATAGATGACGTCGAACCAATTGGCGTGGGAAGTTCTGCCAAAGATTCTGATTGTGATGAATTCGGTAAAGAATTAGGTTTAAAGAAATTAGCAGAAGGATTGAACTTGGCAAGAAAGTTTGGAAATTGTTTAACTCCATATTATGACCTTAATAAAAAAAAAAATTGCAGCATGGTGGTAAGCAAGGTCTTATTACTGACTTCTTGATAACTAAAGCAGCCGAAGTATGCAATGAGAATTATGCAAATGATATCCAAGAGATTTCAAGTGATGACAACGTCCTGCCACTCATAAATAAAGAACATCTACGAAATGTTATTTCTGAAGACAGTGATGATGATGATTAAAATATGCACTTTATTTTATTTTGCTTAAAACATTTATGCATTATGTGCAATGAAGTTTACGTACAATTTGTAATTTTTATACTATGTATTTGTTTCGTACTTTATATATTTTCTAACTTGCATGAATTACGTGAGTTAAATAAAAACAAAATTTCTGTTGAATATGTCATTGTTTATAGAATTAAATAAAATGATTGCAGAATATAATCCTACTTTTTCTATGTGATCTGAGTCTCGTATAACGCGGCATTTCTATGGAATCGAACACATGCGCGTTATACGAGGGTTACCTGTGTATATATATATATATATATATATATATATATATATATATATGTGTGTGTGTGTGTGTGTGTGTATATATATATATATATATATATATATATATATATATATATATATATATATATATATAATCATGACTATAATTTGAATTAAATAAATATTCTAATTCATTAATTAATTAGAAAATGAAATAATTTAAATCGAATCACTGATAATTAATTATAATTTGAATTTTATTAAATTATTCATTTAATTGATAATCATTGCATTGAATTCAGAAATGTTTCTAATTTGTAAATTTGAAATATGTGGATTTGAAACATGTTGACGCATAACATAAAAAAAAAAAAGCTTGAGAGTAGTTGTTTTTATTGTAATATTTAAATAATTCTAAAGAATCCGGATGAAGCTTTTTACTCATCTTGATTTCTCATCTTTACTTAATGTGGAACCGCAAAATTTAGTCCCTTATTTAGTATAGAATCATGGTTTCCGATCTTTTAAGAGATCACAGATGAGATTTTCTGATTCGAATTCCCTCAACGTCGCTAATAATATTTTTTTTTCAATCAATCCTTTTTTTATCATTAAAATTATGATTACCTATTTTGTGATTACATATTTACAACAGGTTTAGCTCTTTTACTTAAATGTAATATATATGGATTTTTCCCCCATTTTTTGTCGATCTTTGTTCAGATGTAATTTCTCAGCTTCCATCCTCGAAGCTTATTTATTAAGCTTATCTGAGGATGACACCACTTAGTTATTATTTATTGGTTTGTTTGCTGTGTTGGGAAGTAGGCTGAAGTGTGATAGGGCTGATTTCCACTACAGCCATATGTTGAGAAATTCACACACACACACGACAACTTGGAATGTATTGATGCATCGCTGATCTGGAAGCCTGAGCGAATATATTGTGTTTCATTAAGTTTGTATGGTATTTTGGGTGAGTGTTTCTTGTTCGTAGTATGTCCTTAGAGCTCTTTTCAGGATATTGTAGTTTTTAAGGTTCTGAATTCAAAAGGTAATTTGTTTATAATGTCTGGGATGTAGAAGTATCTCGTGGCCTTTCCGTAGTGATTATTGTATTTATATTATTATTGTTATTATTATGTAACACCTCCAGGAACTCATCCCAACTACCATCAACTACACCAGCGCCATCTACCGCCCATCACCATTACTAGTATTTTCAGAGACAATCACAAACATCCATGCCCACGATGGATTCGAACCCACAGCCTTTTGGCTGCAGAGCGTGTACGCTGACCACTCGGCCAACCAGGCCGGCATATGTGATATAATAAGTTATCTGAGGTCTTGTTATACGGTCCGGATTTCTAGCTGTCCTCCAGTTGGCATCGAAACAATGTTTTAGCAAAGCTGCATAGTGAGATAAATGTTTTGCTGTCAGTATTTTGTGTTCTGACATTGAAGTGTATAAAAAGCCAGTATTCTCTATTTACTAGTAATAATAATAAAGAGAAAGAAAGAATTCGTGGCATATCGCTTTACATTCATTCGTCTTGACAATCCAGACCGTTTCTTTATTTCTTTCGAAGTTGTTACAGATAAATACGAGCGTTCTGCTGATGTAGCTAATGATCCAAGTCCGTAAGTAAAACCGCAGCTGCAATTTACTTGCCGGAAGTAATTTAATAGCGATTGATCTTTCTTGTTTTTGCATCCATCTTTCTTGTGTACCGAATTCCTGGCAGCAAATGGGGGAAAGATAACGACTTTTAAGTTAGAAATGATTCCTTAAGTTTTTAAAATGAATATCCGATGTTGTGTGTGCAACTCGTTACAGATTAATCTAAAAATATCCGGAATTCAAATCTGAAAGCCGAGGTGGAATATAGATTTAAATAATGATATCGAAGAAGAGGAAGCGTAATTGTGTTTTGCGTCCTGAGAGTGCTTTTAAATAATCAAAAAAGAAAACAAAAAGTGTATTAGAGAGCGGAAATCATTTTTAATTAGTTCGGACCAGAAAGTTCTTGATCAATTTTGACAGGGGTCCTTTTTCATGCATTATTTTAGGCATCGGATGTGTGTGGAGAGCTGGGTGATGATCAGTTGATGGGTTTATAGATTTTAAGGAGTAAATTAGTTTTATAGGAGAATGTTTCTCCTTTAAAGCTTTAATGTGCTGAATTAAAGACAAACATTGGACGTGTTAATGTTCCTGTTGCTTGCAATCGGTCAATAGCATGAATGAAGAGAGAAGAAATACGCGGAACGATGCTTACATTTTGCTTTCGCTACTTCCAAAGCTCATGAAAACCTACGAAACGATTATTCTGTGGTAATATTCTACTGGTTTCTAAAAACAATCTAAGAAAGTACTAAGAAACCACCCTTTTAAATGGAATTTCTAAGAAAGGGGGATTAAATGCATTATTAACCTCTTAACAGTTTGTCCGATATCTTAAAACAAACCAATAAAAGCAAAAAATAATTTCCCAGCTTACTCCTGTGTCTTGTATTTATTCCTTTTAAGAATTTATAAGAAAATACTTATGACCATCCCATTGGTTTCTTGTATGTTCAGGACTTGGCTTAAACGGAATGTCGATGCTTATTGGAGTGGTCCGTCGTGGTGTGATGCTTGGCAAAAACAATTACAATAATTACGTATTTTTTTATCAATATTCTTTAAGATCCCCCAGGGGCGCACCTAGGTGTGCACGGGAACTGGCGATTCCGGGGTACCCGAGCTGAAGATACCGAGTCATGGCGGTATGATCATTACATCTGGTTGGAAGGAAATGTCCAACCCACCAACCTGCATGGAAGGCAACGGAGAACCACCGTGCATACTTTTTCTCTTTCTCCAAGTAATGATGAACAAGTCAATATGGAAGAATGAATTATGCGCAAGAACAGATGGGACCCCTGGGTCTGATCTTGTGCAGTATGCTACCAGGGAGGGGGTTTGTAGATCTATGTTGGAGTCCTAGGAGAATAAGACCTCAAATGATGCTGCAGGATCAAAGCCTCCGGGAAGTTCTGGAGCTGATGTAAGGACAAAACATAGGAAAATGAACCTCAAGGAAAATACAAATATGGGCACTTATGATAACTCAATGTATCAAGCAGGGAAGATGGCCAATATGATCAGAAAAATGAAAAGAATGAAGATATCAGTTCTTGGACTCTCAGAGATTAGATGGAAAGGGAAAGGAGATATAAGAACAGACGATGGATTTAGATTCATTTACTCAGGAGGAGAAGAACATCAAAGGGGTGTTGGAAAAATGTTGGATAAAAGGGTAGCCAATATAGTGGAGGGATATTGGAAGAGATCTGAAAGAGTGATTGCTTTGAAAATAAAGTCCAAACCTAGAAATATCTTCATAATTCAAGGATACTTACCAACAACAGATCATACAGATGAAGAAGTTGAAGAGATCTATCAACAAATAGAGGAATGTTTACATTTGAAAAATAACAGAGATATACTGATAGTAATGGGAGATATGAATGCAAAGATAGGGAAAGGAAGAGATGATGGTCAGGTGGGGGGCTTGGAAGAAAGAAATTAAAGGGGAGTTTTGCAGAAAAAAAATTGATAGTGACTAATACCTGGTTTCAACAACATGAGAGAAGACTGTTTAGTTGGTGAGCACCTGGAGAGAGAGGTGAAGAAATCAGAAATCAGATTGATTATATATTAATTAACTCAAGATATAGAAATGTAATAAAAAATGCAAAAACTTATCCTGGAGCAGACTGCAATGGTGACCATAACCTGCTCACAATTAAAATAAAAATCAGACTAAAACGAATAAATAAAGAAAATGCAACTAGAAAAATAAGAGTTGATGGACTAAAAATAAAAGATATTAGAGAGAAATATCAAGCTGAACTAGAAAATAAGCAATATTGATACTGATAGACCCCTAGAAGTAATCCGGACTGATCTAAGAGAGAAAATCAAGGAATGTGCTAAATGTCTTCTGGGTGAGGCAGGGAGGAGAGGAAGGAAGCCCTGGATTACTGAGGAGGTGATAGAAAAAATGGATGAAAGAAGAAAATGGAATAATAAGAACAAAGATGAAGCCCAAGTCAGGTATAAAGAGATCAATAAATAAGTAAAAATTCTGGCTAAAAAGGCAAAGGAAGACTGGCTCAATCGGGTCTGGAAGGAAATAGAGGAAAATGATACAGCACAGGATATGAGAAAGGTCTATGAAGGCTTAAACTGGATTTCAGGAAAGAAGAGAAGAATAAAAAGCAGTGCTTTGAAGGATGAAAGAGGTAAGATTTTGTTGGAAAAAATGATAAAATGGAAGAAGTATGTTACAGAACTTTATGGGGATGAAGATAATCTGGAATGTGATCAGATAGAAAATGATGATGTCCCAGAAATTAAGGAATGGGAAAACGAAACAGCCTTTAAAAGAATAAAGGACAGGAATATTCCAACAGTGGATGATATTCAAAGAGAGTTGCTGAAGGCATTGGGAAAGGAAGGAATAAAACTTCTATCCATCATCTTTAATAGAAGTCTGGAGGAGGATAGAATACCTAAAGACTTCGTAAGATCTATTTTTATTCCTATTCCCAATCAATCCTAGTCCTAATCAACATAATATATAGAAGAATGAAACAGATGACAGAGAGCGAATTAAATGAAGCACAGTTTGGTTTTAGGAGAAACAGGGGAACCAGGGATGCTATCACAACACTATGGATATTGGGAGAAAGAATGTTCGAGTGCAATAAAGATTTATATCTATGCTTTGTGGATTATGAAAAATCTTTCGATAACGTTAATCACTCTGTTTTATTTGCTATTTTGCATAAAATTGGAATAGATAAAAATATTATGAGAATTTTGTTCAGAATATACAAAACTCAAGCAGCCAGGGTCAGATTTGAAGGAGAGGATGCTGAATAGATCCCCATAAGAAAGGGTGTGGGATGTCCCCACTCCTTTTTAATGTCTATAGTGAATGGATGATGAGGGAAGCCTTGGAAGATCTGAAGGATGGAATAAAGATAAACGGACACCTGATAATTCATATAAGATACGTAGATGACATTCTACTTATGAGCGAAACAGAGGAAGACTTGCAAAGAATTTTGAAAATACTGAACAGGGTTGGAAATTAGAGATATAAATTGAAAATAAACATTCAGAAGACAAAAGTGATGAAGATTTCAAGGATAGGAAATGATTGGATGGAAATCACTTTGAACGGACGAAGAATAGAAAATGTAAAAAGTTTTGAATACTTGGGAGTTGGATAACAGGATTGCAGGACATTATAGCCAAGTGATCCTGTCCATGATCATATCTTCAAGCCATGTCCTTCGTTTTTTGCCTCTTGATTCTTTTCCCATAATTTTTCCTTCTAAAACTGTCAGTATCCTCTGTCCTGCTGAACCTCTCAGTACATGTCCTGTCAATCTCATCTTTCTCTGGATCATTTCCTGTAATAAAGATCTCTGTGTTCTCATTCTCTGTAGGACATCTGTATTTGTCACATGTTCTGTCCATGGGTTATTCAGAGCTCTCCTATAGCACCACATTTCAAAGGCCATCATCTGTTGCCTTATTCTCTTCTTGAATGTCCAGGTCTCACTTCCATATGTGAAAATTGGCCACACTAATGTTATTATCATTCTTTCCTTTGTCTCGATACTCACAGAACTTCTGAGCAGAACCTTATTTTTCCAGAATGCATCTTTAGCTATGGCAGTTCTTATTTTTATTTCTTTATCTTGCTTTCCATCTGCAGTAAAGTAGGTGCCTAAATATTTGTATTCTGTTGTATGTTCAATTTTCATATTGTTTATGAATATTTCTGGCTCGGATCTGCTTTCTTTGGAGATTTTCATAAATTTGTTTTTTTTTTTTCATTAATATCTAATCCAAATGAAATTCTTTACCTTCTTCAATTAGTAGCTGCAGTAGTTTGATTAATTTTGTTTCTGTTTTGTGCTATTAGAATGGTATCATCAGCATATCTAAGATTGTTGTATTTTATACCATTGATACTAATTCCTGTTTTTTGTTTTTCAATCTTTTTCATCACTGTCTCACTATAGATATTAAATAGATTTGTGAAAGGATACAACCTTGTCTAACTCCTTTTTATTTTCACTTCAGAAGTCTCAGAGTTAAACAGCTGCATTTTCTGTTTGGTGTAACTCTTTTTTATAATCTTAAGTACATGATCTTCGATGTCTAATTTATCTAATATATTGAACATTTTATTATGTTTTACCCGGTCAAAAGCCTTCTGAAAGTCTATGAAGGCTATGTAAATGTTCCTATTTCTTTCAAGTGATCTTTCTATTAGTATTTTTAGTTCCAGGATAGCATTAATGGTTCCCATTTCTCTTCTGAAGCCTTTCTATTGTTCACTCAATTCACTGCTTAATGCTTTTTCAATTTGTTTGTTAACGAAGGTTAAAATAATTTTAGATGCATGGGATATTAGGCTCACAGTTCTGTAATCCTCACAATTTTGTGCATTAAGTTTCTTTGGAATTGGTATGCAGATAGATGTTGTAAAAACTTCAGGTAATTGTATTGTTTTATAGATGTCCTGATGGATTCCACTAAAGAGTTGTTATTATTGCCAGTCAAAGCTTTCAGCAGCTCAGCCGGGATATTATCACACCCAGGAGATTTATTATTAGGAAGATTCTTGATTGCATGTTCTACCTCCTTTCTTGTGGGTAGAGTGGTATCTGTTGTTATGTTTAACTTAAGGTGGCGTGAATCATCCAACATGTTACCATTATCATCATCATAGAGATCTGATAAGTACTCCACCCATCTTCCATTCCTAATACCACATATTAGGAAACAGAAATCTGAACAAACGGTTAAAAGTAAGAATCCTCAAGACAATGATCTGGAGTGTGGGGACGTATGGATGTGAGTCCTGGATGATCAATAAGGAGATGAGTGACCGACTGAATGCATTTGAAAAGTGGTGCTTGAGAAAAATGGATCGTATCAGCTAGACTGAAAGAGTAAGAAATGAAGACGTTCTTAAAAGATTCGAGATGAAAAGAGACTATATGGCAAGTATCCAAAGAAGAAAAATAGCGTTTGCAGGACATTTGATTAGGTTCTTCTGCAGAGCTCCCCAGAATCGTATCAAGGGATAGTGGAGGGAAGAAGAGGAAGAGGAAGACCCAGACTGCAATGGAAAGACTGGACGGGCAAGAGTCTAACAGAAGCAAGAGTAGAGAGGCATGGAAGCAGACTGTTCATCATCTGCAACCCTCTTAAAGAAGAGGCCACAGGATTAGATTAGAGTAGATTCTTTAAGAAAAGTCTCTTGCACTAAATAACCACGATTCATCAATATATAAAATAAATGAATTGTGTAGAACATTTTTTTTCTCGAAAATAAAATGCCTTTTCTGGATAAGAAATGCAACAATTCCATTTAAGACTAGCTTATTATAGCCTTCTTAAATATAAATAACACTTATTATTATTATTAATAATTTATTCCCGTCACAGTGAGATACTGTAGTGTAATATATATGCCGAACCATGTCTACTACTTGAAACATGTCGAATTTAGACGCCTTTCTTTGCCTGAGTTTGGTGATTTCAAAAATGTTATCTATTTAGGTAACGCAAACTTTCTGAACAAACAGTGAAAATATCTATTCCGAAACCGTAATGTTCTGTCGCCTATGTGTTTGCTACGGATCTTCCGGATATAACAGGATATGTCTGCGCTATTTACACAAGTTCTTACGCCATTTACACTGGTCACGACATAATGCATAGCAGAAAATTGAACACAAAATAAAACAAAGATCACGTGCTCTAAAAGTACTATTCAGACTAACCTTTCTGGGAGTGCAGAGCAGAATGTTAGAGGAATGTTTGCCTAGGGGGTGAATAGAGAGGATGACGTAGCGTTGAAGAATGTTGTGATAGTCGGTGTAAATGATCTGAGATCGATTCTAGAGACTGTTCAGCAAAAACGTGTGAAGGGATGAGGAAAGGATAGTAAGAATACTACCTCGTTATGACATTGCAGAGTTGCAGAGAAATGGGACAGTGATGTGTTACTAATAATAGCTGGCGAGTTGTATCCTTTGAGGATAGAGAACCAGCAGCGAAATGGTACTCGTGGCTTTGAAAGTATACGGTGTCAAATGGAAGTTTCAGGACCCATAGATTTAATCGGGTATTGCTATAGGCCAGGTGATGAGGGAAAATGTTGATGAAAATTGTCCTAGTAATTGGAAAGCGGATGTGATTATTCGTAATATAGATTACTGTAGATAGAAGTGGCATACGATAATATGAGGAAATTCAATTTTTAGAATTCTCGAGGGACAAATGTCACAGATAAAAGTAGGTGCAGACAGTACAAGGATTAGATGTTTCGGATTTCGTTATAGCATCACAGGATTGAATCGTGATGGATTTATATCTTTCTTACGTCTTTCTTCCCAAGTCAACACGCAGTGTTGATGTGGGATTGTATTGGCCCAGGAAAGTGCTAAAGACCAAGAAAGGATCTGCTGGTATTGCAAGGTAGGTGATTATAATAATAATCATCTTGGAAGCCACCTTGAAGTAGGGAGATGGACTGTGGAAGTTGAAAGGAAAGAGGTGAGTAGTGCATCATAGGAAATGGTTAAGGAATCTTGAGAGAGAGAGAGAGAGAGAATAATAAAGCATTTTTCGCTGAAAGTGCGTTCAGCGTACTTGAATTACTAAACGAAGCGAAGTTATTTGAAGTTTTATAAATAATAATCGATGAATTATAAAACGAAAACAAAAACACACATTATTAGCGAAGAATTATGATTTTTACATATATTCTCTGCTGTCTTCTGACGTGATGAGGATGATGTTCTCTGACAGCAAATTTTCTCCCCCACTTGTTAGCATTGGTAATAGTAGAGAGTGTTGTTCTTCACAGAAATTTCATGAATTTTTTTTTTCTTATGAAGCTACACCAAGATCCCCGGCGTAGGCTCATAGATAAAAAGTCTGGAGGTGGTTAAACTGGCGGCTATAGGCCATACTGTTTAGATCAAATCAATACATACAGCGGGGAAGGTCCTCACTTCCCTCTGGATGGCGGAATAGACGGCTGGCTAATAAGCATGCGTACCTCCGAACAGATTAGCAAGCCCAGTGATGAGGCACGAGCCTTAGAAGAGTGGCGTTTTAGTTTGATTGTTTTAAAGATCCCTCTAAGACGGGAGATGTCTTTCAAATGTTATGAATGTTTTTGGAATGCTAGGTATGAAATAGCAGTGGGAGAAGCACGTGTTTAGTAAGAAATATGAAAGAAGACAGTTATTTATCCACGAAATATGCGTGGAAATTTCGTGGGAGAAGAACCTAAAAGAATGGCGAAAGTGAAAAGAATCTGGAGTGTTGTGGAATGACACACTATTCGAAAAGAGAGCCCTTGACGATAATTTCCGGAATAAACCTAAATTAAAAGACATTATCTCGATTACCACCACAACTGAATAACATTTTAGTTCACAGTCTCATTTCTTTTTGATCTGACGTTTATTTGCTTCACTTAAGAATGAAGCAAATAAACATATTAAATAATGAATTTGTGAGTTTGTAGGAAAAGTAACTCGATTTCCGTGCTATGCAGTGTTAGTGTAATGAAAAAGTTAAAGCTTATCTAACTCGTGGGCAAAGTTCCAGGCAGCATTCGAAGTCATGTTACTTACTGCTCCAAACTCCTCGATAAAGCTGTTTAACAGCCAAATGAAAGAAGTCACGAAATGTTTGTTAGAATTTGCGAGGAAAAGGTCAGGCAGATATTTAAAGCTAAGATGTAGGAAGGTATGACGTCGTTCTGAGAATAAAAAAAAAAAAAAAAAAAAAAAAAAACTCGAACAAGAACGGTTGCAATCATCAGAGACGACATTTATATACGCATTGGTTACAATGAAGGATCCTTTGCTTAGATGAAATGGCCGAAGGGTAAAATGTTGACGTTGTGTGGCAGATTAAACTGTCGGTCCACGTCCCTTAACGAGATGAGTAGCAATCCCTAATTGCAACGTTAATAATTCAGAATTACCTTCGTAATTAAAAACAAGACAGATTAGCTGAAGGCAATGCAGGAACTGCCACACCTGAGAGAGAGAGAGAGAGAGAGAGAGAGAGAGAGAGAGAAAGAGAGAGTTATGATTATTGCACCATTCAGAAAAGCAACTAGTATGCGTGCCTGTGCGTAGATTGCGTGCGAACTCACATACGACAAGGTAGCAAGCCATCGGGCGCATTGGATTTTTAAGAAAATGTTCGTTGTTTGTGTACGAGCGCAGTAGACAAGGTGGCGCTGTGAATATTTTATACCATCTCATATTTTACCACCATTCTCATATTGTTTCTGGAGGTACTTGGGAATGCTCACAACTGCGTGCTCGTATCATTTCCGCTATTTGCCCCTCTAACTAGATCTCCCAGTGCAGTGCGAGTTAAAGTGAAATAGCCACCAACAGAAAAGCTATTGCAGATATTGCAGCCGAACGCAAGAATGCTGCTAGTAATCTCGTCACCAGGATGATGTCCCATTACACAGAATAACGGGCGTTTCTTTTTTTCGCTTTCGCATATACGAAGTGTTGAAGGAGGAGCCCACTGGGATCAACTCCGAATACATAAAAGCAGATTTTAAAAGGGGGAGCGCGACGAGTTTATGAAGAAAGAAATATCGAAATGCCTCCATAACACTTCACTTCCTTACATACGCGTGGGGGGGGGGTCTGAAAAGTTCTCGGCCTCACAATGAAAAAACAAATTTAGCATTACAAAATTATTTTTATTTTTCAATATAATCTCCCTTAAGACTAATACATTTATTCCAGCGATACTCCATCGCCATTATCCCGTCCCTGTAGTGGTTCTCAGTAAAATCTGCAAAATACCTTTCTACAACCGCGATCACCTCTTGATTCGAAGAAAAACGCTGACCAGCGAGGAAGATTTTTAGTTTTGGGAAGAGATAGAAGTCTGAGGGAGGCAAATCTTGGGAATAGGGTGGATGTCCAACAATTAATAGTGCAGATCCCTTAATTTTCCCATTGCCAAAACACTTTTTTGGGCAGATGTCCTGATGAAAGATGTTTTTTTTCTTCTGCAAACCGGGTCTTCTCTCGAATTTTTTTCTTCTAGTCTGGTTAAAAGATCGGAATAATATTCCCCGGTTATTGTTTTACCCTTTTCAAGGTAATTAATAAACAAAATGCCTTTAGCATCGCAAAACATTGATGCCATGACCTTGTTCTCTTAGGCGCTGAACAACCGGCTTCTGTCCGCTGTTTTGACTGCTGTTTGGATTTGCTGTGTAATGGTGAATGCAAGTCTCACCAATAGTAAAAAAATCGTTTCACAAAATCAGTTTTATTCTTGTTAAAACGCTCCAGGCACTGTTCAGAGATTTAGATTTTCATGTGAGTGCATTTTTGATCTGCCGTGAGCAAGAGCGGCACTCATCATACGCAAAGCTTTTTTATTTGCAATTCTTCATGCAAAATATAATCTACACGTTCTTTTGAAATGCCTATAGTCCCAGCAATTTCACGCACTTTGACTCGCCGGTCATCCAATGATTTCTTGATAAATGATTTCTGGTGTTGTTACACTTTTTGGACGTCGGTCCCGCAGATCATCTTTAAGGCTGGTACTGCCACATTTAAACCCCGCAGCCCATTTCTTAATCATTGAAAACGAAGGAGAAAAGTGCCCATCAACTTTTATGAACTTCGAATGAATTTGTTTTGGCATTAAAACTTCTTTTAGAAAAAGTTTTGTAACCGCGCGATGCTCAATTTTATCCATTTCAAGGGATACAGACAACACTTTTGCTTCGGACAGCTGTATTAAACAAACTACTTGATAGAATGAATTGCAATATCACACGGATGCTTATTCGATAGAGTTGCCATCTATGGTCGAGGCCGAGAACTCTTCAGATCATTCTCGTAAATGTTGCTTAAGACAGAGTGGTCGAGTGGAAGGGCATGCAATGAGGGAACCCAGGCGATAAGGAGAACGTCCCCAAAACGGTGACGCATGCACACACACACACACACACACACACACACACACACACACACACACACACACACACACACACACACACACACACACACACACACACACACACACACACACGGGCGCGCGCGCGCGCGCAGATGAACTGTATGGGGGATTGTAAATATAATGACAATTGTAATAATTTCGTAACCTATTGATTCGATTATAATTAAACTGATTGATTGCTGAATTGTAGCAATAATTATAACAATTCTTTTTCTCATTTTCTTGGTTTAGAATAATTACTAAAGTTTTTAACTCATATTCATTTATAAAATGTATTCGTAAATAACAATTCAGAACATGTAAATTCAGAACCAATAATAATAAATAATAAAATATGATACTTAATATCGCCATCTATTAGTGTCCAATAAAACATTTATGAGAACACAAAAACCTAAACTGTGTCATTATTTAAAAATTTCACTGTTTTGTGTAAGGTTAAATTTAAATTTAAAATGAATTTTTGGGAAATGCTTTATGTATACTTCTCACGTATTTTGGATTTTACAAGTAAGTCTTTGGTGGGAAATATTTAGCCACCAGAGCCCTAAAGCCACATTAAGGTAATTAAAACTGCAAGCAATTTCTGGAAAGACGACTGTAGCGCCACACTAAAAATTCCTCGAAAGTCGACATAATTATACTAACGGAGGAAATTAGGCTAAATTAAGTGCATGAAACTAAATCATTATCTATACTCAGCTGTTTATTAGAGATTATTAACAAACATTAGACTGCTTGTCTTTTCATATATTCTCTATTCATATATTCCTAAAAACTTAAACACAGAAAAAAAGAAGAAAGAAAGAAGTAACTAAAATAAAAGAAATAACCAATGAGCGTTAACCAAACGATTACGCTGCTATTTAGTTTTATAATATTTCACCAGCTTAAATTACCATTTCATTCACGAAAATAAATCTACATATTTTTTGCAATATAGATGGCGCATATATACGCAAGTACAGGCCGATGTGATTTTTTTAACATTTTATTTTTTTGTTATTATTATTATTGTTGTTGTTGTTGTTGTATTATATTATATTATATTTTATTTATTTTTCTTGTAAAGGTGAGTGTGAGTTTTTCATTTCGTCATTAGGATAAGACACCAAATGGCTCTTCCCTTATTTCAGCAGTGCTACCCCAAGTAATCATCCTGTCTTGGCGACTACATCGCTGTTTTTACTCACCTATCTACAAGGGAGAGTTCCCCTTGAAGAAAGCCATAAAGATTCCCAGTGTGAGTGCTAAATATCATTAAGTGAAGCACCAGCCACTCACGCAACATCAAACTTGGAGTCGAGAAAAGAGTTTCTGGCCTGCGCATATAAATTACGTTATTAGAATATTTTGGCCCCATCTTAAGCTGATAACCCACTTTCTAATTGAGCCCGTCCACAGTAATTGAAACAGTCACGAGCTAATAACAAATACTTTGCAATCATTAATGGAATTTGTGCCGGTCTGTTTATTTTGATTAAAATCCTTTGAGGCGTTGTTGTGCATTGATTAGATCCACGTGGCAGGTTTCATCAGTTATTCTCAGTTCCAAGCCTGTAAAATAAGACGAGCTTCAATGGGAATACTTTCGCTATCCTCTCTCACAAGCGAAGGATTCCCATCTGAACGGATTTCGGTTTTTATTCGTAGAAGACAATGATTTGGCGCTACCCACTGCTTGTGAACTCACCTCTACGATTAACGGTGTTCGCGTTGACTTTTAATGGCGAATATTTTTCTACTAATTGGCAGAAGTGTCTTCTAGGATTTCGTAAAGGAACAATTTATCAAGTGTATTTTTTTTTATTATTATTCCCATCTTATTATGTGCAAAAATTTACTTCTAAATCAGGCCGCTAAGATAATCGAAAAAAGTAGACCGAAAATCATTTAACAGATTAAAGGCGTGAATAATTCATAAGCACTCCGAAGATTAGAAGATTAATTATGTTTAGATTAAGGGCGGCCATCGTGCTATCTCGGATGGTATGGTAATAATGGATTCGGAATTTCTCGTCAAATCGATTTCTGGCATAAAAAAAAATTCCGATGAAGAATTCCAGGTTAATGGAAAATTCCTTCCTTATATCGTCTTTAAATTGTTCGTTTATCCTTCTTTATATTTTTAGAAAATTATAGTTAAATTAGACGAGAAGTACTGCAATAGCATAATGAATAAGATGCGATAAAATAGACCTCTCGGATAGAAAATTCGAGTAAAAGAAATTTTTACTATAAATTTTAATATAAATTGCGGAAGATCGCAATTGGCATCTGCTAAAGTGCAAAACAGATTAATTTTTTTAAAAAAAATTTTCTAAATAGGCGGAATTTACAGGAATTGCAAACGAAACGGATGTTACAGCAAGTGTCAAAAATAATCATTAAAAAAAAGCTGTTATGACTTCAAGGCATCGTCTCAATGCCTTGAAAAGTTACGAACTCTTATAAATTGTGACGCCTAAGGGTAAATATTGGCTGCCTAATGGATTTCCAAAGAGTAAGTTAAGGGCTGAAATAGTTCCACCTGCTCCCTTTGCAAAATAAAAATTTCATCCATAACAGAGGAAAGAGAAATATTATTCATATTATGGACGATGTGCTTTAGAAAGATTTTCTACACATTATCACCAACTTCTCTCCTGGCGGCAGTGCTCAACACTGCCGACAGGCAGGAGTTGCCGGGATAGTAAAAATAAAGTGCAAAGATGGAAATGCGATGAATGAACAGGAATTACTGAACAGTATGATGTCAGAGTTGACGCCTAATCAGTGTCCACCAGAGCGAATCCACTGCTGATCTTTGCTTGAAGTTGCGCAATGATAATTTTTCTGAACTTTTTAAATTATTTATTTCTTTATATTGGGAATGACTTTATTTCAGTATTGACCCATTTATTCCCCACTGGCAGCAGTAGTTTAAAATAGCTCTGAACATAATAATTTACTCAATAAATAAATAAATAGAATAAAATTAATAAAAGAAAATCATTAATTCTTTTAGCCTCTCTTACTCAAACAGCACCCTTCCCTGTAGTATGCCATTCGCTGTCCACGAAAG
The DNA here is from genome assembly GCF_054136105.1 of Typopeltis vanoorti. NCBI lineage: Eukaryota > Metazoa > Arthropoda > Arachnida > Uropygi > Thelyphonidae > Typopeltis > Typopeltis vanoorti. The sequence continues at coordinate 158,689,734 of NC_143553.1, read as the reverse complement.
AAAACTGACCAGACAGTAGAAGTGCTTTGCGTGTAATCAGTTTTGTTGCACATTAATTGCTGTGAAATCACTGCATGCAGTGATATTGTGTTCTTTCGTTGCATATTATTTGATCCATGTCTGCGAAATCTTCTTCACGGTTCCATCACGATTCTACTGTTTGTTGGTAAGTCTGGAGGAGGAGAGAGTTATTGCGTATTCCATCCTCATCATTCACTGAAAGTGCTGGGAGGATATCACGAGTTGTCAAAGGGAAAGGTGCTAGCGCACTATCGTGTTGAAGGACACGTGTAGATTCCAGATTACTCTTGCACAATGCTGAAGAAACTACGGTTATAAAATATTCAGATACGCATTGAGATTAGAGTGGATCTGCTCAAATCTCTAGGAAGTAACGGATAAGGAAATCTTCCTGTTTTTCTCAACAGTATTTCTAACCACATTTTCTTGGCCTGTCTACATTAGCCCTGTAGACAGGCCAAGAAAAGGATTGAATAATTTGGGAACCAGACTAAAGACGATGGCTAATCAAGATGGTAATGCTACACCTGATGATGAAGCCATGAAATATTTTCAAAAATATACCCGTTATACCGGAGATGGTTGAACTCGAATTCGCATTATTCACTGGATCACCATCTGAAGTTGTCAATTGCTACTCCAAGAGTGGTTGACTATATATGAATGTTTTCCAAGTGGTCCTAAACTGCTCGTGTCAATATTACAAAGTCTGCTGATGTCTTCATGGAAATTAATGTAAAATGAATTAAAACTTTTCAAGTTATCTCAATTTCTCAACTGTTATTTTTGCCGCAATCCATATATTTCAAAATGATCTTAATATAACATATTAAAGTATGACAGCAGTTGTTGTAGTCTCAAAACAGCGGGCCTTAGCGGTAGGTTATATCAGTGCTAAAAAAGGGGAGATTTTTCGACCAAAAAATATTCTTAATCAATTCTTACTCAAAAATCAATTCTTATCTTAAATTAGATCCATAGTTCCCAAACCTTAAGATTTTCATGATAATGACAAGAACAAAATCTCGAGAATCAAAAATCAAATTAAAGAGTACCCGACTATAAATGCATAAAATAGCAACTGTGCAGTTCAAGTTCCTCATTGTTTTTAGACGTGTCTCTGAGAAACAAAAGTTAAAATGCATTTCAATAAACTGTAGTTTTTATTGTGTTATATATCACATAAATTCATAACACATATGTAATATGTGTTATGAATTTAATGAATAATTCTAATCTGTTCAAAGGTAACTGGGTACAGCAGAAAAACACCACAGAGTGAAATGGGGTCTCCGACTTTATAGTCTCTAAACTTCAATCTCCACTTCCTTACCATAACTTCCCATCCCTCTTCACTTTTTTTACGTTTCTGTTCCTTTTCTTTTTACATTATGCTCATTCTCACAATTTCGCCACAAGGATCCATTCAATTCAATGTTCGACCCTCTCAATTTATTCTCTTTTTTTATAAATAAAAAAAATCCTCTAAACTGTTTTCATCGCTCCAAAGTAATAAGAATACTTAGAACCCTACTTTTCTTAACTTTCTTTAAATCAGTAAGTAGTTGGAAGCCCGCCTACTTATTGACTCATCATCATCACCAGCAATTGAGTTCACATCTACTCACCATTTCTACACTTATAAGGGTACGCAGACAACTGCTGCCGTCTCGTTTTCCTAATCGTAACTAGTAGCATCGTTACTGTGCGAAGTAAAGGCAGTTCTACGATCGATTTTTCTGAATTCCGGGTTAAAAACTCGACGTTCTCGACGATGTTTAACATTACTAACCTTCCTCGAAGATCGACCAACGACCAACTTGGGAAAAAAAACAAAAAAGAAAGAAAAAAAAATTGCAAAATTCTTATAGATGTCGATGATGCTAATCTATCATCAACAACGTTACCACGAGATTTTTATAGACACCATTCTCCTTTTCACCGATGCTAATCAATATTTGGACAACCACTCTCAGAAAGTAATAACGAAAACTTATTTTTCGTTTATTAAACAAAAAATGGGGAAAAATATCCATTTATAAGGTCGTTTTACCTTCCCTTAACTTTAGCATTCGATAAGCCAATTTTCATGGTTAGAGAACATGAAGATTGGCATTTTTTTTCTTTCTTTTTTTTTTCTTGTTCTACGTCCATAATGTTTAGAGTGAAGAATTTTGATTTTATACTTTTAGAATTTTTTCTCTTCTTACTAGCAATTAAAAATTCAAACAGCGAGGAAATCTTTCTTCTACTGCGTCCAAGAGCCCTTTACGCATATCGAAATCCTTACTGCAAAATAAATCAAACAAAATAAAAAGAGTATCAAAAGTCTGTAAATTTCAGACATTCCTGCTTAGAATGAAAACAGAAAATATTTTTTGCTTGGGGTATTCAGTGAATTACTCAGGTTTCAAATTTACCTCAATAAGCAATTTAAAACATCATTCTCACAATTAATTCAGTCTGACTTACTAATTAATGACACTGTAATGAGTATTATCGTAATTTGCTACTGGCTAATTTTTCTTTCTCAATGTAAAGAAACATCGTTATTTTATATCATCTGACACTCGGTGATTCCTAAGAACAAAGCAAAGCAAGCAAATTAAAAGCCTATGTATCTCTCAGAGAGTCGGTTTATATCCGATGCATCAAACACAATATTAAGCTCTCTTGGAATTGATATGCATCTCTCATCGCAGATTTCAATCAGCAATTTAGCTGGAACTGGTATTGACTTCTTAATAACTAATTGGCTATGAGATGTCGTTACTAAGTAATACGAAAAGTGTTTCTTCAAACAAGTTCATTTCAATCAAATGATGGAAGCTAGATGGTCAATAGATTAAAAAAATAAACCATTTTTATCTTGTCGCAGTGTAATTTGTTTTTCGTTGTTATGAAGAAAGGGACTTTGACTTTAGGAACTTATGAAAAATGCACGATAGCCAATGAATGATTTCGATGACTGTCCACCCATTAACAGCGAGGTTGGTTTGACTGTTTCCAATTTACTTCTGAAACGTGATGTGTGTGACGTATTGATTGTTTCAAGATTTAATTAAATACTTTTAGTTATTTTAATTTATTGGAGAGAGAGAGAGAGAGAGAGAGAGAGAGAGAGAGAGAGAGAGAGAGAGAGAGAGAGAGTGCAGCTGTGCGACACTGTTATGTGCAGCCGTTCAATGAATGTGTAAAGAATTTCAAGCATGTTTACTCAGTCATGTCGCTTTAGCGAAAAAGAACCCAAAGCGCCATCTATTCTTAGTGTCGATAAGAACTCCTTCAACAGGAATATGTCAATATTGGAATCATTCGTAAGAAAGAAAAATCCATAGAGAAGAAACAAGGACAATTCATCGAGTCTTGTTACCATTAATCTGTCAGAATGGCAAGGGAACCCTTTAGTGACGCTTGATGTGAACCATCCCGAACTGTCTGCGTTCCCTTCATTTAATGGAACCTCTGATATTGAATGAGGGAGCCATTATCGGCAATGGAACGAATCAAATAACAGTCTAAGCATAGGATAATTAATCATCTTCGGTTACCATCGCCTGTATATGAGAGCGCAACATGACGTGCACAGTATTTCATCCAAAATATTAGCGGAATTATTGAAAATCTATAAATGTTGCTAATTAACGAACTTATTGGATTTAATACGAGTATTACGTTTCCTCTCGGTAGCCTTTGAATTGTTTTAAAAAAGAATTTTTAGTATTGCAATAGCCAGAGAGTGACCAACGGTCATCCTTATCGTTTTTGGAAGCTTTCTTTGTTCCCCCATGAGACATTGCGATGTGAGTTGTTTGCATAATCAGTTTTCACTCGACAGACCATTTTTTTGCTTTCTCCTCTTTGTTTTAATGTTTAAAAATAAATTTATTACTTGGAAATAGCGACAGTGATTGTCGATGATGTCGAAATTTGAAATACACCAACAGCAGATATTAAGATGACCACGTGCACAATATGGACCCTTGGAATGCAGAGATATAATGGAAAATATCGATCGCCTGCAGCTTTTCTCAAATTCTATCGATTTACAAGACTTTTTGTCCAAATGTAGAATAAATCTTTGGGATTCCGATTGTTTGTTTACATCAAAGAAAGTATAAAGCGCAGTTCAAAAGAATTGCAAACAACTTTTCAAAATAATGCATTCGACATTTCGACGAAAAGTAAGTTACAACTTCCGTCACTTTCTTCAACAAAACATCACTAATTCATATGGATACAAATTTTATCTAAGTCTAAATCCTTTTGAGTCTATGAAAGCTAGTTGCTTGGCGTTCTCTATACAGTATGTATTTGGGGAGAGGAATAGAACATGCACTTTGCATTTTTATAAACACTCAAAAAAATTGAAGCATTACTTTATTTTTAGGAAACTGAAGTTTCGGTAGCATAACAGCAATCTATTGGCTTGGGAGTTTACATAATCCTTCATTAAAAGTTCACTTAGGACAAAAGACACCAAAAGGATTGTTTTAATTATTCTTTCTTGAAATATAAAAAAGTTCATCTTTTTTGTTTGGTTTTTATGGAGGAAAATTCGATTGGTCAGCAGCGCCTCTACTGGATGTTTTTATCGGTTGAGCAGTACAGCTTTATCAGAGAGGAAAGTAGTCTGTCGTGCGATCTAACGCAAAATATTTGGGTAGGTCTCATTACTGATAGCGATCTACGAACAAATTGAAATCCCAAAGGAACCACATCTTCTATACAAATGTTTGTGAAAGTAATCTGAACAGCAGCAATAGTGTACCGTGACGTAACAACAAACTGACGAATCAGTGTAATTAGAAGTCATCTCGAGAAGTATATTAAAATTGGTATGTGTACTTGGTACTTAGTGTAAATCACTTCTCTCGACTGAAATAGCAAAGATAGTGTACAGGACGCGTACAGAATTTCACCAAACATTATATCCGAGATAAATGATATATTACACATTCGAAGATAAGATTTTATTCATTGCATATACTCTTATGGCAGTACTATCCTCGAGCATTTATTGTTTGTGCAGCCGTGGAGAATGGCGTTATATTCATAGCACGAGGTCACTCGAAGAAACACATAAGTTTGATTTCAATCGCCGACTAGAGGAGTATTTTTCTAAGACTTTCTTCTACCAGTTCTTGAGTTAATCAATCTCTGACACAAGACAGTACGATTTTTCCCCTTCCGTATACTCGGGTTTTTAATCCCGCAATTCAAGGAAGTTGACCGTAGGACTCGCGCTATTGCAAACAATAATATACAGTGTTAGGAATGGAGACCACAAGATGTCCGTAGTTTGGGGTACTCTCTTCCCGGATGCCAGTTAAAATCATGGATAGTCCTCAGCCGGGTATCCATGATTATATAAGGGTGGCGGGTGGCTTCCTTGCAATTTCCAAAAGTTAGTTGGGGTTTAGCGGTCTCGCCTACTCCCTTTGGAACATGAATGATATAAGCGAAGTTTTTTATTTATTTCTACTTACTGAGAAGGGTTAACTTTAAATTTGAATGTCAAAACAGCATCGAGTATAACAAGCCATATTTCATTTTACCCAACGTGCATCTGGATCAGTGTTTAGAATGCTGTGATAATTACGCAATTTAAACTGCGAAATTTTATTTAGAATTTTGCTTAAGATGACCTTTAAGTATATTATACAGAAATCTTCTTGTGAAAGATTTTCAGCTGTGTCATAGGGAATAAAGTGAGAAAGGATTCGTTTTTTTGATTAACTTTCTTTCGGCCAATTGCTTCTTTCGATAACTTGTCAAAAGTCTTGAATTATTTGACGAACTATCTTTCGATGGAACTGCTTTGGTGAATTCTGTACGGACTTTTTGCAAAATGCTCAAGCAAGATTTGATTCGTCCGGTTTGTCTGTCTGCCTGTACGCACGCCATTCATCCACTCTGATTGAACAGATTTTATTGAACATTTTTGATATCCTGATTAAAATTTCTATGAAACAACTCAAGATGGTTTTCATGTGACCATTTCTGGAGGCGAAGGGATTCAAAAGGATTCAAAGCGATTACTTCGATTTGGCAGAAAGGGGTTTAATGAAATTTAGGATTTAGATCTTTATTAAAACGTGTCAAGTGTCGTCTCAATTCGATTTAAATGGAATTATTTTAAGGGGAAACTGCTCCGGATTTATCACGGTGGTAACAAATGTCATTATCGCTGAAGGCACTTTTTTTTATTGTTTCAGGAAAATAAATTCCATATTTAGTTTGTTTGTTTGTTTTTTTAAGAAAAAGTCCACTGCAAGAACAATTTATTGAAAGAATAACCCAAATAGGGTGCCTGTGTTTCCATATAATTACTTCTGATGCTAGATCAACAGAAAAAAACACAAAAAAAAAAAAAACAGGAGAGTACAGTTTTGCAGGGTTTTTTTTTTTCAGGTCGATGATGTAGAGTTAGTCGATCACTTTTGGCGTAGACAATAATATTATTAGTCATGGAAGAAACCTCAGTTTTAAGTTCAGAAAAAAATCTATCTTCGAACAAAAGAGTTAAAAGAGTAGCGAGTACCGTCTATTTCGTTCAGGGAATGGACGCCTCCTAGCATCTTAGAAATATAAGTAAATAATGAGCATGATGTGATCATGGTGTATACCTGGTCCGAAGAAAAGTAACAGTTCAGCTGGGGAAAAAAATCCCCGATGATGATGATGGGGAAGAAAATCATCAGAGAAAAAGAATCTCCAGTGAATGGGGAACACTTCAGCATCTCGCTTGGGGTAGCATTTGGTCTGGAACGGCTGTGATTGAAGAATATGTAATTAAAAGGTTAAATATTTTCTTATTTGCGTAGACCTTTAACAAAATTGATTTTAATCTCGTGTCAGTGGAGTGAAATTAATAATTCAAATGTGCTTATTCTCATTTTTTTTCTTCTTTTTACAAACGCATCGAGTTACTGTAAAGAAGCATTGTTCCTACTCGGGGAATATATGGCAGGATGTTGGAGGTTAGTCGATGTCATTTCTCGCTATTTTCCTGCTCCAGAATACTTCGAGTATTTTATAAAACTTCAGAAGGAAGAAAAGAAAAAACAGCGTGTCATGAACGCACAGAGACAAACTACCGTTCATGGTAGCATGAACGTGAAGACGTAAAGGTCATCCGTCACTGTTTGGCAAGGAAGAAAGAAGTACCTCTGCAAACAGCTGTCGTGCAGCAGAATGAAGATAAATAGCGCGCAATATGGGACACTCACTTTGTGATTCCACTTTATGTCACTCCCATATCCGCACGAAGAGTACTTCGAGAGATATCGCCAAGGAGTAGAATAGGTTGTCTGTTTTCTACAACACGCAGTTCAAGTGACAAGTCCACCTGGTGTCTGCAATAATAACTAACTCCAGATAAAAGGGATTAAAACTCACCAAGCGCCCTCTGCCGTTGGTAGTTTCATTATTCAGATGATTTTGTATATTGTTTTATTATAATCTGTTGAAGATTCTTGAGATTAGAACAGAAACTAATTAAATAAATGTGAGACGTCTAATATGTTATCCCTCCATTTGACAATAAAATTAAATATAGAGAAATGTCTTATTTGCTTTCCTAAGTTCATATTACCTGTATTCTTTCTTTCATAGGAAATAGCTATTAAACAGAATGGATGCGTGTTTTTGTTCTCTTCATTTCCACATTGGTTGACAAAAGAATTTTGTCATCCAATAATTTGTTGCTTATGTTCATAATAAAACTATAAACTAATAATACATGCATACATAGTTTATTCACAATATGATACGATGTGAAAAGGGAAAAGAGATTTATATTAAAAATTAAATATTGCAAATTATGGTCATCCAAGTCTCTCTGTCTTTGAGCTAACTGGTAGATGTCAGATGGAGTTTTACAGTTCAGCCTACTGATGGTTTCACATATGTATTGCAAAAATTATTTGCATGGTCTTCCTCTACTGCGTTTGCCATCTTCTGGTTTGTACAGGATGAGGGATTCCAAAAAGGGCGAGACTTCAGGATGTCTGAGTTGTAGTTTTTTGACTATACTGACAAGTGGTTCTTGCTTAGGCAGATTTAGCACAGCAGAGTTAGCGATGCGATCCATCCAGGTGTATCCAAGGATCAGTCTGAGACATGTAGTTCCAAAAGGACTTAATTAGATCTGTAGTTTTTTTGGTGCTTATTGTCCAAGTTTCAGAACCATACAAGAAGATGGATCTACTGGTTGCATGGTATTGTCTTCATTTTGTCTTTAATGATACTAATGATGATTTCCAATCATACTTTATTGGACGGAGTTTGTTATGGAAGATTAGAGCCAGCTGTTTACGTTTAGTGATATTTTCTGTATTGCTGATGTACGATCCAAGTAATGAAAGTCCTTGACTCTTTCTAAGGGTTTATTGTTGATATGAAGAATAAAGTTTTCACAACTTATTGAGAATACTTTGGACTTTTGGATGTTGATCTGCAGACCAATAATTGTGCCTCTAGTAGACTGAGATGTTTTTGTGCATTTGTTGGTTCTGTATCAATAAGTACAACATCGTCAGCAAAGCTAAGATCAGTTATTTGCATGGTGTGGGTGGATGTTTTAATGTTAAAACCAAGATCTTCTGTGTTGATGGTCTGGAAGATGTAGTCCAAGCATATTAAAAAAATGCTAAAATAAACTATATTAAAAAGCTAATAATAAGACTATAAAAATGTAAAACTATTATTTAAAACAGCTGTTTTAAATGTTATTTTTTAATATATCAAGTTTTTTTTAAAATATGAGTGATACCTACGGAAATGATACTTACATCCATAGCGCTAGACCGACCAAAAAAAAAAAGAAGAAAAAAGACTGTTATAGATTCGATTCTGGTCACTGACTAGAGGAACTTTTTCTAAGCCTATCTTTGAGTTAGTCGATCTTGGTATAGGAAAGGTTTTTTCCCGAAACTCGGATTTTCTACCCTGAATCTAAAAAAGAAAATACTTTATTGACTGTATGACTCACACTATTACAGAAAACAATAATGAGAGTTTGGTATTTAGGTCTCCACATTGATCTGCCATGCTCTCTCCTTAATAGGGCTAAAGGAGCTTAACTTAAAGCATTAGAGGATTCAGTTTTATTTATTTATCATATTTTTATAAGACTGGACAGCTGTGTGGCAACTTATTTGACGAAAAAGAGGAAAGAATATTATAGGTTATATTTTACTCCCGAACAAGAAGAATTCTTCTATGCGGCTCCCCTTTCTTTCCAGCAGATTCTACACTTGGTCGATCTTTGGGCAGGAAAAAGTACATCGATTTTTATTCCCAAAGAAAAGTTTTTCCGAAGGCAATTTTTTCCGAAGTATTTCTTTATGTAATGAAATGATGCTGCTACCTACACGTGACATTACTGTAATCCGCCCAAGAAAATCAGAATTAGAAGAACATTAAGAAACAGTTCAGAAAGCATTCTTATTAGTGCCTGCACACAGTCCAATGAACACTTCTAACTTCCCTCTAATTAAAAAAAAAAAAAAAAAGTTTCTGTTTTGTCTGCCATGATGGCAATCGAATCTCATAGCAAGCCTCACAGGAACAGAACACTGGATTGTTAATGAGCTGTTTCCTCCATTGCACGCTATGTGAGGTACAGGTCTCTGAAATTCAAGGAATTCACTTCATTTACTTCCTTAAACTATTTTTGCTCGTATACGGCTTAAATTCTTCATCATGAATAATCTTTCGACAAATATTTTCAAGACTGCGACAAACCTCTCACTAGACATCCTTCTTCGATGAAAAACCACTCCAAATCCACCGTCACTATTTCTCAACTTTGAAAGCACACAGTTCTTCTGTCATCGGTGCAGTATTTATTCTACCATCCCCTCTCGTTTATCATTCCCGTTCTGCAGAGTGCAGCACAAAGGACGATGCAAAGAATGTGAAACATCGTTGCTCTTAAAGCTCATTATTTATTGATTTTTACATAAATTTTCATTTAAAATTATGAAAAATACAATTTCCGTTCATAAATTTATAATATTGAGAGTACCTGAGTTTCTTAAATTACGGAGAATTTCTTGATCATAAAGAGCAATCCTGTGAGACAAACGGAGAAACCGGCTAGAAAATACATCAAATGAATTGATACACAGCACTTAAAAGCCTTTCCAGACGACAGCTACTCCATTTACTCTTGCTCCCCCCCCTCTTTTCGAAATTGATGTAAGTTTTCTGATGCAAAACACGTGACTGCCTCAGTTTATTGCAGTACACGTGGCTTACAAAATGTTGTTAATAAGCCATTCGATGGAACAGGAAACTGATCAGTGGAATCAATTTCTGCAATTTCAAAACTGAAATTGCAGAAATACAAATATATTTAAAAGAAAACAAAATCTATTATGAATAAAAACAATCAGTAATAGGGATTGGAGAAAAGCCTTTCCATCTATTCCCATAACCCTTTTCAGCAAAATTGCCCGCTACCCTATATCTAGTGAAGTGTAAACAAAATCGTGTATTGCTGCGTGCACGTGTTCTGTAGTCGGTATTCATTTTATTTATGCGCTCATTAGGCCTACCGTAATTGTACCGTAAAGAATACTTACCGAGAACACTGCATAATTCATAGCGCAATAACCGAATGATAATGGCGTAGTTAAAACGAGGTACTAGTTACCCGTTAAATATTTAGAAATTACATACGTCGTGATAAAGATGTAAAATATTTAGGACTTCCGTGTGCGTAACTAAACTGGGATATGCAGCGATATATGACTGGAGCCATTCGTTAATTTGACGCAAGCTCTATTTAAAATCAGTGCGATTTAATTATTCAAGATTCCGGCATTGTTAAGGACGGAGTCGGCGCAGGAAAAACAGCAAAATAATTTCGAGCTAATGATCTGTAAGGAGGGCGCTAATGAAGCATCGTAGATTGCGCAACCGAACTCATTTCCCCTTAACACTAATGGATGTGTTTTCGCATTGGAAAATTAAGTATTACTCTAAGTCTAAGTAATAGTTACTTTGCATCTTCTTAAAATCTACTTTCGACAGAATGGGAAGCAGGTACGCTCGTCAGGCTGAGGATACGAATCTCGCGTGGACACGAGGGTTTAGGATTGTCTTTAGATGAAAGAAATTTTCATCGCTACGTGTTAAGACACCACTGCTCCGATTACTGGAGACGTGAAGTGGCTCGAATAAGTATTCGAGCTTAGGAATTAATTACTTCGAGGAATTAATGCTAACGTACTATAATACAACCTTCGTCGGCGGAATTAACTTTAAAAAGGACATTCTGCACATCGCATGTCAACAGTAATAGGTAGACGTCGTTTTCATTTTATTTTATTTTTTTATTTATTTAAGAGCCTGTGTAGCTCAGTGGATGTGGCGTTTGCACACCACGGCGCTTGACCGCACGAAGGAAGACTTTGTTTCGAATCTAGTCGGCGACTAGAGGAAATTTTCTAAGCCTTTTTTCTACCGGTTCCCGAGTTAGTCGATCTCTGGCACGGGCAAGCGGGTTTTTTCGTCTCGTAAACTCAAGAAAATCAACCGAAGAACCCACATTATTTCAGACATTGAATACGAGTGTTACGGTTAGGGACCAAGAGATGGCGCACTTGTTGAGGCGTCTTCCTTCACTGCGTGCCGTTTAATTAGTGATAGCCTTGGGCCAGCTATCTTTGATTGGGTACCAGTGGAGATTGAAACAAAAAAAAAAAAGTTAGATACGGCTAAAACGGCCTCGCCTACTCCCTATATAGGGGAATAAAAAGGCGTTAGTTAATTTTTTTACCCATTTTTTAAACATATTTTCTGAATCAGTAAGAAAGACAAAAAAAATCATGCAAATGAAAGTAATTCTCGTCCTGCTGCAGGATTTCCTTCAGCATAATTCTCTTGCTTCCATCCAGAATTTCCCTTTTTGCATTTTCTAAGAACAGCACTATCCAAAAATGCACATGCGTTATAAAAGCAGTTGTCGGTAAATAAATTCCGCGTTCTGCCTCCTTGACCTGGTTATAGGAAAAAGCTGCATCTATTCGAAACTGAAATTATTTAAATAAAATTGGAAAGAGCAGTGATAGAAAGAGAGTTTGATCTATTTGTGATAGATCTAAGTGGTTTCAGCTGATCATTTCGAAGTCAATGCAACTTGGGAACATTTTTTTTAAAATGATGACAAATTCCATTGGTAGTTTCGTTGACCACGTTTCTATTCCTAACAAGCACCAGCTTTAATCAGAATTTGCGAGGAAGGATTTTCCGAAAAGACCTTTGTTACCATAATAGAGTTCGTCTGAATAAACATCGTCTCCTGTCACGTCAGTTGTAATTAATTAACACATCGAAACCTCGTCCCCCTCCCCCTGCCTGCACGGTAGAAAGGATCTGCACCAGTGGAATGATGAAGCGCGTGCGTAGATCAGTCACAAAGACGTCGCCACAAAATTGCCCTTTGGTTGGAAATGGCCTAGAATCACATCCGTCTACGAAAGCGATAACCTTCATAAGGGTGCCTTCAGTCGAAGGTGAGTTAGCCCGTCTCAAGTGAAGATTTTTTTTAATGATACACGCAGTTAATAAACTGATTTTGCCTTAATTGTTTCTGCTGTAATTCAAAATTGTTAAAATATTTTGTAATAAAAAATTATTCTAGATAAAATATTTGAGAAAGTTTATAAATTTTGGCATATCGACGCAACCGACGCTATTTTTTTTTAATTCCCTAAAGGTAGCAGGCCGAGCTCTCCTTTAGCCATAATCAAATTTTAGCAATGGTGCGTGGCCAGCTCTACTGATACCTGTCAACAGCAGCTCAGTTCATGGCCACTGCCGATTTCAAAGGCTTCAGAGAGTCGAATTCCTACTACTTCAGAAAATAATCTACCAGTTAGTGTGTGGAATCACGAGATGGGTGCAGTTTAGCTTCATTTAAAATAAAAACGAACAAAATTTCAAATAAAGAATATTAAGTACTGTATACAGGTGAAAATACAATTAAATTAAAATTGTTATGCTTTTTTTTTTCATTCCTTCAAAAGGAACTTGGTGGCATGCATTGTTTCAACCCTAACTTTCTTTTTTTCCCTTTCTATCTTTTTTTTCTTTTGGAAATTGGTAGGCAGCTCGTCTCCCTTTCATCATCATCATCAACGTTAACTATACAGGGTGTTCGGGATAAATTTGACATATTTATAATTAATTATATTTTTCCGTAAGTTACATGTATTAACACACACTTCTCTTCATTTAAAAGTTTGGACCCTTCTTCATTCATATACAAGATGTCAGAAAGGATGGATAGCTGGAACCCACCTGAATCATGGAAGAGAATAACTTGTATCATGATGATTCGTGCCCGCCATCAAAATAAGGATATTACGACTGCTGCCCAATGCTCCCTGAATACAGTAAAAACAATCAGGCATGAACTAGAGACTTGCAATGGTGACTACGAGGATGTAGCAAGAAGAAAGATCCCTAGCAGACGATCTGATTGCGTTCGTACAGCAGAATTCCTCGCAAATCTGCAGGAACAGGTGTTGAAGTACCCTGGCATTGGAATTCGGGCTTTGTTCGTGGAGTTGCTAACTGTAGTCAAGCCCTGGATAACAAGGGTAGCCAATGGTAGGCCGTATGTATGGCAGCAGGATTCGGCCCCTTGCCACACCTCTGGGAAAAGTCAAAAATGGTTGTCTGAAAATTTCTACGACTTCACCAGTCCAAATGTTTGGCCTCCAAACTCCCCAGACCTTAACCCCATGGATTATTTTGTATGGGGCGCAGTTGAAAAAGACACCAATCGCACTTCCAGTAATACAAAAGCCCAGTTAATGGATAAAATTAAAACAGTTTTTGTGGCCCTTCCCAGGGAGACTGTAGCATCAGCTTGCTCGAGGTTCCGAAGCAGAATTGAAGCTGTGATCGATGCTAATGGTGGTTATTTTGAGTAAATCTTGTTGATAGTATTGTAATTAACTCTGCCTGTAATGTTTTTTTGTCAATTCATTAAATTTAATAGATACAAAGAAGATTTTCTTTTTCCTTACGAAACTGTCAAATTTATCCAGAACACCCTGTATGTATTGTATTACTATTTCGAACTATAAAGAAGTGATGCATCGCAATCGTAAATAATATTTATAATATTTATTTGTGTGCTCTCTTTCTCTCTCTCTCTCTGTGTGTGTGTGTGTGTGTGTGTGTGTGTGTGTGTGTGTGTGTGTGTGTGTGTGTGTGTGTGTGTGTGTGTGTGTGTGTGTGTGTGTGTGTGTGCGCGCGCGTGTGTGTGTGTGTGTGTGTGTGTGTGTGTTGAATGGTTGATTTTGCTGAGCTGCTGGATTAAAAATTCAAGTTTCTTGGAAGGAAAGTTTCTGTTGTCTGTGCCAAAAATCGACGAACATTATAATCCGCAAATAAAAGAAAAAGAACTTAGAAAATACATAAATAAATAAATAATAAAAAAATTAATTTAATTTAATTTATAAAAAGTTCCTTTAGTTAGCGTCTACAATTAACCCCATATCTTTCTTGTGTCCATGTAGCATTTATGAAACAGACACTACACAGGCGCCTTTATTCAACTAAACGGGCTTTTTCAATTGAAGGCGAGTTAGATGGCAGCAAGGCTTTTCCAGTACCAAAACTCGGGTTCTTTTATCCCACATATAGCCAAATCGACCACAAGCAATTTACAGACAAAAATGCTGTTGGTCGTGGTGGGCGATGGATGGCTTTGTGTGGGTGGTTGGTAGATATAGTGGAGACGGCGAGTTGTGTACAGTAAAGCAGATAATTCTCCCTCGATGAGTCCTTGGAGGTGTGATGTAATAGTAATGATAGTAGTAACATGTGCAGTAATGAATCTGAATTTCCTTTTCTCACTAAACGTATCTACATGATTATCATTGGATCGCAAGCGCTATGTTTAGCGTGAAGGCCACCTGGCATGTCTCTGTTCTGTCCTTACAGTAAGGATAAGCACTGCCGTCGTGAAGTTTAATGTTCAGAAGAGTAGACTGTTCCGTACATGGACGAGAGTCCACCTAGACTAGGATATGGAATCTGCGATGGGATTCGAACCCACAGTTGGCCAGGCTTACCAAAGAGACCATTCATTGCAGCGTCCGATTTAGCTACTAACAGCACTGTGTAACGTCCGTGTTACACAGTGCTGTTATATATAATACATTGCGTGGAGTGAAAATAACATCTGCTGTTCAATCAGAGAACAAAATTATGTTTCTTTCCTCCTCTTTTTTATGTCTCATTGAACAAAGACACTCAAAGAGAAAGGAATACCGACAATAACTATTAGCAAATGTTTTGGAATCTGTGAGAAACCGTTTGGAACTCAGCAGCACTGTGTTTGTATTATGTCGAGGTCAGATCACAAAGGAAGCTTAATATTTGCTTCTGCGCATCTTAGAGTAAGTTTTTCTTTTTCTCTAAGGCATTTTTTTTAACAGCAGAACTGTTTGGTTACTTCACAGCACTTTTAATTAATGGCGAGTGACTTTTAATGGTGTTGGCAGCGGTGTAGTGCATTTTTACCTTGGCATTTATTAATGAAAGATATTTTAATATTCATGATCAGGGACGTCTTAAGGCATTTAGAGGCCACAGACTAAATTTTGTCTCCTCCTCCATTTGCCTGCCACGACTTATTTACTTTCTTCAGACTGAAACATCAGAATTTAATTAAAAACATCCGGTCTGTCTCTTAGAAGGCTTCTGCAATTTTTATAAATAAACAAGAGCAAGTTACACAAATGCAACAGCAAACGGAAAACTTATTTTAATACTGAATCATGTCTAATGGAAACCGCAAGCAGGCAAATTTTCTTAAAAATGAAACTTATGTTTTCAAACGCACACACAACACTTGAAGAGAAATATCTCTGCTGAATAAATGACATGTAATGAGGACATCGCTGATTTGCATATTTTACACATATTTCCTATTACATTTACGGCAGTTTTTGATTACTACGCATAATATACTTCTAATGTATTTAAAAAAAAAAATTTTTTTTTTCTAATGCAAAGTTTCAAAACGGCTAGTAAAAAACTATCTCACAGACTATTACAGTGTATATAATTTGAAACACATGCTTTTCAACAGTTTATAATAATAATAACACGGTCGCTTTGACAACTAATGTTAACGGTATTTTTAAAAAGAAAACATACGCAGCCAAAACGTTTGAAGTAGAACATATATTGTCACAATACATGTTCTACTTCAAATGTTTTGAAGTAGAATTAACAACACAATAAAAAACAACTAATTTCATTAGTGGTTTATCAAATGTCGCAATCACTTCGAAATGTTGTTTACTTAGCTTACCTGATTTCTTAGACAATGAAAGACGCTGGTTCGAGGATATGTGACTGAACCACGTATGAACGTGCAAGCAAAATTTTAATACTAAATAAAGAAAAGTAGAACCTTAAGATTTTGCACAATATTTTTAAAAATTAAATAAAATATTACTTTAGATGTTAGACATTTATCTCGATGAAATAGGTCAGTGTTTATTTATTTTTTTTAAAAATACGCTAGATCTTGTTGATTAAAACTATCACCAGAGTGCTCACAATTCAGACGACCCAACGAAATCGATTTGTCAAGAAGCTAATGCATTCACTCGAGATGTGTATGTGCATAATGTATTATTAATGTATTAATACGCCACGTGTTATACCAGGCGAGTATTTGGAAAAGAATAAACAGTAATCAAAATTTGTTACGACTGTGTTTGAAGTATTCAATAAAATGCGCTGATAGCCTCATCAAAGCGCTTGACTTTTCTTTTCTCCTTTTCTTTAAATCGCTATTTCCATGTCTTTTTCCTTAGTTGCTTAGCGCCTTCCGAAGTCGATATTCATTCTTCTTTAAGGTGTAAACATACTGCTGACGATCTATGCTGCAGTTACTCGGAAGGCGACGACATCACCGTTTTAAATTATGCAACTACTTTAGGAGATGTGGGAGCGGCTTTGGCTCGAGGAAATGAAGCAACTAGTACGTTGGTGGCGCCTCGCATGTCTGCAGCAATTTTCCAATGGGAAAATCACTGCGTTCTTAATCTCAGTGACAGCTAAAGTAAATATTGCAGTACCAGATTTTCAAAGGATTCTTTATATTTGTCTATGGTCACTGGTGGGCGTCTCAAGCTTCGACTTCTATTTTGAGACGTACAAATTTCTCTTTCTCAATCGAAATCTGTCTCATAAAGTATAAATAAAGAGGCCAAAAAAAAAAAAAAAAAAATAGGGGCAGATCCACAGTTTACTTTTAATGATAAACTGCAAATATAAGGGGATGGATCTGATATTTAAGGACAAGCAGATCAGAAATGTTTATGACCGTTTTATCATTTCTAATTTTCTTGAGATAATTTACTTCTATTTTTTGCTAATAACATTTGTATTTACGGTTCTAGGCATTGCTTCTCACGTGTATAACTGCTGATACTGCATAAACTTTCCTTGATACTAGCCAGAAAATTATTATTATTATTATTATTATTATTTGACACCTCCAGGGAGTCCAAAGATTCATCGAAGGAGTGTGCCAACAGCATCGAACGATAGGCCCCTTCCAACTACTAACCGCGCTCAAACTTACTTAACTGAGCCATTAGTAGCAGAGGCTCTACCAATCGACCAACCCTTGCCGACAATAATAATGTTTTAAACAGATGACCCCTATCTCACAAATTCCCTCCACTGTCTTTCTTACAGACGCTTCGTTTCTGCATCAAATCTTACGAAAGTGATGCCTGCTATTTTAATTTTATTTATATATTATTTATTTTGTTGTTGTTGTTGTTATTGTTTACTATTCGAGCCACAGAGTGCTTTACATGTTATCCAGGGAACAGTAGCAGTCTCTCAATCCACCACAGCGAGTGGCGCTGCGATCGGTCACATAAGCGTAGCATAAAAATGGTTCAAAATGGCGACTGTTGTAGATGCACCTACGAAATAGAGAATGGTGATTAAAACCTAATAGCGGAAGATGTCCGATGGAAATTCATAGGCGTGTGCATGGAGACGGTACTTTTGCACGTGAGAACAGTCAGATGCTCGGTCAGTCAATCTCTTTAAGAGTAGGAAACACAAGGTCTCCCTTATTTCTAGAAATCGCAACACCATACTTTTTTTTAACTTTTTTTTTTCGCGAAAGGATTCATGAACTGATTTTAGTGGCTTCTGACGGGGACTTGGATTTTTTGAATGGCTTCTCTGATTCAAGTGAGAGAATAGCCTCTGTTAAGAAAAACATTCAAATAGAAAGGGAATCTAGATTTTGACAAGAGGTGGAGAATGTCCCAAAATACGTCAGTAGGGTTGTGTGCTGGACAGTATGAACTAATATTTCTTCAAACTATACCATGAATGTACGATTTATCATGTTAATATTCAAATGATGCTGCTGACGTCACCAAAAGGTGGATACTTGGTGAAAGAAACCAGAAACAGTTAAACAGGATGGCAGATCTTTAGCTCTGCCTACTCTATACTCACAGAATAGCAACCCCAAAATTTCCACATTTTCAATATATTTCGTGTTCGTTTCTCCGAGCACCACGACAAGAGATCCTTAAGCCATTGCCACCGCACTTAATAGATGAATGAATACACCATGATGAATGAGGTTCTTCTGGAAGCCACCACGCTTAAAACAATCCATCTGATTCGAACATTTCGTATCCTGATTCGTTACTTCATACGGGGATTATTAATAGTCAGCTACGTGCAGTAGGGCAAAAACTCATCGAGCTCTGTTGAGAGACTCTGAACAGAGAATGGTGCATAACGGAAAGAACCCCCGAACATTTCCAGTCTTCTGATCCTCTCCACAGTTTATTAGCTCTGTTTGACTGCTTGCTTGGTTTCCTTTTACCAAGTTACCACCTTTTAATGACGTTAGCCATCAGGCTAACGTACATGATGCGACTGAAGAACAATTTGAAAATGAACTGTGGTAACCAGTTATGATGGAAGTCAGTTAAATCAAAGTATTCCAAGTCCACAATGGTGTAATCAGCAATCATTCAGAGCGCATGTATATTTTGTTGTGTCATGTGGAATGCAGCTGGTACGGAGCATCGAAGAAAACAAAAGAAAGTTAGGAAAGGGCCTACCTGCAATTTTTGCAAAGCAGTGTTTACTCTTATTATTTACAAGCGGATTCACGTGTTCATAACTTTTGTTAGTAAAGTAAATGTTAGAAATAATTTTCGGATTTTGAACACCAAAAGAAACTAGATGCATTGAAATATTGCGTGGTCTATTTTCGACGTGATGCCTTTTCTCAGAAATTCGTAATCCCAAACCTTATTCCCAATAACCTGACCTAATTAATGGTAGATCTCAAAGAATCGGCCTTTTCTTAGGAGAAATGTCTGCATTTTTCATATTACAAAAAGCATTCATTTAATATATTTGAAATCTAAAAATATTTAATAGCTTTTAATAATGTGTAGAGTACTAGTGCAGTTTCCTATTAACTTCCTTGTCGCTATATCAGCAGAACAAACTCGTTTCTACAATCGATTCTAGTGGCCGACTAAAGCATCTCGTTTATGGCCTTAAACAGACGGTTCTTAAGCTGTTCGCTTTTTGGAGTAAACAACCCTCACGAAACTCAGATTTCTTTAAACTTCAAAAATATCGACCATTGAAATCACGCATTCGGTAATACTACGTAGGGGTCAGGAACACGATATGGCCGCCCACCTCTTGCCACTCTAAGTTGACAATCACAGGTAGTGGCGAACTCAACTACCGATGATCAGTAAGAGCAGAGACTATTTGTATAATGGTCAAAAATTTGGGAATAAAGACACCCACGTACTGTCTTCTAAGAATGCATATATTAGTGTATTTATCTTATTTTTAATTACTGAATGTTACTGATTACTCAATTAATTTTTATACTCTCTCTCTTTCTCTCTCTCTTTGTGAAAGTTGGGCCAAAAAAAAAAATCTCTTTGCGTACATTATTCGATTTTCATCACTTCCTTCGATGTACATCCTTTGGGGGATGCTGAAGAAGGATATGGATAGTTGAAATGAGTGCGTAATTTTCTTTAAACAAACAAACCAGCAAACTCCCACTCATGAACGTGTGCCCTTTACCTTTATCTGCGACGTACAAAGAAATCTCTTGCTGAATCTTTGCGTCTAGGATTTCCGGACAGTACGGAAATCCTAATCCTGGGACACTCATCGTAATTACTGTACGGAAATCCTGTGTTAGAATCACTAGATGCATAACGAGAACTTACAATAAGAAAGTTGTGAGTTGATAAGAATTCTTTGTTTATTCGTGTTATTGCTGGAACACTTCATGGCGATGAACCTTATTGCATCGCAATGCTGTTTTCCAAAGTGTTTGGGAAGTCCCTCGGAGAGGGGAGGGGGAGGACACTTGTTTCAAGAAGAGAAGGCGAATTATGTCTAAAATAACAAAATTGATTTTTATTTTATTTATTATTATGCCAGTCCTACTCACGAAAGATGGATAGGACTGAGATGGGGGAGAGATAAGGGAGAGAGAATCCAGCAACTCTGAATTATCTCTCACTTTTCACACCCTGATATGAACTCTGTAAGTGCATTTACGAGAGTTTAGAATGCGAAACTATTGTGAGCTAAACAAGCCCATCCGTTTACTGTATCTTTGTTGTTTCTAAATGATATTAAAAGGAAATTCTTTTAATTACTGTGCTATTAGAAACACGTCTTGTATTGATTTTCATGCATTGAACTGCGTATCTCTTTATTAAACGTGTACCGTACGTATTCATTTATTAACTCCGAACAAATCGACTGCTTACTTCACTTATTTGTAAAAAAATTATTCAACGAAAAGAAAGCAGAGCCTTGAACAGAGGTCCTGTTTAGGGAATGGTTGCGTGTGTTCTTTGATCTTTTATGTCTTTTTTTGAGGGAGGAGAAACACAAGTTTCTTGTATGAGAAGCCTTCGACTGAAGAAACCCGTCTAAATGTTCTTGCCATTCTAGACGGGGGGGGGTGAACCCAGGTCTTTCCTAACGAAGGCAATCATCGATAGCAAAACAAGCTACGGGTGCATTGTATAAAGCTTCGAAACCATTGA
Source organism: Typopeltis vanoorti (assembly GCF_054136105.1). Lineage (NCBI taxonomy): Eukaryota > Metazoa > Arthropoda > Arachnida > Uropygi > Thelyphonidae > Typopeltis > Typopeltis vanoorti. The sequence continues at coordinate 158,668,579 of NC_143553.1, read as the reverse complement.
TGAAATTTGTGTAACAATACAAGCAAAAAAAAAAAAAAAAAGCACTGTGATGGTGTGGTGCTGTTTCAACACATCATCGGTTCTCCAGCTGGTTTGACTCCGTTTAGAAACACACAAGTCGAATTTCGTCCTTGCAGATGTTTTGATTTTTAATCATGAAAACGCTTCTGAGTATGTGTGCCGCTTCATAACAACACGGCACTTTCATTTCATTTCGCTGGCGGTCGAAGGTCAGTTTATACGAAGTGGTCCAGAAGTAAGAGTGCAATCAGCGAAGCCAAAATTAAACACTAAAAAATTATTAGCAGAACATAATGTGTGTGTGTGTGTGGAACATATTTAAACACACAACAAAACAGGAGCCTTGTAGAAATATTGTTCAAAGTGATAATAATACCATTTTGATACCAAAACGGTATCAAATCCCGTTCACATTAATACATTTGCGAACTCTTTTCACCACAGAGTAGCAAGCTTTCCTACACAAAACTAAACGGATGCCTAAGTATGAATGGTTTCAGTTTAATTTATTCAGCTGCGGGGGGTTTCGTGAGCGTAAAGTAAATTGTAAAACTTCGCAGAGCAAAACATCCTGTGGAGTAACAAGTGGTGATTTGGCAGGGTACTTAAGTTGCCCACCAGTAGCTGTCTTTTTAATGTTTGTTCTTATTCCCTGATGAATAGCAATGGCCTTACTTATCTGGGTCATTCCTCTGCCGCAAAACATTTTTCATATTTTCCCATTATATATGTCTGTGTGGGTAATTCAATGCCAATACAGAATACGATTCAGTTAGGTCTCACATATCTGCTAGCCCATCCTCATTTGTACGGTAGTCAGTTGCCGAGGGAAATATTTATCCTGGACCAATTGCACGCAATTATACTATAAGGGCTGGTACCTCACATGGTGGAACTGCATTCCATCAATATTCTGCCAGTGACTGCATCTGTAAGAAATTCGTTGTTCGGCATGGTCGCATGCCTCTCAGCTGTCACTGTTTGATCAGAAAGAAAAAGCCGACAATGACGCAAATCCCAACCCAAAAGATGACAATTGGGGATCGTGACATTCTTTT